>NW_027363363.1:600000-983910 GCF_046119375.1 Phyllobates terribilis
AAAGTCTTTAAATAATGCAATAAAGTCCATAAATAATGCACCAAATTCCTTAAATAATGCAGCAGAGTACTGAAATACCGTAGCAGGATCCTTAAATAATGCAGCAGAGTCCTTAAATAATGCAACAAAGTCCTTAAATAATGCAGAACAGTCCTTAAATAATGCAATAAAGTCCTTAAATAATGCAGCAAAGTCCTTAAATAATGCAGCAGAGTCCTTAAATAATGCAGAAAAGTCCTTAAATAATGCAGCACATTCCTTAAATAATGCAGCAGAGTCCTTAAATAATCCAGCCAAGTCCTTAAATATTGCAGCAGAGTCCTTAAATAATGCAGAAAAGTCCTTAAATAATGCAGCAGAGTCCTTAAATACTGCAGCAGAGTCCTTAAATAATGCAGCAAAGTCATTAAATAATGCAGAAGAGTCCTTAAATAAGGCAGCAAAGTCCTTATATAATGCATCAGAGTCCTTAAGTAATGCAGCAGAGTCCTTAAATACCACAGCAGAGTCCTTAAATAATGCAGCAAAGTCTTTAAATAATGCAGCACAGTCCTTAAATAATCCAGCCAAGTCCTTAAATAATGCAGCAGAGTCCTTAAATAATGCAGAAAAGTCCTTAAATAATGCAGCAGAGTCCTTAAATACTTCAGCATAGTCCTTAAATAATGCAGCAAAGTCCTTGACTAATGCAGCAGAGTCCTTAAATAATGCAACAAAGTCCTTAAATAATGCAGAAGAGTCCTTAAATAATGCAGCAAATTCCTTAAATAATGCAGCAAAGTCTTTAAATAATGCAATAAAGTCCATAAATAATGCAGCAAAGTTCTTAAATAATGCAGCAGAGTACTGAAATACCGCAGCAGGGTCCTTAAATAATGCAGCAAAGTCGTTAAATAATGAAGTCGAGTCCTTAAATAATGCAACAACGTCCTTAAATGATGTAGCAGAGTCCTTAAATAATGCAACAAAGTCCTTAAATAATGCAGCACAGTCCTTAAATAATCCAGCCAAGTCCTTAAATAATGCAGCAGAGTCCTTAAATAATGCAGAAAAGTCCTTAAATAATGCAGCAGAGTCCTTAAAAACTGCAGCAGAGTCCTTAAATAATGCAGAAAAGTCATTAAATAATGCAGAAGAGTCCTTAAATAATGCAGCAAAGTCCTTATATAATGCATCAGAGTCCTTAAATATTGCAGCAGAGTCCTTAAATACCACAGCAGAGTCCTTAAATAATGCAGCAAAGTCTTTAAATAATGCAACAAAGTCCTTAAATAATGCAGCAGAGTCCTTAAATAATGCAGAAGAGTCCTTAAATAATACAGTCAAGTCCTTAAATAATGCAGCAGAGTCCTTAAATAATGCAGAAAAGTCCTTAAATAATGCAGAAGAGTCCTTAAATACTTCAGCATAGTCCTTAAATAATGCAGCAAAGTCCTTGAATAATGCAGCAGAGTCCTTAAATAATGCAACAAAGTCCTTAAATAATGCAGAAGAGTCCTTAAATAATGCAGCAAATTCCTTAAATAATGCAGCAAAGTCTTTAAATAATGCAATAAAGTCCATAAATAATGCAGCAGAGTCCTTAAATACTTCAGCATAGTCGTTATATAATGCAGCAAAGTCCTTGAATAATGCAACAGAGTCCTTAAATAATGCAACAAAGTCCTTAAGTAATGCAGAAGAGTCCTTAAATAATGCAGCAAATTCCTTAAATAATGCAGAAAAGTCCTTAAATAATGCAGCAGAGTCCTTAAATACTGCAGCAGAGTCCTTAAATAATGCAGCAAAGTCATTAAATAATGCAGAAGAGTCCTTAAATAATGCAGCAAAGTCCTTATATAATGCATCAGAGTCCTTAAATAATGCAGCAGAGTCCTTAAATACCACAGCAGAGTCCTTAAATAATGCAGCAAAGTCTTTAAATAATGCAACAAAGTCCTTAAATAATGCAGCAGAGTCCTTAAATACTTCAGCATAGTCCTTAAATAATGCAGCAAAGTCCTTGAATAATGCAGCAGAGTCCTTAAATAATGCAACAAAGTCCTTAAATAATGCAGAAGAGTCCTTAAATAATGCAGCAAATTCCTTAAATAATGCAGCAAAGTCTTTAAATAATGCAATAAAGTCCATAAATAATGCAGCAAAGTCCTTAAATGATGCAGCAGAGTACTGAAATACCGCAGCAGGGTCTTTAAATAATGCAGCAAAGTCGTTAAATAATGAAGTAGAGTCCTTAAATAATGCAACAACGTCATTAAATGATGCAGCACAGTCCTTAAATAATCCAGCCAAGTCCTTAAATAATGCAGCAGAGTCCTTAAATAATGCAGAAAAGTCTTTAAATAATGCAGCAGAGTCCTTAAATACTGCAGCAGAGTCCTTAAATAATGCAGAAAAGTCATTAAATAATGCAGAAGAGTCCTTAAATAATGCAGCAAAGTCCTTATATAATGCATCAGAGTCCTTAAATATTGCAGCAGAGTCCTTAAATACCACAGCAGAGTCCTTAAATAATGCAGCAAAGTCTTTAAATAATGCAACAAAGTCCTTAAATAATGCAGCAGAGTCCTTAAATAATGCAGAAGAGTCCTTAAATAATCCAGTCAAGTCCTTAAATAATGCAGCAGAGTCCTTAAATAATGCAGAAAAGTCCTTAAATAATGCAGAAGAGTCCTTAAATACTTCAGCATAGTCCTTAAATAATGCAGCAAAGTCCTTGAATAATGCAGCACAGTCCTTAAATAATCCAGCCAAGTCCTTAAATAATGCAGCAGAGTCCTTAAATAATGCAGAAAAGTCCTTAAATAATGCAGCACAGTCCTTAAATAATCCAGCCAAGTCCTTAAATAATGCAGCAAAGTCTTTAAATAATGCAATAAAGTCCATAAATAATGCACCAAATTCCTTAAATAATGCAGCAGAGTACTGAAATACCGTAGCAGGATCCTTAAATAATGCAGCAGAGTCCTTAAATAATGCAACAAAGTCCTTAAATAATGCAGAACAGTCCTTAAATAATGCAATAAAGTCCTTAAATAATGCAGCAAAGTCCTTAAATAATGCAGCAGAGTCCTTAAATAATGCAGAAAAGTCCTTAAATAATGCAGCACATTCCTTAAATAATGCAGCAGAGTCCTTAAATACTTCAGCATAGTCCTTAAATAATGCAGCAAAGTCCTTGAATAATGCAGCAGAGTCCTTAAATAATGCAACAAAGTCCTTAAATAATGCAGAAGAGTCCTAAATAATGCAGCAAATTCCTTAAATAATGCAGCAAAGTCTTTAAATAATGCAATAAAGTCCATAAATAATGCAGCAAAGTCCTTAAATGATGCAGCAGAGTACTGATATACCGCAGCAGGGTCTTTAAATAATGCAGCAAAGTCGTTAAATAATGAAGTAGAGTCCTTAAATAATGCAACAACGTCATTAAATGATGCAGCAGAGTCCTTAAATAATGCAACAAAGTCCTTAAATAATGCAGCACAGTCCTTAAATAATCCAGCCAAGTCCTTAAATAATGCAGCAGAGTCCTTAAATAATGCAGAAAAGTCCTAAAATAATGCTGCAGAGTCCTTAAATACTGCAGCAGAGTCCTTAAATAATGCAGAAAAGTCATTAAATAATGCAGAAGAGTCCTTAAATAATGCAGCAAAGTCCTTATATAATGCATCAGAGTCCTTAAATATTGCAGCAGAGTCCTTAAATACCACAGCAGAGTCCTTAAATAATGCAGCAAAGTCTTTAAATAATGCAACAAAGTCCTTAAATAATGCAGCAGAGTCGTTAAATAATGCAGAAGAGTCCTTAAATAATCCAGTCAAGTCCTTAAATAATGCAGCAGAGTCCTTAAATAATGCAGAAAAGTCCTTAAATAATGCAGAAGAGTCCTTAAATACTTCAGCATAGTCCTTAAATAATGCAGCAGAGTCCTTAAATAATCCAGCCAAGTCCTTAAATATTGCAGCAGAGTCCTTAAATAATGCAACAAAATCCTTAAATAATGCAGAAGAGTCCTTAAATAATCCAGCCAAGTCCTTAAATCATGCAGCAGGGTCCTTAAATAATCCAGCCAAGTCCTTAAATAATGCAGCAGAGTCCTTAAATAATGCAGCAGAGTCTTTAAATACTTCAGCATAGTCCTTAAATAATGCAGCAAAGTCCTTGAATAATGCAGCAGAGTCCTTAAATAATGCAACAAAGTCCTTAAATAATGCAGAAGAGTCCTTAAATAATGCAACAAAGTCCTTAAACAATGCAGTAGAGTCCTTAAATAATGCAACAAAGTACTTAAATAATGCAGCAGAGTCCTTAAATAATGCAGCAAAGTCATTAAATAATGCTGCAGAGTCCTTAAATAATGCAGCAAATTCCTTAAATAATGCAGCAAAGTCATTAAATAATGCAGAAGAGTCCTTAAATAAGGCAGCAAAGTCCTTATATAATGCATCAGAGTCCTTAAGTAATGCAGCAGAGTCCTTAAATACCACAGCAGAGTCCTTAAATAATGCAGCAAAGTCTTTAAATAATGCAGCACAGTCCTTAAATAATCCAGCCAAGTCCTTAAATAATGCAGCAGAGTCCTTAAATAATGCAGAAAAGTCCTTAAATAATGCAGCAGAGTCCTTAAATACTTCAGCATAGTCCTTAAATAATGCAGCAAAGTCCTTGACTAATGCAGCAGAGTCCTTAAATAATGCAACAAAGTCCTTAAATAATGCAGAAGAGTCCTTAAATAATGCAGCAAATTCCTTAAATAATGCAGCAAAGTCTTTAAATAATGCAATAAAGTCCATAAATAATGCAGCAAAGTTCTTAAATAATGCAGCAGAGTACTGAAATACCGCAGCAGGGTCCTTAAATAATGCAGCAAAGTCGTTAAATAATGAAGTCGAGTCCTTAAATAATGCAAAAACGTCCTTAAATGATGTAGCAGAGTCCTTAAATAATGCAACAAAGTCCTTAAATAATGCAGCACAGTCCTTAAATAATCCAGCCAAGTCCTTAAATAATCTAGCAGAGTCCTTAAATAATGCAGAAAAGTCCTTAAATAATGCAGCAGAGTCCTTAAAAACTGCAGCAGAGTCCTTAAATAATGCAGAAAAGTCATTAAATAATGCAGAAGAGTCCTTAAATAATGCAGCAAAGTCCTTATATAATGCATCAGAGTCCTTAAATATTGCAGCAGAGTCCTTAAATACCACAGCAGAGTCCTTAAATAATGCAGCAAAGTCTTTAAATAATGCAACAAAGTCCTTAAATAATGCAGCAGAGTCCTTAAATAATGCAGAAGAGTCCTTAAATAATACAGTCAAGTCCTTAAATAATGCAGCAGAGTCCTTAAATAATGCAGAAAAGTCCTTAAATAATGCAGAAGAGTCCTTAAATACTTCAGCATAGTCCTTAAATAATGCAGCAAAGTCCTTGAATAATGCAGCAGAGTCCTTAAATAATGCAACAAAGTCCTTAAATAATGCAGAAGAGTCCTTAAATAATGCAGCAAATTCCTTAAATAATGCAGCAAAGTCTTTAAATAATGCAATAAAGTCCATAAATAATGCAGCAGAGTCCTTAAATACTTCAGCATAGTCGTTATATAATGCAGCAAAGTCCTTGAATAATGCAACAGAGTCCTTAAATAATGCAACAAAGTCCTTAAATAATGCAGAAGAGTCCTTAAATAATGCAGCAAATTCCTTAAATAATGCAGAAAAGTCCTTAAATAATGCAGCAGAGTCCTTAAATACTGCAGCAGAGTCCTTAAATAATGCAGCAAAGTCATTAAATAATGCAGAAGAGTCCTTAAATAATGCAGCAAAGTCCTTATATAATGCATCAGAGTCCTTAAATAATGCAGCAGAGTCCTTAAATACCACAGCAGAGTCCTTAAATAATGCAGCAAAGTCTTTAAATAATGCAACAAAGTCCTTAAATAATGCAGCAGAGTCCTTAAATAATGCAGAAGAGTCCTTAAATAATCCAGCCAAGTCCTTAAATAATGCAGCAGAGTCCTTAAATAATGCAACAAAATCCTTAAATAATGCAGAAGAGTCCTTAAATAATCCAGCCAAGTCCTTAAATCATGCAGCAGGGTCCTTAAATAATCCAACCAAGTCCTTAAATAATGCAGCAGAGTCCTTAAATAATGCAGCAGAGTCTTTAAATACTTCAGCATAGTCCTTAAATAATGCAGCAAAGTCCTTGAATAATGCAGCAGAGTTCTTAAATAATGCAACAAAGTCCTTAAATAATGCAGAAGAGTCCTTAAATAATGCAACAAAGTCCTTAAACAATGCAGTAGAGTCCTTAAATAATGCAACAAAGTACTTAAATAATGCAGCAGAGTCCTTAAATAATGCAGCAAAGTCATTAAATAATGCTGCAGAGTCCTTAAATAATGCAGCAAATTCCTTAAATAATGCAGCAAAGTCTTTAAATAATGCAATAAAGTCCTTAAATAATGCAGCAGAGTACTGAAATACCGCAGCAGGGTCCTTAAATAATGGAGCAAAGTCGTTAAATAATGAAGTAGAGTCCTTAAATAATGCAACAACGTCCTTAAATGATGCAGCAGAGTCCTTAAATAATGCAGCAGAGTCCTTAAATAATGCATCAGAGTACTGAAATACCGCAGCAGGGTCCTTAAATAATGCAGCAAAGTCGTTAAATAATGAAGTAGAGTCCTTAAATAATGCAACAAAGTCCTTAAATGATGCAGCAGAGTCGTTAAATAATGCAACAAAGTCCTTAAATAATGCAGCAGAGTCCTTAGATAATGCAACAATGTCCTTAAATAATGCAGCAGGGTCCTTAAATAATGCAAAAAGTCCTTAAATAATGCAGCAGATTCCTTAAAAAATGCAGCAAAGTCCGTAAATAATGCAGCAGAGTCCTTAAATAATCCAGCCAAGTCCTTAAATAATGCAACAAAGTCCTTAAATAATGCAGCAGATTACTGAAATACTGCAGCAGGGTCCTTAAATAATGCAGCAGAGTTCTTAAATAATGCAATAAAGTCCATAAATGATGCAGCAAATTCCTTAAATAATGCAGCAGAGTACTGAAATACCGCAGCAGAATCCTTAAATAATGCAACAGAGTCCTTAAATAATGCAGAACAGTCCTTAAATAATGCAACAAAGTCCTTAAATAATGCAGCAGATTACTGAAATACTGCAGCAGGGTCCTTAAATAATGCAGCAGAGTTCTTAAATAATGCAATAAAGTCCATAAATGATGCAGCAAATTCCTTAAATAATGCAGCAGAGTACTGAAATACCGCAGCAGAATCCTTAAATAATGCAACAGAGTCCTTAAATAATGCAGAACAGTCCTTAAATAATGCAATAAAGTCCTTAAATAATGCAGCAAAGTCCTTAAATAATGCAACAGAGTCCTTAAATAATGCAGCAAAGTCCTTAAATAATGCAGCAGAGTCCTTAAATAATGCAACAAAGTCCTTAAATAATGCAGCAGAGTCCTTAAATAATGCAGCAGAGTCCTTAAATACCACAGCAGAGTCCTTAAATAATGCAGCAAAGTCTTTAAATAATGCAACAAAGTCCTTAAATAATGCAGCAGAGTCGTTAAATAATGCAGAAGAGTCCTTAAATAATCCAGTCAAGTCCTTAAATAATGCAGCAGAGTCCTTAAATAATGCAGAAAAGTCCTTAAATAATGCAGAAGAGTCCTTAAATACTTCAGCATAGTCCTTAAATAATGCAGCAGAGTCCTTAAATAATCCAGCCAAGTCCTTAAATATTGCAGCAGAGTCCTTAAATAATGCAACAAAATCCTTAAATAATGCAGAAGAGTCCTTAAATAATCCAGCCAAGTCCTTAAATCATGCAGCAGGGTCCTTAAATAATCCAGCCAAGTCCTTAAATAATGCAGCAGAGTCCTTAAATAATGCAGCAGAGTCTTTAAATACTTCAGCATAGTCCTTAAATAATGCAGCAAAGTCCTTGAATAATGCAGCAGAGTCCTTAAATAATGCAACAAAGTCCTTAAATAATGCAGAAGAGTCCTTAAATAATGCAACAAAGTCCTTAAACAATGCAGTAGAGTCCTTAAATAATGCAACAAAGTACTTAAATAATGCAGCAGAGTCCTTAAATAATGCAGCAAAGTCATTAAATAATGCTGCAGAGTCCTTAAATAATGCAGCAAATTCCTTAAATAATGCAGCAAAGTCATTAAATAATGCAGAAGAGTCCTTAAATAAGGCAGCAAAGTCCTTATATAATGCATCAGAGTCCTTAAGTAATGCAGCAGAGTCCTTAAATACCACAGCAGAGTCCTTAAATAATGCAGCAAAGTCTTTAAATAATGCAGCACAGTCCTTAAATAATCCAGCCAAGTCCTTAAATAATGCAGCAGAGTCCTTAAATAATGCAGAAAAGTCCTTAAATAATGCAGCAGAGTCCTTAAATACTTCAGCATAGTCCTTAAATAATGCAGCAAAGTCCTTGACTAATGCAGCAGAGTCCTTAAATAATGCAACAAAGTCCTTAAATAATGCAGAAGAGTCCTTAAATAATGCAGCAAATTCCTTAAATAATGCAGCAAAGTCTTTAAATAATGCAATAAAGTCCATAAATAATGCAGCAAAGTTCTTAAATAATGCAGCAGAGTACTGAAATACCGCAGCAGGGTCCTTAAATAATGCAGCAAAGTCGTTAAATAATGAAGTCGAGTCCTTAAATAATGCAACAACGTCCTTAAATGATGTAGCAGAGTCCTTAAATAATGCAACAAAGTCCTTAAATAATGCAGCACAGTCCTTAAATAATCCAGCCAAGTCCTTAAATAATGCAGCAGAGTCCTTAAATAATGCAGAAAAGTCCTTAAATAATGCAGCAGAGTCCTTAAAAACTGCAGCAGAGTCCTTAAATAATGCAGAAAAGTCATTAAATAATGCAGAAGAGTCCTTAAATAATGCAGCAAAGTCCTTATATAATGCATCAGAGTCCTTAAATATTGCAGCAGAGTCCTTAAATACCACAGCAGAGTCCTTAAATAATGCAGCAAAGTCTTTAAATAATGCAACAAAGTCCTTAAATAATGCAGCAGAGTCCTTAAATAATGCAGAAGAGTCCTTAAATAATACAGTCAAGTCCTTAAATAATGCAGCAGAGTCCTTAAATAATGCAGAAAAGTCCTTAAATAATGCAGAAGAGTCCTTAAATACTTCAGCATAGTCCTTAAATAATGCAGCAAAGTCCTTGAATAATGCAGCAGAGTCCTTAAATAATGCAACAAAGTCCTTAAATAATGCAGAAGAGTCCTTAAATAATGCAACAAATTCCTTAAATAATGCAGCAAAGTCTTTAAATAATGCAATAAAGTCCATAAATAATGCAGCAGAGTCCTTAAATACTTCAGCATAGTCGTTATATAATGCAGCAAAGTCCTTGAATAATGCAACAGAGTCCTTAAATAATGCAACAAAGTCCTTAAATAATGCAGAAGAGTCCTTAAATAATGCAGCAAATTCCTTAAATAATGCAGAAAAGTCCTTAAATAATGCAGCAGAGTCCTTAAATACTGCAGCAGAGTCCTTAAATAATGCAGCAAAGTCATTAAATAATGCAGAAGAGTCCTTAAATAATGCAGCAAAGTCCTTATATAATGCATCAGAGTCCTTAAATAATGCAGCAGAGTCCTTAAATACCACAGCAGAGTCCTTAAATAATGCAGCAAAGTCTTTAAATAATGCAACAAAGTCCTTAAATAATGCAGCAGAGTCCTTAAATAATGCAGAAGAGTCCTTAAATAATCCAGCCAAGTCCTTAAATAATGCAGCAGAGTCCTTAAATAATGCAACAAAATCCTTAAATAATGCAGAAGAGTCCTTAAATAATCCAGCCAAGTCCTTAAATCATGCAGCAGGGTCCTTAAATAATCCAACCAAGTCCTTAAATAATGCAGCAGAGTCCTTAAATAATGCAGCAGAGTCTTTAAATACTTCAGCATAGTCCTTAAATAATGCAGCAAAGTCCTTGAATAATGCAGCAGAGTTCTTAAATAATGCAACAAAGTCCTTAAATAATGCAGAAGAGTCCTTAAATAATGCAACAAAGTCCTTAAACAATGCAGTAGAGTCCTTAAATAATGCAACAAAGTACTTAAATAATGCAGCAGAGTCCTTAAATAATGCAGCAAAGTCATTAAATAATGCTGCAGAGTCCTTAAATAATGCAGCAAATTCCTTAAATAATGCAGCAAAGTCTTTAAATAATGCAATAAAGTCCTTAAATAATGCAGCAGAGTACTGAAATACCGCAGCAGGGTCCTTAAATAATGGAGCAAAGTCGTTAAATAATGAAGTAGAGTCCTTAAATAATGCAACAACGTCCTTAAATGATGCAGCAGAGTCCTTAAATAATGCAGCAGAGTCCTTAAATAATGCATCAGAGTACTGAAATACCGCAGCAGGGTCCTTAAATAATGCAGCAAAGTCGTTAAATAATGAAGTAGAGTCCTTAAATAATGCAACAAAGTCCTTAAATGATGCAGCAGAGTCGTTAAATAATGCAACAAAGTCCTTAAATAATGCAGCAGAGTCCTTAGATAATGCAACAATGTCCTTAAATAATGCAGCAGGGTCCTTAAATAATGCAAAAAGTCCTTAAATAATGCAGCAGATTCCTTAAAAAATGCAGCAAAGTCCGTAAATAATGCAGCAGAGTCCTTAAATAATCCAGCCAAGTCCTTAAATAATGCAACAAAGTCCTTAAATAATGCAGCAGATTACTGAAATACTGCAGCAGGGTCCTTAAATAATGCAGCAGAGTTCTTAAATAATGCAATAAAGTCCATAAATGATGCAGCAAATTCCTTAAATAATGCAGCAGAGTACTGAAATACCGCAGCAGAATCCTTAAATAATGCAACAGAGTCCTTAAATAATGCAGAACAGTCCTTAAATAATGCAACAAAGTCCTTAAATAATGCAGCAGATTACTGAAATACTGCAGCAGGGTCCTTAAATAATGCAGCAGAGTTCTTAAATAATGCAATAAAGTCCATAAATGATGCAGCAAATTCCTTAAATAATGCAGCAGAGTACTGAAATACCGCAGCAGAATCCTTAAATAATGCAACAGAGTCCTTAAATAATGCAGAACAGTCCTTAAATAATGCAATAAAGTCCTTAAATAATGCAGCAAAGTCCTTAAATAATGCAACAGAGTCCTTAAATAATGCAGCAAAGTCCTTAAATAATGCAGCAGAGTCCTTAAATAATGCAACAAAGTCCTTAAATAATGCAGCAGAGTCCTTAAATAATGCAACAAAGTCCTTAAATAATGCAGCAGAGTCCTTAAATAATGCAGCAAATTCCTTAAATAATGCAGCAAAGTCTTTAAATAATGCAATAAAGTCCATAAATAATGCAGCAAAGTTCTTAAATAATGCAGCAGAGTACTGAAATACCGCAGCAGGGTCCTTAAATAATGCAGCAAAGTCGTTAAATAATGAAGTCGAGTCCTTAAATAATGCAACAACGTCCTTAAATGATGCAGCAGAGTCCTTAAATAATGCAACAAAGTCCTTAAATAATGCAGCACAGTCCTTAAATAATCCAGCCAAGTCCTTAAATAATGCAGCAGAGTCCTTAAATAATGCAGAAAAGTCCTTAAATAATGCAGCAGAGTCCTTAAATACTGCAGCAGAGTCCTTAAATAATGCAGAAAAGTCATTAAATAATGCAGAAGAGTCCTTAAATAATGCAGCAAAGTCCTTATATAATGCATCAGAGTCCTTAAATATTGCAGCAGAGTCCTTAAATACCACAGCAGAGTCCTTAAATAATGCAGCAAAGTCTTTAAATAATGCAACAAAGTCCTTAAATAATGCAGCAGAGTCCTTAAATAATGCAGAAGAGTCCTTAAATAATCCAGTGAAGTCCTTAAATAATGCAGCAGAGTCCTTAAATAATGCAGAAAAGTCCTTAAATAATGCAGCAGAGTCCTTAAATACTTCAGCATAGTCCTTAAATAATGCAGCAAAGTCCTTGAATAATGCAGCAGAGTCCTTAAATAATGCAACAAAGTCCTTAAATAATGCAGAAGAGTCCTTAAATAATGCAGCAAATTCCTTAAATAATGCAGCAAAGTCTTTAAATAATGCAATAAAGTCCATAAATAATGCAGCAAAGTCCTTAAATGATGCAGCAGAGTACTGATATACCGCAGCAGGGTCTTTAAATAATGCAGCAAAGTCGTTAAATAATGAAGTAGAGTCCTTAAATAATGCAACAACGTCATTAAATGATGCAGCATAGTCCTTAAATAATGCAACAAAGTCCTTAAATAATGCAGCACAGTCCTTAAATAATCCAGCCAAGTCCTTAAATAATGCAGCAGAGTCCTTAAATAATGCAGAAAAGTCCTTAAATAATGCAGCAGAGTCCTTAAATACGGCAGCAGAGTCCTTAAATAATGCAGAAAAGTCATTAAATAATGCAGAAGAGTCCTTAAATAATGCAGCAAAGTCCTTATATAATGCATCAGAGTCCTTAAACATTGCAGCAGAGTCCTTAAATACCACAGCAGAGTCCTTAAATAATGCAGCAAAGTCTTTAAATAATGCAACAAAGTCCTTAAATAATGCAGCAGAGTCCTTAAATAATGCAGAAGAGTCCTTAAATAATCCAGTCAAGTCCTTAAATAATGCAGCAGAGTCCTTAAATAATGCAGAAAAGTCCTTAAATAATGCAGAAGAGTCCTTAAATACTTCAGCATAGTCCTTAAATAATGCAGCAGAGTCCTTAAATAATCCAGCCAAGTCCTTAAATATTGCAGCAGAGTCCTTAAATAATGCAACAAAATCCTTAAATAATGCAGAAGAGTCCTTAAATAATCCAGCCAAGTCCTTAAATCATGCAGCAGGGTCCTTAAATAATCCAGCCAAGTCCTTAAATAATGCAGCAGAGTCCTTAAATAATGCAGCAGAGTCCTTAAATACCACAGCAGAGTCCTTAAATAATGCAGCAAAGTCTTTAAATAATGCAACAAAGTCCTTAAATAATGCAGCAGAGTCCTTAAATAATGCAGAAGAGTCCTTAAATAATCCAGCCAAGTCCTTAAATAATGCAGCAGAGTCCTTAAATAATGCAACAAAATCCTTAAATAATGCAGAAGAGTCCTTAAATAATCCAGCCAAGTCCTTAAATCATGCAGCAGGGTCCTTAAATAATCCAACCAAGTCCTTAAATAATGCAGCAGAGTCCTTAAATAATGCAGCAGAGTCTTTAAATACTTCAGCATAGTCCTTAAATAATGCAGCAAAGTCCTTGAATAATGCAGCAGAGTTCTTAAATAATGCAACAAAGTCCTTAAATAATGCAGAAGAGTCCTTAAATAATGCAACAAAGTCCTTAAACAATGCAGTAGAGTCCTTAAATAATGCAACAAAGTACTTAAATAATGCAGCAGAGTCCTTAAATAATGCAGCAAAGTCATTAAATAATGCTGCAGAGTCCTTAAATAATGCAGCAAATTCCTTAAATAATGCAGCAAAGTCTTTAAATAATGCAATAAAGTCCTTAAATAATGCAGCAGAGTACTGAAATACCGCAGCAGGGTCCTTAAATAATGGAGCAAAGTCGTTAAATAATGAAGTAGAGTCCTTAAATAATGCAACAACGTCCTTAAATGATGCAGCAGAGTCCTTAAATAATGCAGCAGAGTCCTTAAATAATGCATCAGAGTACTGAAATACCGCAGCAGGGTCCTTAAATAATGCAGCAAAGTCGTTAAATAATGAAGTAGAGTCCTTAAATAATGCAACAAAGTCCTTAAATGATGCAGCAGAGTCGTTAAATAATGCAACAAAGTCCTTAAATAATGCAGCAGAGTCCTTAGATAATGCAACAATGTCCTTAAATAATGCAGCAGGGTCCTTAAATAATGCAAAAAGTCCTTAAATAATGCAGCAGATTCCTTAAAAAATGCAGCAAAGTCCGTAAATAATGCAGCAGAGTCCTTAAATAATCCAGCCAAGTCCTTAAATAATGCAACAAAGTCCTTAAATAATGCAGCAGATTACTGAAATACTGCAGCAGGGTCCTTAAATAATGCAGCAGAGTTCTTAAATAATGCAATAAAGTCCATAAATGATGCAGCAAATTCCTTAAATAATGCAGCAGAGTACTGAAATACCGCAGCAGAATCCTTAAATAATGCAACAGAGTCCTTAAATAATGCAGAACAGTCCTTAAATAATGCAACAAAGTCCTTAAATAATGCAGCAGATTACTGAAATACTGCAGCAGGGTCCTTAAATAATGCAGCAGAGTTCTTAAATAATGCAATAAAGTCCATAAATGATGCAGCAAATTCCTTAAATAATGCAGCAGAGTACTGAAATACCGCAGCAGAATCCTTAAATAATGCAACAGAGTCCTTAAATAATGCAGAACAGTCCTTAAATAATGCAATAAAGTCCTTAAATAATGCAGCAAAGTCCTTAAATAATGCAACAGAGTCCTTAAATAATGCAGCAAAGTCCTTAAATAATGCAGCAGAGTCCTTAAATAATGCAACAAAGTCCTTAAATAATGCAGCAGAGTCCTTAAATAATGCAACAAAGTCCTTAAATAATGCAGCAGAGTCCTTAAATAATGCAGCAAATTCCTTAAATAATGCAGCAAAGTCTTTAAATAATGCAATAAAGTCCATAAATAATGCAGCAAAGTTCTTAAATAATGCAGCAGAGTACTGAAATACCGCAGCAGGGTCCTTAAATAATGCAGCAAAGTCGTTAAATAATGAAGTCGAGTCCTTAAATAATGCAACAACGTCCTTAAATGATGCAGCAGAGTCCTTAAATAATGCAACAAAGTCCTTAAATAATGCAGCACAGTCCTTAAATAATCCAGCCAAGTCCTTAAATAATGCAGCAGAGTCCTTAAATAATGCAGAAAAGTCCTTAAATAATGCAGCAGAGTCCTTAAATACTGCAGCAGAGTCTTTAAATAATGCAGAAAAGTCATTAAATAATGCAGAAGAGTCCTTAAATAATGCAGCAAAGTCCTTATATAATGCATCAGAGTCCTTAAATATTGCAGCAGAGTCCTTAAATACCACAGCAGAGTCCTTAAATAATGCAGCAAAGTCTTTAAATAATGCAACAAAGTCCTTAAATAATGCAGCAGAGTCCTTAAATAATGCAGAAGAGTCCTTAAATAATCCAGTGAAGTCCTTAAATAATGCAGCAGAGTCCTTAAATAATGCAGAAAAGTCCTTAAATAATGCAGCAGAGTCCTTAAATACTTCAGCATAGTCCTTAAATAATGCAGCAAAGTCCTTGAATAATGCAGCAGAGTCCTTAAATAATGCAACAAAGTCCTTAAATAATGCAGAAGAGTCCTTAAATAATGCAGCAAATTCCTTAAATAATGCAGCAAAGTCTTTAAATAATGCAATAAAGTCCATAAATAATGCAGCAAAGTCCTTAAATGATGCAGCAGAGTACTGATATACCGCAGCAGGGTCTTTAAATAATGCAGCAAAGTCTTTAAATAATGAAGTAGAGTCCTTAAATAATGCAACAACGTCATTAAATGATGCAGCAGAGTCCTTAAATAATGCAACAAAGTCCTTAAATAATGCAGCACAGTCCTTAAATAATCCAGCCAAGTCCTTAAATAATGCAGCAGAGTCCTTAAATAATGCAGAAAAGTCCTAAAATAATGCAGCAGAGTCCTTAAATACTGCAGCAGAGTCCTTAAATAATGCAGAAAAGTCATTAAATAATGCAGAAGAGTCCTTAAATAATGCAGCAAAGTCCTTATATAATGCATCAGAGTCCTTAAATATTGCAGCAGAGTCCTTAAATACCACAGCAGAGTCCTTAAATAATGCAGCAAAGTCTTTAAATAATGCAACAAAGTCCTTAAATAATGCAGCAGAGTCCTTAAATAATGCAGAAGAGTCCTTAAATAATCCAGTCAAGTCCTTAAATAATGCAGCAGAGTCCTTAAATAATGCAGAAAAGTCCTTAAATAATGCAGAAGAGTCCTTAAATACTTCAGCATAGTCCTTAAATAATGCAGCAGAGTCCTTAAATAATCCAGCCAAGTCCTTAAATATTGCAGCAGAGTCCTTAAATAATGCAACAAAATCCTTAAATAATGCAGAAGAGTCCTTAAATAATCCAGCCAAGTCCTTAAATCATGCAGCAGGGTCCTTAAATAATCCAGCCAAGTCCTTAAATAATGCAGCAGAGTCCTTAAATAATGCAGCAGAGTCTTTAAATACTTCAGCATAGTCCTTAAATAATGCAGCAAAGTCCTTGAATAATGCAGCAGAGTCCTTAAATAATGCAACAAAGTCCTTAAATAATGCAGAAGAGTCCTTAAATAATGCAACAAAGTCCTTAAACAATGCAGTAGAGTCCTTAAATAATGCAACAAAGTACTTAAATAATGCAGCAGAGTCCTTAAATAATGCAGCAAAGTCATTAAATAATGCTGCAGAGTCCTTAAATAATGCAGCAAATTCCTTAAGTAATGCAGCAAAGTCTTTAAATAATGCAATAAAGTCCTTAAATAATGCAGCAGAGTACTGAAATACCACAGCAGGGTCCTTAAATAATGGAGCAAAGTCGTTAAATAATGAAGTAGAGTCCTTAAATAATGCAACAACGTCCTTAAATGATGCAGCAGAGTCCTTAAATAATGCAGCAGAGTCCTTAAATAATGCATCAGAGTACTGAAATACCGCAGCAGGGTCCTTAAATAATGCAGCAAAGTCGTTAAATAATGAAGTAGAGTCCTTAAATAATGCAACAAAGTCCTTAAATGATGCAGCAGAGTCGTTAAATAATGCAACAAAGTCCTTAAATAATGCAGCAGAGTCCTTAGATAATGCAACAATGTCCTTAAATAATGCAGCAGGGTCCTTAAATAATGCAAAAAGTCCTTAAATAATGCAGCAGATTCCTTAAAAAATGCAGCAAAGTCCGTAAATAATGCAGCAGAGTCCTTAAATAATCCAGCCAAGTCCTTAAATAATGCAACAAAGTCCTTAAATAATGCAGCAGATTACTGAAATACTGCAGCAGGGTCCTTAAATAATGCAGCAGAGTTCTTAAATAATGCAATAAAGTCCATAAATGATGCAGCAAATTCCTTAAATAATGCAGCAGAGTACTGAAATACCGCAGCAGAATCCTTAAATAATGCAACAGAGTCCTTAAATAATGCAGAACAGTCCTTAAATAATGCAACAAAGTCCTTAAATAATGCAGCAGATTACTGAAATACTGCAGCAGGGTCCTTAAATAATGCAGCAGAGTTCTTAAATAATGCAATAAAGTCCATAAATGATGCAGCAAATTCCTTAAATAATGCAGCAGAGTACTGAAATACCGCAGCAGAATCCTTAAATAATGCAACAGAGTCCTTAAATAATGCAGAACAGTCCTTAAATAATGCAATAAAGTCCTTAAATAATGCAGCAAAGTCCTTAAATAATGCAACAGAGTCCTTAAATAATGCAGCAAAGTCCTTAAATAATGCAGCAGAGTCCTTAAATAATGCAACAAAGTCCTTAAATAATGCAGCAGAGTCCTTAAATAATGCAACAAAGTCCTTAAATAATGCAGCAGAGTCCTTAAATAATGCAGCAAATTCCTTAAATAATGCAGCAAAGTCTTTAAATAATGCAATAAAGTCCATAAATAATGCAGCAAAGTTCTTAAATAATGCAGCAGAGTACTGAAATACCGCAGCAGGGTCCTTAAATAATGCAGCAAAGTCGTTAAATAATGAAGTCGAGTCCTTAAATAATGCAACAACGTCCTTAAATGATGCAGCAGAGTCCTTAAATAATGCAACAAAGTCCTTAAATAATGCAGCACAGTCCTTAAATAATCCAGCCAAGTCCTTAAATAATGCAGCAGAGTCCTTAAATAATGCAGAAAAGTCCTTAAATAATGCAGCAGAGTCCTTAAATACTGCAGCAGAGTCCTTAAATAATGCAGAAAAGTCATTAAATAATGCAGAAGAGTCCTTAAATAATGCAGCAAAGTCCTTATATAATGCATCAGAGTCCTTAAATATTGCAGCAGAGTCCTTAAATACCACAGCAGAGTCCTTAAATAATGCAGCAAAGTCTTTAAATAATGCAACAAAGTCCTTAAATAATGCAGCAGAGTCCTTAAATAATGCAGAAGAGTCCTTAAATAATCCAGTGAAGTCCTTAAATAATGCAGCAGAGTCCTTAAATAATGCAGAAAAGTCCTTAAATAATGCAGCAGAGTCCTTAAATACTTCAGCATAGTCCTTAAATAATGCAGCAAAGTCCTTGAATAATGCAGCAGAGTCCTTAAATAATGCAACAAAGTCCTTAAATAATGCAGAAGAGTCCTTAAATAATGCAGCAAATTCCTTAAATAATGCAGCAAAGTCTTTAAATAATGCAATAAAGTCCATAAATAATGCAGCAAAGTCCTTAAATGATGCAGCAGAGTACTGATATACCGCAGCAGGGTCTTTAAATAATGCAGCAAAGTCGTTAAATAATGAAGTAGAGTCCTTAAATAATGCAACAACGTCATTAAATGATGCAGCATAGTCCTTAAATAATGCAACAAAGTCCTTAAATAATGCAGCACAGTCCTTAAATAATCCAGCCAAGTCCTTAAATAATGCAGCAGAGTCCTTAAATAATGCAGAAAAGTCCTTAAATAATGCAGCAGAGTCCTTAAATACGGCAGCAGAGTCCTTAAATAATGCAGAAAAGTCATTAAATAATGCAGAAGAGTCCTTAAATAATGCAGCAAAGTCCTTATATAATGCATCAGAGTCCTTAAACATTGCAGCAGAGTCCTTAAATACCACAGCAGAGTCCTTAAATAATGCAGCAAAGTCTTTAAATAATGCAACAAAGTCCTTAAATAATGCAGCAGAGTCCTTAAATAATGCAGAAGAGTCCTTAAATAATCCAGTCAAGTCCTTAAATAATGCAGCAGAGTCCTTAAATAATGCAGAAAAGTCCTTAAATAATGCAGAAGAGTCCTTAAATACTTCAGCATAGTCCTTAAATAATGCAGCAGAGTCCTTAAATAATCCAGCCAAGTCCTTAAATATTGCAGCAGAGTCCTTAAATAATGCAACAAAATCCTTAAATAATGCAGAAGAGTCCTTAAATAATCCAGCCAAGTCCTTAAATCATGCAGCAGGGTCCTTAAATAATCCAGCCAAGTCCTTAAATAATGCAGCAGAGTCCTTAAATAATGCAGCAGAGTCTTTAAATACTTCAGCATAGTCCTTAAATAATGCAGCAAAGTCCTTGAATAATGCAGCAGAGTCCTTAAATAATGCAACAAAGTCCTTAAATAATGCAGAAGAGTCCTTAAATAATGCAACAAAGTCCTTAAACAATGCAGTAGAGTCCTTAAATAATGCAACAAAGTACTTAAATAATGCAGCAGAGTCCTTAAATAATGCAGCAAAGTCATTAAATAATGCTGCAGAGTCCTTAAATAATGCAGCAAATTCCTTAAATAATGCAGCAAAGTCTTTAAATAATGCAATAAAGTCCTTAAATAATGCAGCAGAGTACTGAAATACCGCAGCAGGGTCCTTAAATAATGGAGCAAAGTCGTTAAATAATGAAGTAGAGTCCTTAAATAATGCAACAACGTCCTTAAATGATGCAGCAGAGTCCTTAAATAATGCAGCAGAGTCCTTAAATAATGCATCAGAGTACTGAAATACCGCAGCAGGGTCCTTAAATAATGCAGCAAAGTCGTTAAATAATGAAGTAGAGTCCTTAAATAATGCAACAAAGTCCTTAAATGATGCAGCAGAGTCGTTAAATAATGCAACAAAGTCCTTAAATAATGCAGCAGAGTCCTTAGATAATGCAACAATGTCCTTAAATAATGCAGCAGGGTCCTTAAATAATGCAAAAAGTCCTTAAATAATGCAGCAGATTCCTTAAAAAATGCAGCAAAGTCCGTAAATAATGCAGCAGAGTCCTTAAATAATCCAGCCAAGTCCTTAAATAATGCAACAAAGTCCTTAAATAATGCAGCAGATTACTGAAATACTGCAGCAGGGTCCTTAAATAATGCAGCAGAGTTCTTAAATAATGCAATAAAGTCCATAAATGATGCAGCAAATTCCTTAAATAATGCAGCAGAGTACTGAAATACCGCAGCAGAATCCTTAAATAATGCAACAGAGTCCTTAAATAATGCAGAACAGTCCTTAAATAATGCAACAAAGTCCTTAAATAATGCAGCAGATTACTGAAATACTGCAGCAGGGTCCTTAAATAATGCAGCAGAGTTCTTAAATAATGCAATAAAGTCCATAAATGATGCAGCAAATTCCTTAAATAATGCAGCAGAGTACTGAAATACCGCAGCAGAATCCTTAAATAATGCAACAGAGTCCTTAAATAATGCAGAACAGTCCTTAAATAATGCAATAAAGTCCTTAAATAATGCAGCAAAGTCCTTAAATAATGCAACAGAGTCCTTAAATAATGCAGCAAAGTCCTTAAATAATGCAGCAGAGTCCTTAAATAATGCAACAAAGTCCTTAAATAATGCAGCAGAGTCCTTAAATAATGCAACAAAGTCCTTAAATAATGCAGCAGAGTCCTTAAATAATGCAGCAAATTCCTTAAATAATGCAGCAAAGTCTTTAAATAATGCAATAAAGTCCTTAAATAATGCAGCAAAGTTCTTAAATAATGCAGCAGAGTACTGAAATACCGCAGCAGGGTCCTTAAATAATGCAGCAAAGTCGTTAAATAATGAAGTCGAGTCCTTAAATAATGCAACAACGTCCTTAAATGATGCAGCAGAGTCCTTAAATAATGCAACAAAGTCCTTAAATAATGCAGCACAGTCCTTAAATAATCCAGCCAAGTCCTTAAATAATGCAGCAGAGTCCTTAAATAATGCAGAAAAGTCCTTAAATAATGCAGCAGAGTCCTTAAATACTGCAGCAGAGTCCTTAAATAATGCAGAAAAGTCATTAAATAATGCAGAAGAGTCCTTAAATAATGCAGCAAAGTCCTTATATAATGCATCAGAGTCCTTAAATATTGCAGCAGAGTCCTTAAATACCACAGCAGAGTCCTTAAATAATGCAGCAAAGTCTTTAAATAATGCAACAAAGCCCTTAAATAATGCAGCAGAGTCCTTAAATAATGCAGAAGAGTCCTTAAATAATCCAGTGAAGTCCTTAAATAATGCAGCAGAGTCCTTAAATAATGCAGAAAAGTCCTTAAATAATGCAGCAGAGTCCTTAAATACTTCAGCATAGTCCTTAAATAATGCAGCAAAGTCCTTGAATAATGCAGCAGAGTCCTTAAATAATGCAACAAAGTCCTTAAATAATGCAGAAGAGTCCTTAAATAATGCAGCAAATTCCTTAAATAATGCAGCAAAGTCTTTAAATAATGCAATAAAGTCCATAAATAATGCAGCAAAGTCCTTAAATGATGCAGCAGAGTACTGATATACCGCAGCAGGGTCTTTAAATAATGCAGCAAAGTCGTTAAATAATGAAGTAGAGTCCTTAAATAATGCAACAACGTCATTAAATGATGCAGCAGAGTCCTTAAATAATGCAACAAAGTCCTTAAATAATGCAGCACAGTCCTTAAATAATCCAGCCAAGTCCTTAAATAATGCAGCAGAGTCCTTAAATAATGCAGAAAAGTCCTTAAATAATGCAGCAGAGTCCTTAAATACTGCAGCAGAGTACTTAAATAATGCAGAAAAGTCATTAAATAATGCAGAAGAGTCCTTAAATAATGCAGCAAAGTCCTTATATAATGCATCAGAGTCCTTAAATATTGCAGCAGAGTCCTTAAATACCACAGCAGAGTCCTTAAATAATGCAGCAAAGTCTTTAAATAATGCAACAAAGTCCTTAAATAATGCAGCAGAGTCCTTAAATAATGCAGAAGAGTCCTTAAATAATCCAGTCAAGTCCTTAAATAATGCAGCAGAGTCCTTAAATAATGCAGAAAAGTCCTTAAATAATGCAGAAGAGTCCTTAAATACTTCAGCATAGTCCTTAAATAATGCAGCAGAGTCCTTAAATAATCCAGCCAAGTCCTTAAATATTGCAGCAGAGTCCTTAAATAATGCAGAAAAGTCCTTAAATAATGCAGCAGAGTCCTTAAATAATCCAGCCAAGTCCTTAAATAATGCAGCAGAGTCCTTAAATAATGCAGCAGAGTCTTTAAATACTTCAGCATAGTCCTTAAATAATGCAGCAAAGTCCTTGAATAATGCAGCAGAGTCCTTAAATAATGCAACAAAGTCCTTAAATAATGCAGAAGAGTCCTTAAATAATGCAACAAAGTCCTTAAACAATGCAGTAGAGTCCTTAAATAATGCAACAAAGTACTTAAATAATGCAGCAGAGTCCTTAAATAATGCAGCAAAGTCATTAAATAATGCTGCAGAGTCCTTAAATAATGCAGCAAATTCCTTAAATAATGCAGCAAAGTCTTTAAATAATGCAATAAAGTCCTTAAATAATGCAGCAGAGTACTGAAATACCGCAGCAGGGTCCTTAAATAATGGAGCAAAGTCGTTAAATAATGAAGTAGAGTCCTTAAATAATGCAACAACGTCCTTAAATGATGCAGCAGAGTCCTTAAATAATGCAGCAGAGTCCTTAAATAATGCATCAGAGTACTGAAATACCGCAGCAGGGTCCTTAAATAATGCAGCAAAGTCGTTAAATAATGAAGTAGAGTCCTTAAATAATGCAACAAAGTCCTTAAATGATGCAGCAGAGTCGTTAAATAATGCAACAAAGTCCTTAAATAATGCAGCAGAGTCCTTAGATAATGCAACAATGTCCTTAAATAATGCAGCAGGGTCCTTAAATAATGCAAAAAGTCCTTAAATAATGCAGCAGATTCCTTAAAAAATGCAGCAAAGTCCGTAAATAATGCAGCAGAGTCCTTAAATAATCCAGCCAAGTCCTTAAATAATGCAACAAAGTCCTTAAATAATGCAGCAGATTACTGAAATACTGCAGCAGGGTCCTTAAATAATGCAGCAGAGTTCTTAAATAATGCAATAAAGTCCATAAATGATGCAGCAAATTCCTTAAATAATGCAGCAGAGTACTGAAATACCGCAGCAGAATCCTTAAATAATGCAACAGAGTCCTTAAATAATGCAGAACAGTCCTTAAATAATGCAACAAAGTCCTTAAATAATGCAGCAGATTACTGAAATACTGCAGCAGGGTCCTTAAATAATGCAGCAGAGTTCTTAAATAATGCAATAAAGTCCATAAATGATGCAGCAAATTCCTTAAATAATGCAGCAGAGTACTGAAATACCGCAGCAGAATCCTTAAATAATGCAACAGAGTCCTTAAATAATGCAGAACAGTCCTTAAATAATGCAATAAAGTCCTTAAATAATGCAGCAAAGTCCTTAAATAATGCAACAGAGTCCTTAAATAATGCAGCAAAGTCCTTAAATAATGCAGCAGAGTCCTTAAATAATGCAACAAAGTCCTTAAATAATGCAGCAGAGTCCTTAAATAATGCAACAAAGTCCTTAAATAATGCAGCAGAGTCCTTAAATAATGCAGCAAATTCCTTAAATAATGCAGCAAAGTCTTTAAATAATGCAATAAAGTCCTTAAATAATGCAGCAAAGTTCTTAAATAATGCAGCAGAGTACTGAAATACCGCAGCAGGGTCCTTAAATAATGCAGCAAAGTCGTTAAATAATGAAGTCGAGTCCTTAAATAATGCAACAACGTCCTTAAATGATGCAGCAGAGTCCTTAAATAATGCAACAAAGTCCTTAAATAATGCAGCACAGTCCTTAAATAATCCAGCCAAGTCCTTAAATAATGCAGCAGAGTCCTTAAATAATGCAGAAAAGTCCTTAAATAATGCAGCAGAGTCCTTAAATACTGCAGCAGAGTCCTTAAATAATGCAGAAAAGTCATTAAATAATGCAGAAGAGTCCTTAAATAATGCAGCAAAGTCCTTATATAATGCATCAGAGTCCTTAAATATTGCAGCAGAGTCCTTAAATACCACAGCAGAGTCCTTAAATAATGCAGCAAAGTCTTTAAATAATGCAACAAAGTCCTTAAATAATGCAGCAGAGTCCTTAAATAATGCAGAAGAGTCCTTAAATAATCCAGTGAAGTCCTTAAATAATGCAGCAGAGTCCTTAAATAATGCAGAAAAGTCCTTAAATAATGCAGCAGAGTCCTTAAATACTTCAGCATAGTCCTTAAATAATGCAGCAAAGTCCTTGAATAATGCAGCAGAGTCCTTAAATAATGCAACAAAGTCCTTAAATAATGCAGAAGAGTCCTTAAATAATGCAGCAAATTCCTTAAATAATGCAGCAAAGTCTTTAAATAATGCAATAAAGTCCATAAATAATGCAGCAAAGTCCTTAAATGATGCAGCAGAGTACTGATATACCGCAGCAGGGTCTTTAAATAATGCAGCAAAGTCGTTAAATAATGAAGTAGAGTCCTTAAATAATGCAACAACGTCATTAAATGATGCAGCAGAGTCCTTAAATAATGCAACAAAGTCCTTAAATAATGCAGCACAGTCCTTAAATAATCCAGCCAAGTCCTTAAATAATGCAGCAGAGTCCTTAAATAATGCAGAAAAGTCCTTAAATAATGCAGCAGAGTCCTTAAATACTGCAGCAGAGTCCTTAAATAATGCAGAAAAGTCATTAAATAATGCAGAAGAGTCCTTAAATAATGCAGCAAAGTCCTTATATAATGCATCAGAGTCCTTAAATATTGCAGCAGAGTCCTTAAATACCACAGCAGAGTCCTTAAATAATGCAGCAAAGTCTTTAAATAATGCAACAAAGTCCTTAAATAATGCAGCAGAGTCCTTAAATAATGCAGAAGAGTCCTTAAATAATCCAGTCAAGTCCTTAAATAATGCAGCAGAGTCCTTAAATAATGCAGAAAAGTCCTTAAATAATGCAGAAGAGTCCTTAAATACTTCAGCATAGTCCTTAAATAATGCAGCAGAGTCCTTAAATAATCCAGCCAAGTCCTTAAATATTGCAGCAGAGTCCTTAAATAATGCAGAAAAGTCCTTAAATAATGCAGCAGAGTCCTTAAATACTGCAGCAGAGTCCTTAAATAATGCAGCAAAGTCATTAAATAATGCAGAAGAGTCCTTAAATAAGGCAGCAAAGTCCTTATATAATGCATCAGAGTCCTTAAGTAATGCAGCAGAGTCCTTAAATACCACAGCAGAGTCCTTAAATAATGCAGCAACGTCTTTAAATAATGCAGCACAGTCCTTAAATAATCCAGCCAAGTCCTTAAATAATGCAGCAGAGTCCTTAAATAATGCAGAAAAGTCCTTAAATAATGCAGCAGAGTCCTTAAATACTTCAGCATAGTCCTTAAATAATGCAGCAAAGTCCTTGACTAATGCAGCAGAGTCCTTAAATAATGCAACAAAGTCCTTAAATAATGCAGAAGAGTCCTTAAATAATGCAGCAAATTCCTTAAATAATGCAGCAAAGTCTTTAAATAATGCAATAAAGTCCATAAATAATGCAGCAAAGTTCTTAAATAATGCAGCAGAGTACTGAAATACCGCAGCAGGGTCCTTAAATAATGCAGCAAAGTCGTTAAATAATGAAGTCGAGTCCTTAAATAATGCAACAACGTCCTTAAATGATGTAGCAGAGTCCTTAAATAATGTAACAAAGTCCTTAAATAATGCAGCACAGTCCTTAAATAATCCAGCCAAGTCCTTAAATAATGCAGCAGAGTCCTTAAATAATGCAGAAAAGTCCTTAAATAATGCAGCAGAGTCCTTAAAAACTGCAGCAGAGTCCTTAAATAATGCAGAAAAGTCATTAAATAATGCAGAAGAGTCCTTAAATAATGCAGCAAAGTCCTTATATAATGCATCAGAGTCCTTAAATATTGCAGCAGAGTCCTTAAATACCACAGCAGAGTCCTTAAATAATGCAGCAAAGTCTTTAAATAATGCAACAAAGTCCTTAAATAATGCAGCAGAGTCCTTAAATAATGCAGAAGAGTCCTTAAATAATACAGTCAAGTCCTTAAATAATGCAGCAGAGTCCTTAAATAATGCAGAAAAGTCCTTAAATAATGCAGAAGAGTCCTTAAATACTTCAGCATAGTCCTTAAATAATGCAGCAAAGTCCTTGAATAATGCAGCAGAGTCCTTAAATAATGCAACAAAGTCCTTAAATAATGCAGAAGAGTCCTTAAATAATGCAGCAAATTCCTTAAATAATGCAGCAAAGTCTTTAAATAATGCAATAAAGTCCATAAATAATGCAGCAGAGTCCTTAAATACTTCAGCATAGTCGTTATATAATGCAGCAAAGTCCTTGAATAATGCAACAGAGTCCTTAAATAATGCAACAAAGTCCTTAAATAATGCAGAAGAGTCCTTAAATAATGCAGCAAATTCCTTAAATAATGCAGCAAAGTCTTTAAATAATGCAATAAAGTCCATAAATAATGCAGCAAAGTCCTTAAATGATGCAGCAGAGTACTGAAATACCGCAGCAGGGTCTTTAAATAATGCAGCAAAGTCGTTAAATAATGAAGTAGAGTACTTAAATAATGCAACAACGTCATTAAATAATGCAACAAAGTCCTTAAATAATGCAGCAGAGTCCTTAAATAATGCAGAAGAGTCCTTAAATAATCCAGTGAAGTCCTTAAATAATGCAGCAAAGTCCTTAAATAATGCAGCAGAGTCCTTAAATAATGCAACAAAGTCCTTAAATAATGCAGCAGAGTCCTTAAATAATGCAACAAAGTCCTTAAATAATGCAGCAGAGTCCTTAAATAATGCAGCAAATTCCTTAAATAATGCAGCAAAGTCTTTAAATAATGCAATAAAGTCCATAAATAATGCAGCAAAGTTCTTAAATAATGCAGCAGAGTACTGAAATACCGCAGCAGGGTCCTTAAATAATGCAGCAAAGTCGTTAAATAATGAAGTCGAGTCCTTAAATAATGCAACAACGTCCTTAAATGATGCAGCAGAGTCCTTAAATAATGCAACAAAGTCCTTAAATAATGCAGCACAGTCCTTAAATAATCCAGCCAAGTCCTTAAATAATGCAGCAGAGTCCTTAAATAATGCAGAAAAGTCCTTAAATAATGCAGCAGAGTCCTTAAATACTGCAGCAGAGTCCTTAAATAATGCAGAAAAGTCATTAAATAATGCAGAAGAGTCCTTAAATAATGCAGCAAAGTCCTTATATAATGCATCAGAGTCCTTAAATATTGCAGCAGAGTCCTTAAATACCACAGCAGAGTCCTTAAATAATGCAGCAAAGTCTTTAAATAATGCAACAAAGTCCTTAAATAATGCAGCAGAGTCCTTAAATAATGCAGAAGAGTCCTTAAATAATCCAGTGAAGTCCTTAAATAATGCAGCAGAGTCCTTAAATAATGCAGAAACGTCCTTAAATAATGCAGCAGAGTCCTTAAATACTTCAGCATAGTCCTTAAATAATGCAGCAAAGTCCTTGAATAATGCAGCAGAGTCCTTAAATAATGCAACAAAGTCCTTAAATAATGCAGAAGAGTCCTTAAATAATGCAGCAAATTCCTTAAATAATGCAGCAAAGTCTTTAAATAATGCAATAAAGTCCATAAATAATGCAGCAAAGTCCTTAAATGATGCAGCAGAGTACTGATATACCGCAGCAGGGTCTTTAAATAATGCAGCAAAGTCGTTAAATAATGAAGTAGAGTCCTTAAATAATGCAACAACGTCATTAAATGATGCAGCAGAGTCCTTAAATAATGCAACAAAGTCCTTAAATAATGCAGCACAGTCCTTAAATAATCCAGCCAAGTCCTTAAATAATGCAGCAGAGTCCTTAAATAATGCAGAAAAGTCCTTAAATAATGCAGCAGAGTCCTTAAATACGGCAGCAGAGTCCTTAAATAATGCAGAAAAGTCATTAAATAATGCAGAAGAGTCCTTAAATAATGCAGCAAAGTCCTTATATAATGCATCAGAGTCCTTAAATATTGCAGCAGAGTCCTTAAATACCACAGCAGAGTCCTTAAATAATGCAGCAAAGTCTTTAAATAATGCAACAAAGTCCTTAAATAATGCAGCAGAGTCCTTAAATAATGCAGAAGAGTCCTTAAATAATCCAGTCAAGTCCTTAAATAATGCAGCAGAGTCCTTAAATAATGCAGAAAAGT
Organism: Phyllobates terribilis; assembly: GCF_046119375.1. NCBI lineage: Eukaryota > Metazoa > Chordata > Amphibia > Anura > Dendrobatidae > Phyllobates > Phyllobates terribilis. The sequence continues at coordinate 628,223 of NW_027363363.1, forward strand.
CCTTAAATAATGCAGAAGAGTCCTTAAATACTTCAGCATAGTCCTTAAATAATGCAGCAGAGTCCTTAAATAATCCAGCCAAGTCCTTAAATATTGCAGCAGAGTCCTTAAATAATGCAACAAAATCCTTAAATAATGCAGAAGAGTCCTTAAATAATCCAGCCAAGTCCTTAAATCATGCAGCAGGGTCCTTAAATAATCCAGCCAAGTCCTTAAATAATGCAGCAGAGTCCTTAAATAATGCAGCAGAGTCTTTAAGTACTTCAGCATAGTCCTTAAATAATGCAGCAAAGTCCTTGAATAATGCAGCAGAGTCCTTAAATAATGCAACAAAGTCCTTAAATAATGCAGAAGAGTCCTTAAATAATGCAACAAAGTCCTTAAACAATGCAGTAGAGTCCTTAAATAATGCAACAAAGTACTTAAATAATGCAGCAGAGTCCTTAAATAATGCAGCAAAGTCATTAAATAATGCTGCAGAGTCCTTAAATAATGCAGCAAATTCCTTAAATAATGCAGCAAAGTCTTTAAATAATGCAATAAAGTCCTTAAATAATGCAGCAGAGTACTGAAATACCGCAGCAGGGTCCTTAAATAATGGAGCAAAGTCGTTAAATAATGAAGTAGAGTCCTTAAATAATGCAACAACGTCCTTAAATGATGCAGCAGAGTCCTTAAATAATGCAGCAGAGTCCTTAAATAATGCATCAGAGTACTGAAATACCGCAGCAGGGTCCTTAAATAATGCAGCAAAGTCGTTAAATAATGAAGTAGAGTCCTTAAATAATGCAACAAAGTCCTTAAATGATGCAGCAGAGTCGTTAAATAATGCAACAAAGTCCTTAAATAATGCAGCAGAGTCCTTAGATAATGCAACAATGTCCTTAAATAATGCAGCAGGGTCCTTAGATAATGCAAAAAGTCCTTAAATAATGCAGCAGATTCCTTAAAAAATGCAGCAAAGTCCGTAAATAATGCAGCAGAGTCCTTAAATAATCCAGCCAAGTCCTTAAATAATGCAACAAAGTCCTTAAATAATGCAGCAGATTACTGAAATACTGCAGCAGGGTCCTTAAATAATGCAGCAGAGTTCTTAAATAATGCAATAAAGTCCATAAATGATGCAGCAAATTCCTTAAATAATGCAGCAGAGTACTGAAATACCGCAGCAGAATCCTTAAATAATGCAACAGAGTCCTTAAATAATGCAGAACAGTCCTTAAATAATGCAACAAAGTCCTTAAATAATGCAGCAGATTACTGAAATACTGCAGCAGGGTCCTTAAATAATGCAGCAGAGTTCTTAAATAATGCAATAAAGTCCATAAATGATGCAGCAAATTCCTTAAATAATGCAGCAGAGTACTGAAATACCGCAGCAGAATCCTTAAATAATGCAACAGAGTCCTTAAATAATGCAGAACAGTCCTTAAATAATGCAATAAAGTCCTTAAATAATGCAGCAAAGTCCTTAAATAATGCAACAGAGTCCTTAAATAATGCAGCAAAGTCCTTAAATAATGCAGCAGAGTCCTTAAATAATGCAACAAAGTCCTTAAATAATGCAGCAGAGTCCTTAAATAATGCAACAAAGTCCTTAAATAATGCAGCAGAGTCCTTAAATAATGCAGCAAATTCCTTAAATAATGCAGCAAAGTCTTTAAATAATGCAATAAAGTCCATAAATAATGCAGCAAAGTTCTTAAATAATGCAGCAGAGTACTGAAATACCGCAGCAGGGTCCTTAAATAATGCAGCAAAGTCGTTAAATAATGAAGTCGAGTCCTTAAATAATGCAACAACGTCCTTAAATGATGCAGCAGAGTCCTTAAATAATGCAACAAAGTCCTCAAATAATGCAGCACAGTCCTTAAATAATCCAGCCAAGTCCTTAAATAATGCAGCAGAGTCCTTAAATAATGCAGAAAAGTCCTTAAATAATGCAGCAGAGTCCTTAAATACTGCAGCAGAGTCCTTAAATAATGCAGAAAAGTCATTAAATAATGCAGAAGAGTCCTTAAATAATGCAGCAAAGTCCTTATATAATGCATCAGAGTCCTTAAATATTGCAGCAGAGTCCTTAAATACCACAGCAGAGTCCTTAAATAATGCAGCAAAGTCTTTAAATAATGCAACAAAGTCCTTAAATAATGCAGCAGAGTCCTTAAATAATGCAGAAGAGTCCTTAAATAATCCAGTGAAGTCCTTAAATAATGCAGCAGAGTCCTTAAATAATGCAGAAAAGTCCTTAAATAATGCAGCAGAGTCCTTAAATACTTCAGCATAGTCCTTAAATAATGCAGCAAAGTCCTTGAATAATGCAGCAGAGTCCTTAAATAATGCAACAAAGTCCTTAAATAATGCAGAAGAGTCCTTAAATAATGCAGCAAATTCCTTAAATAATGCAGCAAAGTCTTTAAATAATGCAATAAAGTCCATAAATAATGCAGCAAAGTCCTTAAATGATGCAGCAGAGTACTGATATACCGCAGCAGGGTCTTTAAATAATGCAGCAAAGTCGTTAAATAATGAAGTAGAGTCCTTAAATAATGCAACAACGTCATTAAATGATGCAGCAGAGTCCTTAAATAATGCAACAAAGTCCTTAAATAATGCAGCACAGTCCTTAAATAATCCAGCCAAGTCCTTAAATAATGCAGCAGAGTCCTTAAATAATGCAGAAAAGTCCTTAAATAATGCAGCAGAGTCCTTAAATACTGCAGCAGAGTCCTTAAATAATGCAGAAAAGTCATTAAATAATGCAGAAGAGTCCTTAAATAATGCAGCAAAGTCCTTATATAATGCATCAGAGTCCTTAAATATTGCAGCAGAGTCCTTAAATACCACAGCAGAGTCCTTAAATAATGCAGCAAAGTCTTTAAATAATGCAACAAAGTCCTTAAATAATGCAGCAGAGTCCTTAAATAATGCAGAAGAGTCCTTAAATAATCCAGTCAAGTCCTTAAATAATGCAGCAGAGTCCTTAAATAATGCAGAAAAGTCCTTAAATAATGCAGAAGAGTCCTTAAATACTTCAGCATAGTCCTTAAATAATGCAGCAGAGTCCTTAAATAATCCAGCCAAGTCCTTAAATATTGCAGCAGAGTCCTTAAATAATGCAGAAAAGTCCTTAAATAATGCAGCAGAGTCCTTAAATACTGCAGCAGAGTCCTTAAATAATGCAGCAAAGTCATTAAATAATGCAGAAGAGTCCTTAAATAAGGCAGCAAAGTCCTTATATAATGCATCAGAGTCCTTAAGTAATGCAGCAGAGTCCTTAAATACCACAGCAGAGTCCTTAAATAATGCAGCAAAGTCTTTAAATAATGCAGCACAGTCCTTAAATAATCCAGCCAAGTCCTTAAATAATGCAGCAGAGTCCTTAAATAATGCAGAAAAGTCCTTAAATAATGCAGCAGAGTCCTTAAATACTTCAGCATAGTCCTTAAATAATGCAGCAAAGTCCTTGACTAATGCAGCAGAGTCCTTAAATAATGCAACAAAGTCCTTAAATAATGCAGAAGAGTCCTTAAATAATGCAGCAAATTCCTTAAATAATGCAGCAAAGTCTTTAAATAATGCAATAAAGTCCATAAATAATGCAGCAAAGTTCTTAAATAATGCAGCAGAGTACTGAAATACCGCAGCAGGGTCCTTAAATAATGCAGCAAAGTCGTTAAATAATGAAGTCGAGTCCTTAAATAATGCAACAACGTCCTTAAATGATGTAGCAGAGTCCTTAAATAATGCAACAAAGTCCTTAAATAATGCAGCACAGTCCTTAAATAATCCAGCCAAGTCCTTAAATAATGCAGCAGAGTCCTTAAATAATGCAGAAAAGTCCTTAAATAATGCAGCAGAGTCCTTAAAAACTGCAGCAGAGTCCTTAAATAATGCAGAAAAGTCATTAAATAATGCAGAAGAGTCCTTAAATAATGCAGCAAAGTCCTTATATAATGCATCAGAGTCCTTAAATATTGCAGCAGAGTCCTTAAATACCACAGCAGAGTCCTTAAATAATGCAGCAAAGTCTTTAAATAATGCAACAAAGTCCTTAAATAATGCAGCAGAGTCCTTAAATAATGCAGAAGAGTCCTTAAATAATACAGTCAAGTCCTTAAATAATGCAGCAGAGTCCTTAAATAATGCAGAAAAGTCCTTAAATAATGCAGAAGAGTCCTTAAATACTTCAGCATAGTCCTTAAATAATGCAGCAAAGTCCTTGAATAATGCAGCAGAGTCCTTAAATAATGCAACAAAGTCCTTAAATAATGCAGAAGAGTCCTTAAATAATGCAGCAAATTCCTTAAATAATGCAGCAAAGTCTTTAAATAATGCAATAAAGTCCATAAATAATGCAGCAGAGTCCTTAAATACTTCAGCATAGTCGTTATATAATGCAGCAAAGTCCTTGAATAATGCAACAGAGTCCTTAAATAATGCAACAAAGTCCTTAAATAATGCAGAAGAGTCCTTAAATAATGCAGCAGAGTCCTTAAATACTGCAGCAGAGTCCTTAAATAATGCAGAAAAGTCATTAAATAATGCAGAAGAGTCCTTAAATAATGCAGCAAAGTCCTTATATAATGCATCAGAGTCCTTAAATATTGCAGCAGAGTCCTTAAATACCACAGCAGAGTCCTTAAATAATGCAGCAAAGTCTTTAAATAATGCAACAAAGTCCTTAAATAATGCAGCAGAGTCCTTAAATAATGCAGAAGAGTCCTTAAATAATCCAGTGAAGTCCTTAAATAATGCAGCAGAGTCCTTAAATAATGCAGAAAAGTCCTTAAATAATGCAGCAGAGTCCTTAAATACTTCAGCATAGTCCTTAAATAATGCAGCAAAGTCCTTGAATAATGCAGCAGAGTCCTTAAATAATGCAACAAAGTCCTTAAATAATGCAGAAGAGTCCTTAAATAATGCAGCAAATTCCTTAAATAATGCAGCAAAGTCTTTAAATAATGCAATAAAGTCCATAAATAATGCAGCAAAGTCCTTAAATGATGCAGCAGAGTACTGATATACCGCAGCAGGGTCTTTAAATAATGCAGCAAAGTCGTTAAATAATGAAGTAGAGTCCTTAAATAATGCAACAACGTCATTAAATGATGCAGCAGAGTCCTTAAATAATGCAACAAAGTCCTTAAATAATGCAGCACAGTCCTTAAATAATCCAGCCAAGTCCTTAAATAATGCAGCAGAGTCCTTAAATAATGCAGAAAAGTCCTTAAATAATGCAGCAGAGTCCTTAAATACTGCAGCAGAGTCCTTAAATAATGCAGAAAAGTCATTAAATAATGCAGAAGAGTCCTTAAATAATGCAGCAAAGTCCTTATATAATGCATCAGAGTCCTTAAATATTGCAGCAGAGTCCTTAAATACCACAGCAGAGTCCTTAAATAATGCAGCAAAGTCTTTAAATAATGCAACAAAGTCCTTAAATAATGCAGCAGAGTCCTTAAATAATGCAGAAGAGTCCTTAAATAATCCAGTCAAGTCCTTAAATAATGCAGCAGAGTCCTTAAATAATGCAGAAAAGTCCTTAAATAATGCAGAAGAGTCCTTAAATACTTCAGCATAGTCCTTAAATAATGCAGCAGAGTCCTTAAATAATCCAGCCAAGTCCTTAAATATTGCAGCAGAGTCCTTAAATAATGCAGAAAAGTCCTTAAATAATGCAGCAGAGTCCTTAAATACTGCAGCAGAGTCCTTAAATAATGCAGCAAAGTCATTAAATAATGCAGAAGAGTCCTTAAATAAGGCAGCAAAGTCCTTATATAATGCATCAGAGTCCTTAAGTAATGCAGCAGAGTCCTTAAATACCACAGCAGAGTCCTTAAATAATGCAGCAAAGTCTTTAAATAATGCAGCACAGTCCTTAAATAATCCAGCCAAGTCCTTAAATAATGCAGCAGAGTCCTTAAATACTTCAGCATAGTCCTTAAATAATGCAGCAAAGTCCTTGACTAATGCAGCAGAGTCCTTAAATAATGCAACAAAGTCCTTAAATAATGCAGAAGAGTCCTTAAATAATGCAGCAAATTCCTTAAATAATGCAGCAAAGTCTTTAAATAATGCAATAAAGTCCATAAATAATGCAGCAAAGTCCTTAAATGATGCAGCAGAGTACTGAAATACCGCAGCAGGGTCTTTAAATAATGCAGCAAAGTCGTTAAATAATGAAGTAGAGTACTTAAATAATGCAACAACGTCATTAAATGATGCAGCAGAGTCCTTAAATAATGCAACAAAGTCCTTAAATAATGCAGCACAGTCCTTAAATAATCCAGCCAAGTCATTAAATAATGCAGCAGAGTCCTTAAATAATGCAGAAAAGTCCTTAAATAATGCAGCAGAGTCCTTAAATACTGCAGCAGAGTCCTTAAATAATGCAGCAAAGTCATTAAATAATGCAGAAGAGTCCTTAAATAATGCAGCAAAGTCCTTATATAATGCATCAGAGTCCTTAAATAATGCAGCAGAGTCCTTAAATACCACAGCAGAGTCCTTAAATAATGCAGCAAAGTCTTTAAATAATGCAACAAAGTCCTTAAATAATGCAGCAGAGTCCTTAAATAATGCAGAAGAGTCCTTAAATAATCCAGCCAAGTCCTTAAATAATGCAGCAGAGTCCTTAAATAATGCAACAAAATCCTTAAATAATGCAGAAGAGTCCTTAAATAATCCAGCCAAGTCCTTAAATCATGCAGCAGGGTCCTTAAATAATCCAGCCAAGTCCTTAAATAATGCAGCAGAGTCCTTAAATAATGCAGCAGAGTCTTTAAATACTTCAGCATAGTCCTTAAATAATGCAGCAAAGTCCTTGAATAATGCAGCAGAGTCCTTAAATAATGCAACAAAGTCCTTAAATAATGCAGAAGAGTCCTTAAATAATGCAACAAAGTCCTTAAACAATGCAGTATAGTCCTTAAATAATGCAACAAAGTACTTAAATAATGCAGCAGAGTCCTTAAATAATGCAGCAAAGTCATTAAATAATGCTGCAGAGTCCTTAAATAATGCAGCAAATTCCTTAAATAATGCAGCAAAGTCTTTAAATAATGCAATAAAGTCCTTAAATAATGCAGCAGAGTACTGAAATACCGCAGCAGGGTCCTTAAATAATGGAGCAAAGTCGTTAAATAATGAAGTAGAGTCCTTAAATAATGCAACAACGTCCTTAAATGATGCAGCAGAGTCCTTAAATAATGCAGCAGAGTCCTTAAATAATGCATCAGAGTACTGAAATACCGCAGCAGGGTCCTTAAATAATGCAGTAAAGTCGTTAAATAATGAAGTAGAGTCCTTAAATAATGCAACAAAGTCCTTAAATGATGCAGCAGAGTCCTTAAATAATGCAACAAAGTCCTTAAATAATGCAGCAGAGTCCTTAGATAATGCAACAATGTCCTTAAATAATGCAGCAGGGTCCTTAAATAATGCAAAAAGTCCTTAAATAATGCAGCAGATTCCTTAAAAAATGCAGCAAAGTCCGTAAATAATGCAGCAGAGTCCTTAAATAATCCAGCCAAGTCCTTAAATAATGCAACAAAGTCCTTAAATAATGCAGCAGATTACTGAAATACTGCAGCAGGGTCCTTAAATAATGCAGCAGAGTTCTTAAATAATGCAATAAAGTCCATAAATGATGCAGCAAATTCCTTAAATAATGCAGCAGAGTACTGAAATACCGCAGCAGAATCCTTAAATAATGCAACAGAGTCCTTAAATAATGCAGAACAGTCCTTAAATAATGCAACAAAGTCCTTAAATAATGCAGCAGATTACTGAAATACTGCAGCAGGGTCCTTAAATAATGCAGCAGAGTTCTTAAATAATGCAATAAAGTCCATAAATGATGCAGCAAATTCCTTAAATAATGCAGCAGAGTACTGAAATACCGCAGCAGAATCCTTAAATAATGCAACAGAGTCCTTAAATAATGCAGAACAGTCCTTAAATAATGCAATAAAGTCCTTAAATAATGCAGCAAAGTCCTTAAATAATGCAGCAGAGTCCTTAAATAATGCAGCAAAGTCCTTAAATAATGCAGCAGAGTCCTTAAATAATGCAACAAAGTCCTTAAATAATGCAGCAGAGTCCTTAAATAATGCAGCACATTCCTTAAATAATACAGCAGAGTCCTTAAATAATCCAGCCAAGTCCTTAAATAATGCAGCAGAGTCCTTAAATAATGCAGAAAAGTCCTTAAATAATGCAGCAGAGTCCTTAAATACTTCAGCATAGTCCTTAAATAATGCAGCAAAGTCCTTGACTAATGCAGCAGAGTCCTTAAATAATGCAACAAAGTCCTTAAATAATGCAGAAGAGTCCTTAAATAATGCAGCAAATTCCTTAAATAATGCAGCAAAATCTTTAAATAATGCAATAAAGTCCATAAATAATGCAGCAAAGTTCTTAAATAATGCAGCAGAGTACTGAAATACCGCAGCAGGGTCCTTAAATAATGCAGCAAAGTCGTTAAATAATGAAGTCGAGTCCTTAAATAATGCAACAACGTCCTTAAATGATGCAGCAGAGTCCTTAAATAATGCAACAAAGTCCTTAAATAATGCAGCACAGTCCTTAAATAATCCAGCAAAGTCCTTAAATAATGCAGCAGAGTCCTTAAATAATGCAGAAAAGTCCTTAAATAATGCAGCAGAGTCCTTAAATACTGCAGCAGAGTCCTTAAATAATGCAGAAAAGTCATTAAATAATGCAGAAGAGTCCTTAAATAATGCAGCAAAGTCCTTATATAATGCATCAGAGTCCTTAAATATTGCAGCAGAGTCCTTAAATACCACAGCAGAGTCCTTAAAAAATGCAGCAAAGTCTTTAAATAATGCAACAAAGTCCTTAAATAATGCAGCAGAGTCCTTAAATAATGCAGAAGAGTCCTTAAATAATACAGTCAAGTCCTTAAATAATGCAGCAGAGTCCTTAAATAATGCAGAAAAGTCCTTAAATAATGCAGAAGAGTCCTTAAATACTTCAGCATAGTCCTTAAATAATGCAGCAAAGTCCTTGAATAATGCAGCAGAGTCCTTAAATAATGCAACAAAGTCCTTAAATAATGCAGAAGAGTCCTTAAATAATGCAGCAAATTCCTTAAATAATGCAGCAAAGTCTTTAAATAATGCAATAAAGTCCATAAATAATGCAGCAGAGTCCTTAAATACTTCAGCATAGTCGTTATATAATGCAGCAAAGTCCTTGAATAATGCAACAGAGTCCTTAAATAATGCAACAAAGTCCTTAAATAATGCAGAAGAGTCCTTAAATAATGCAGCAGAGTCCTTAAATACTGCAGCAGAGTCCTTAAATAATGCAGAAAAGTCATTAAATAATGCAGAAGAGTCCTTAAATAATGCAGCAAAGTCCTTATATAATGCATCAGAGTCCTTAAATATTGCAGCAGAGTCCTTAAATACCACAGCAGAGTCCTTAAATAATGCAGCAAAGTCTTTAAATAATGCAACAAAGTCCTTAAATAATGCAGCAGAGTCCTTAAATAATGCAGAAGAGTCCTTAAATAATCCAGTGAAGTCCTTAAATAATGCAGCAGAGTCCTTAAATAATGCAGAAAAGTCCTTAAATAATGCAGCAGAGTCCTTAAATACTTCAGCATAGTCCTTAAATAATGCAGCAAAGTCCTTGAATAATGCAGCAGAGTCCTTAAATAATGCAACAAAGTCCTTAAATAATGCAGAAGAGTCCTTAAATAATGCAGCAAATTCCTTAAATAATGCAGCAAAGTCTTTAAATAATGCAATAAAGTCCATAAATAATGCAGCAAAGTCCTTAAATGATGCAGCAGAGTACTGATATACCGCAGCAGGGTCTTTAAATAATGCAGCAAAGTCGTTAAATAATGAAGTAGAGTCCTTAAATAATGCAACAACGTCATTAAATGATGCAGCAGAGTCCTTAAATAATGCAACAAAGTCCTTAAATAATGCAGCACAGTCCTTAAATAATCCAGCCAAGTCCTTAAATAATGCAGCAGAGTCCTTAAATAATGCAGAAAAGTCCTTAAATAATGCAGCAGAGTCCTTAAATACTGCAGCAGAGTCCTTAAATAATGCAGAAAAGTCATTAAATAATGCAGAAGAGTCCTTAAATAATGCAGCAAAGTCCTTATATAATGCATCAGAGTCCTTAAATATTGCAGCAGAGTCCTTAAATACCACAGCAGAGTCCTTAAATAATGCAGCAAAGTCTTTAAATAATGCAACAAAGTCCTTAAATAATGCAGCAGAGTCCTTAAATAATGCAGAAGAGTCCTTAAATAATCCAGTCAAGTCCTTAAATAATGCAGCAGAGTCCTTAAATAATGCAGAAAAGTCCTTAAATAATGCAGAAGAGTCCTTAAATACTTCAGCATAGTCCTTAAATAATGCAGCAGAGTCCTTAAATAATCCAGCCAAGTCCTTAAATATTGCAGCAGAGTCCTTAAATAATGCAGAAAAGTCCTTAAATAATGCAGCAGAGTCCTTAAATACTGCAGCAGAGTCCTTAAATAATGCAGCAAAGTCATTAAATAATGCAGAAGAGTCCTTAAATAAGGCAGCAAAGTCCTTATATAATGCATCAGAGTCCTTAAGTAATGCAGCAGAGTCCTTAAATACCACAGCAGAGTCCTTAAATAATGCAGCAAAGTCTTTAAATAATGCAGCACAGTCCTTAAATAATCCAGCCAAGTCCTTAAATAATGCAGCAGAGTCCTTAAATACTTCAGCATAGTCCTTAAATAATGCAGCAAAGTCCTTGACTAATGCAGCAGAGTCCTTAAATAATGCAACAAAGTCCTTAAATAATGCAGAAGAGTCCTTAAATAATGCAGCAAATTCCTTAAATAATGCAGCAAAGTCTTTAAATAATGCAATAAAGTCCATAAATAATGCAGCAAAGTCCTTAAATGATGCAGCAGAGTACTGAAATACCGCAGCAGGGTCTTTAAATAATGCAGCAAAGTCGTTAAATAATGAAGTAGAGTACTTAAATAATGCAACAACGTCATTAAATGATGCAGCAGAGTCCTTAAATAATGCAACAAAGTCCTTAAATAATGCAGCACAGTCCTTAAATAATCCAGCCAAGTCATTAAATAATGCAGCAGAGTCCTTAAATAATGCAGAAAAGTCCTTAAATAATGCAGCAGAGTCCTTAAATACTGCAGCAGAGTCCTTAAATAATGCAGCAAAGTCATTAAATAATGCAGAAGAGTCCTTAAATAAGGCAGCAAAGTCCTTATATAATGCATCAGAGTCCTTAAGTAATGCAGCAGAGTCCTTAAATACCACAGCAGAGTCCTTAAATAATGCAGCAAAGTCTTTAAATAATGCAGCACAGTCCTTAAATAATCCAGCCAAGTCCTTAAATAATGCAGCAGAGTCCTTAAATACTTCAGCATAGTCCTTAAATAATGCAGCAAAGTCCTTGACTAATGCAGCAGAGTCCTTAAATAATGCAACAAAGTCCTTAAATAATGCAGAAGAGTCCTTAAATAATGCAGCAAATTCCTTAAATAATGCAGCAAAGTCTTTAAATAATGCAATAAAGTCCATAAATAATGCAGCAAAGTCCTTAAATGATGCAGCAGAGTACTGAAATACCGCAGCAGGGTCTTTAAATAATGCAGCAAAGTCGTTAAATAATGAAGTAGAGTACTTAAATAATGCAACAACGTCATTAAATGATGCAGCAGAGTCCTTAAATAATGCAACAAAGTCCTTAAATAATGCAGCACAGTCCTTAAATAATCCAGCCAAGTCATTAAATAATGCAGCAGAGTCCTTAAATAATGCAGAAAAGTCCTTAAATAATGCAGCAGAGTCCTTAAATACTGCAGCAGAGTCCTTAAATAATGCAGCAAAGTCATTAAATAATGCAGAAGAGTCCTTAAATAATGCAGCAAAGTCCTTATATAATGCATCAGAGTCCTTAAATAATGCAGCAGAGTCCTTAAATACCACAGCAGAGTCCTTAAATAATGCAGCAAAGTCTTTAAATAATGCAACAAAGTCCTTAAATAATGCAGCAGAGTCCTTAAATAATGCAGAAGAGTCCTTAAATAATCCAGCCAAGTCCTTAAATAATGCAGCAGAGTCCTTAAATAATGCAACAAAATCCTTAAATAATGCAGAAGAGTCCTTAAATAATCCAGCCAAGTCCTTAAATCATGCAGCAGGGTCCTTAAATAATCCAGCCAAGTCCTTAAATAATGCAGCAGAGTCCTTAAATAATGCAGCAGAGTCTTTAAATACTTCAGCATAGTCCTTAAATAATGCAGCAAAGTCCTTGAATAATGCAGCAGAGTCCTTAAATAATGCAACAAAGTCCTTAAATAATGCAGAAGAGTCCTTAAATAATGCAACAAAGTCCTTAAACAATGCAGTATAGTCCTTAAATAATGCAACAAAGTACTTAAATAATGCAGCAGAGTCCTTAAATAATGCAGCAAAGTCATTAAATAATGCTGCAGAGTCCTTAAATAATGCAGCAAATTCCTTAAATAATGCAGCAAAGTCTTTAAATAATGCAATAAAGTCCTTAAATAATGCAGCAGAGTACTGAAATACCGCAGCAGGGTCCTTAAATAATGGAGCAAAGTCGTTAAATAATGAAGTAGAGTCCTTAAATAATGCAACAACGTCCTTAAATGATGCAGCAGAGTCCTTAAATAATGCAGCAGAGTCCTTAAATAATGCATCAGAGTACTGAAATACCGCAGCAGGGTCCTTAAATAATGCAGTAAAGTCGTTAAATAATGAAGTAGAGTCCTTAAATAATGCAACAAAGTCCTTAAATGATGCAGCAGAGTCCTTAAATAATGCAACAAAGTCCTTAAATAATGCAGCAGAGTCCTTAGATAATGCAACAATGTCCTTAAATAATGCAGCAGGGTCCTTAAATAATGCAAAAAGTCCTTAAATAATGCAGCAGATTCCTTAAAAAATGCAGCAAAGTCCGTAAATAATGCAGCAGAGTCCTTAAATAATCCAGCCAAGTCCTTAAATAATGCAACAAAGTCCTTAAATAATGCAGCAGATTACTGAAATACTGCAGCAGGGTCCTTAAATAATGCAGCAGAGTTCTTAAATAATGCAATAAAGTCCATAAATGATGCAGCAAATTCCTTAAATAATGCAGCAGAGTACTGAAATACCGCAGCAGAATCCTTAAATAATGCAACAGAGTCCTTAAATAATGCAGAACAGTCCTTAAATAATGCAACAAAGTCCTTAAATAATGCAGCAGATTACTGAAATACTGCAGCAGGGTCCTTAAATAATGCAGCAGAGTTCTTAAATAATGCAATAAAGTCCATAAATGATGCAGCAAATTCCTTAAATAATGCAGCAGAGTACTGAAATACCGCAGCAGAATCCTTAAATAATGCAACAGAGTCCTTAAATAATGCAGAACAGTCCTTAAATAATGCAATAAAGTCCTTAAATAATGCAGCAAAGTCCTTAAATAATGCAGCAGAGTCCTTAAATAATGCAGCAAAGTCCTTAAATAATGCAGCAGAGTCCTTAAATAATGCAACAAAGTCCTTAAATAATGCAGCAGAGTCCTTAAATAATGCAGCACATTCCTTAAATAATACAGCAGAGTCCTTAAATAATCCAGCCAAGTCCTTAAATAATGCAGCAGAGTCCTTAAATAATGCAGAAAAGTCCTTAAATAATGCAGCAGAGTCCTTAAATACTTCAGCATAGTCCTTAAATAATGCAGCAAAGTCCTTGACTAATGCAGCAGAGTCCTTAAATAATGCAACAAAGTCCTTAAATAATGCAGAAGAGTCCTTAAATAATGCAGCAAATTCCTTAAATAATGCAGCAAAGTCTTTAAATAATGCAATAAAGTCCATAAATAATGCAGCAAAGTTCTTAAATAATGCAGCAGAGTACTGAAATACCGCAGCAGGGTCCTTAAATAATGCAGCAAAGTCGTTAAATAATGAAGTCGAGTCCTTAAATAATGCAACAACGTCCTTAAATGATGCAGCAGAGTCCTTAAATAATGCAACAAAGTCCTTAAATAATGCAGCACAGTCCTTAAATAATCCAGCAAAGTCCTTAAATAATGCAGCAGAGTCCTTAAATAATGCAGAAAAGTCCTTAAATAATGCAGCAGAGTCCTTAAATACTGCAGCAGAGTCCTTAAATAATGCAGAAAAGTCATTAAATAATGCAGAAGAGTCCTTAAATAATGCAGCAAAGTCCTTATATAATGCATCAGAGTCCTTAAATATTGCAGCAGAGTCCTTAAATACCACAGCAGAGTCCTTAAAAAATGCAGCAAAGTCTTTAAATAATGCAACAAAGTCCTTAAATAATGCAGCAGAGTCCTTAAATAATGCAGAAGAGTCCTTAAATAATACAGTCAAGTCCTTAAATAATGCAGCAGAGTCCTTAAATAATGCAGAAAAGTCCTTAAATAATGCAGAAGAGTCCTTAAATACTTCAGCATAGTCCTTAAATAATGCAGCAAAGTCCTTGAATAATGCAGCAGAGTCCTTAAATAATGCAACAAAGTCCTTAAATAATGCAGAAGAGTCCTTAAATAATGCAGCAAATTCCTTAAATAATGCAGCAAAGTCTTTAAATAATGCAATAAAGTCCATAAATAATGCAGCAGAGTCCTTAAATACTTCAGCATAGTCGTTATATAATGCAGCAAAGTCCTTGAATAATGCAACAGAGTCCTTAAATAATGCAACAAAGTCCTTAAATAATGCAGAAGAGTCCTTAAATAATGCAGCAGAGTCCTTAAATACTGCAGCAGAGTCCTTAAATAATGCAGAAAAGTCATTAAATAATGCAGAAGAGTCCTTAAATAATGCAGCAAAGTCCTTATATAATGCATCAGAGTCCTTAAATATTGCAGCAGAGTCCTTAAATACCACAGCAGAGTCCTTAAATAATGCAGCAAAGTCTTTAAATAATGCAACAAAGTCCTTAAATAATGCAGCAGAGTCCTTAAATAATGCAGAAGAGTCCTTAAATAATCCAGTGAAGTCCTTAAATAATGCAGCAGAGTCCTTAAATAATGCAGAAAAGTCCTTAAATAATGCAGCAGAGTCCTTAAATACTTCAGCATAGTCCTTAAATAATGCAGCAAAGTCCTTGAATAATGCAGCAGAGTCCTTAAATAATGCAACAAAGTCCTTAAATAATGCAGAAGAGTCCTTAAATAATGCAGCAAATTCCTTAAATAATGCAGCAAAGTCTTTAAATAATGCAATAAAGTCCATAAATAATGCAGCAAAGTCCTTAAATGATGCAGCAGAGTACTGATATACCGCAGCAGGGTCTTTAAATAATGCAGCAAAGTCGTTAAATAATGAAGTAGAGTCCTTAAATAATGCAACAACGTCATTAAATGATGCAGCAGAGTCCTTAAATAATGCAACAAAGTCCTTAAATAATGCAGCACAGTCCTTAAATAATCCAGCCAAGTCCTTAAATAATGCAGCAGAGTCCTTAAATAATGCAGAAAAGTCCTTAAATAATGCAGCAGAGTCCTTAAATACTGCAGCAGAGTCCTTAAATAATGCAGAAAAGTCATTAAATAATGCAGAAGAGTCCTTAAATAATGCAGCAAAGTCCTTATATAATGCATCAGAGTCCTTAAATATTGCAGCAGAGTCCTTAAATACCACAGCAGAGTCCTTAAATAATGCAGCAAAGTCTTTAAATAATGCAACAAAGTCCTTAAATAATGCAGCAGAGTCCTTAAATAATGCAGAAGAGTCCTTAAATAATCCAGTCAAGTCCTTAAATAATGCAGCAGAGTCCTTAAATAATGCAGAAAAGTCCTTAAATAATGCAGAAGAGTCCTTAAATACTTCAGCATAGTCCTTAAATAATGCAGCAGAGTCCTTAAATAATCCAGCCAAGTCCTTAAATATTGCAGCAGAGTCCTTAAATAATGCAGAAAAGTCCTTAAATAATGCAGCAGAGTCCTTAAATACTGCAGCAGAGTCCTTAAATAATGCAGCAAAGTCATTAAATAATGCAGAAGAGTCCTTAAATAAGGCAGCAAAGTCCTTATATAATGCATCAGAGTCCTTAAGTAATGCAGCAGAGTCCTTAAATACCACAGCAGAGTCCTTAAATAATGCAGCAAAGTCTTTAAATAATGCAGCACAGTCCTTAAATAATCCAGCCAAGTCCTTAAATAATGCAGCAGAGTCCTTAAATACTTCAGCATAGTCCTTAAATAATGCAGCAAAGTCCTTGACTAATGCAGCAGAGTCCTTAAATAATGCAACAAAGTCCTTAAATAATGCAGAAGAGTCCTTAAATAATGCAGCAAATTCCTTAAATAATGCAGCAAAGTCTTTAAATAATGCAATAAAGTCCATAAATAATGCAGCAAAGTCCTTAAATGATGCAGCAGAGTACTGAAATACCGCAGCAGGGTCTTTAAATAATGCAGCAAAGTCGTTAAATAATGAAGTAGAGTACTTAAATAATGCAACAACGTCATTAAATGATGCAGCAGAGTCCTTAAATAATGCAACAAAGTCCTTAAATAATGCAGCACAGTCCTTAAATAATCCAGCCAAGTCATTAAATAATGCAGCAGAGTCCTTAAATAATGCAGAAAAGTCCTTAAATAATGCAGCAGAGTCCTTAAATACTGCAGCAGAGTCCTTAAATAATGCAGCAAAGTCATTAAATAATGCAGAAGAGTCCTTAAATAATGCAGCAAAGTCCTTATATAATGCATCAGAGTCCTTAAATAATGCAGCAGAGTCCTTAAATACCACAGCAGAGTCCTTAAATAATGCAGCAAAGTCTTTAAATAATGCAACAAAGTCCTTAAATAATGCAGCAGAGTCCTTAAATAATGCAGAAGAGTCCTTAAATAATCCAGCCAAGTCCTTAAATAATGCAGCAGAGTCCTTAAATAATGCAACAAAATCCTTAAATAATGCAGAAGAGTCCTTAAATAATCCAGCCAAGTCCTTAAATCATGCAGCAGGGTCCTTAAATAATCCAGCCAAGTCCTTAAATAATGCAGCAGAGTCCTTAAATAATGCAGCAGAGTCTTTAAATACTTCAGCATAGTCCTTAAATAATGCAGCAAAGTCCTTGAATAATGCAGCAGAGTCCTTAAATAATGCAACAAAGTCCTTAAATAATGCAGAAGAGTCCTTAAATAATGCAACAAAGTCCTTAAACAATGCAGTATAGTCCTTAAATAATGCAACAAAGTACTTAAATAATGCAGCAGAGTCCTTAAATAATGCAGCAAAGTCATTAAATAATGCTGCAGAGTCCTTAAATAATGCAGCAAATTCCTTAAATAATGCAGCAAAGTCTTTAAATAATGCAATAAAGTCCTTAAATAATGCAGCAGAGTACTGAAATACCGCAGCAGGGTCCTTAAATAATGGAGCAAAGTCGTTAAATAATGAAGTAGAGTCCTTAAATAATGCAACAACGTCCTTAAATGATGCAGCAGAGTCCTTAAATAATGCAGCAGAGTCCTTAAATAATGCATCAGAGTACTGAAATACCGCAGCAGGGTCCTTAAATAATGCAGTAAAGTCGTTAAATAATGAAGTAGAGTCCTTAAATAATGCAACAAAGTCCTTAAATGATGCAGCAGAGTCCTTAAATAATGCAACAAAGTCCTTAAATAATGCAGCAGAGTCCTTAGATAATGCAACAATGTCCTTAAATAATGCAGCAGGGTCCTTAAATAATGCAAAAAGTCCTTAAATAATGCAGCAGATTCCTTAAAAAATGCAGCAAAGTCCGTAAATAATGCAGCAGAGTCCTTAAATAATCCAGCCAAGTCCTTAAATAATGCAACAAAGTCCTTAAATAATGCAGCAGATTACTGAAATACTGCAGCAGGGTCCTTAAATAATGCAGCAGAGTTCTTAAATAATGCAATAAAGTCCATAAATGATGCAGCAAATTCCTTAAATAATGCAGCAGAGTACTGAAATACCGCAGCAGAATCCTTAAATAATGCAACAGAGTCCTTAAATAATGCAGAACAGTCCTTAAATAATGCAACAAAGTCCTTAAATAATGCAGCAGATTACTGAAATACTGCAGCAGGGTCCTTAAATAATGCAGCAGAGTTCTTAAATAATGCAATAAAGTCCATAAATGATGCAGCAAATTCCTTAAATAATGCAGCAGAGTACTGAAATACCGCAGCAGAATCCTTAAATAATGCAACAGAGTCCTTAAATAATGCAGAACAGTCCTTAAATAATGCAATAAAGTCCTTAAATAATGCAGCAAAGTCCTTAAATAATGCAGCAGAGTCCTTAAATAATGCAGCAAAGTCCTTAAATAATGCAGCAGAGTCCTTAAATAATGCAACAAAGTCCTTAAATAATGCAGCAGAGTCCTTAAATAATGCAGCACATTCCTTAAATAATACAGCAGAGTCCTTAAATAATCCAGCCAAGTCCTTAAATAATGCAGCAGAGTCCTTAAATAATGCAGAAAAGTCCTTAAATAATGCAGCAGAGTCCTTAAATACTTCAGCATAGTCCTTAAATAATGCAGCAAAGTCCTTGACTAATGCAGCAGAGTCCTTAAATAATGCAACAAAGTCCTTAAATAATGCAGAAGAGTCCTTAAATAATGCAGCAAATTCCTTAAATAATGCAGCAAAGTCTTTAAATAATGCAATAAAGTCCATAAATAATGCAGCAAAGTTCTTAAATAATGCAGCAGAGTACTGAAATACCGCAGCAGGGTCCTTAAATAATGCAGCAAAGTCGTTAAATAATGAAGTCGAGTCCTTAAATAATGCAACAACGTCCTTAAATGATGCAGCAGAGTCCTTAAATAATGCAACAAAGTCCTTAAATAATGCAGCACAGTCCTTAAATAATCCAGCAAAGTCCTTAAATAATGCAGCAGAGTCCTTAAATAATGCAGAAAAGTCCTTAAATAATGCAGCAGAGTCCTTAAATACTGCAGCAGAGTCCTTAAATAATGCAGAAAAGTCATTAAATAATGCAGAAGAGTCCTTAAATAATGCAGCAAAGTCCTTATATAATGCATCAGAGTCCTTAAATATTGCAGCAGAGTCCTTAAATACCACAGCAGAGTCCTTAAATAATGCAGCAAAGTCTTTAAATAATGCAACAAAGTCCTTAAATAATGCAGCAGAGTCCTTAAATAATGCAGAAGAGTCCTTAAATAATCCAGTGAAGTCCTTAAATAATGCAGCAGAGTCCTTACATAATGCAGAAAAGTCCTTAAATAATGCAGCAGAGTCCTTAAATACTTCAGCATAGTCCTTAAATAATGCAGCAAAGTCCTTGAATAATGCAGCAGAGTCCTTAAATAATGCAACAAAGTCCTTAAATAATGCAGAAGAGTCCTTAAATAATGCAGCAAATTCCTTAAATAATGCAGCAAAGTCTTTAAATAATGCAATAAAGTCCATAAATAATGCAGCAAAGTCCTTAAATGATGCAGCAGAGTACTGAAATACCGCAGCAGGGTCTTTAAATAATGCAGCAAAGTCGTTAAATAATGAAGTAGAGTCCTTAAATAATGCAACAACGTCATTAAATGATGCAGCAGAGTCCTTAAATAATGCAACAAAGTCCTTAAATAATGCAGCACAGTCCTTAAATAATCCAGCCAAGTCCTTAAATAATGCAGCAGAGTCCTTAAATAATGCAGAAAAGTCCTTAAATAATGCAGCAGAGTCCTTAAATACTGCAGCAGAGTCCTTAAATAATGCAGAAAAGTCATTAAATAATGCAGAAGAGTCCTTAAATAATGCAGCAAAGTCCTTATATAATGCATCAGAGTCCTTAAATATTGCAGCAGAGTCCTTAAATACCACAGCAGAGTCCTTAAATAATGCAGCAAAGTCTTTAAATAATGCAACAAAGTCCTTAAATAATGCAGCAGAGTCCTTAAATAATGCAGAAGAGTCCTTAAATAATCCAGTCAAGTCCTTAAATAATGCAGCAGAGTCCTTAAATAATGCAGAAAAGTCCTTAAATAATGCAGAAGAGTCCTTAAATACTTCAGCATAGTCCTTAAATAATGCAGCAAAGTCCTTGAATAATGCAGCACAGTCCTTAAATAATCCAGCCAAGTCCTTAAATAATGCAGCAGAGTCCTTAAATAATGCAGAACAGTCCTTAAATAATGCAATAAAGTCCTTAAATAATGCAGCAAAGTCCTTAAATAATGCAGCAGAGTCCTTAAATAATGCAGAAAAGTCCTTAAATAATGCAGCACATTCCTTAAATAATGCAGCAGAGTCCTTAAATAATCCAGCCAAGTCCTTAAATATTGCAGCAGAGTCCTTAAATAATGCAGAAAAGTCCTTAAATAATGCAGCAGAGTCCTTAAATAATGCAGCAAAGTCATTAAATAATGCAGAAGAGTCCTTAAATAAGGCAGCAAAGTCCTTATATAATGCATCAGAGTCCTTAAGTAATGCAGCAGAGTCCTTAAATACCACAGCAGAGTCCTTAAATAATGCAGCAAAGTCTTTAAATAATGCAGCAGAGTCCTTAAATAATGCAGAAAAGTCCTTAAATAATGCAGCAGAGTCCTTAAATACTGCAGCAGAGTCCTTAAATAATGCAGAAAAGTCATTAAATAATGCAGAAGAGTCCTTAAATAATGCAGCAAAGTCCTTATATAATGCATCAGAGTCCTTAAATATTGCAGCAGAGTCCTTAAATACCACAGCAGAGTCCTTAAATAATGCAGCAAAGTCTTTAAATAATGCAACAAAGTCCTTAAATAATGCAGCAGAGTCCTTAAATAATGCAGAAAGTCCTTAAATAATCCAGTCAAGTCCTTAAATAATGCAGCAGAGTCCTTAAATAATGCAGAAAAGTCCTTAAATAATGCAGAAGAGTCCTTCAATACTTCAGCATAGTCCTTAAATAATGCAGCAGAGTCCTTAAATAATCCAGCCAAGTCCTTAAATATTGCAGCAGAGTCCTTAAATAATGCAGAAAAGTCCTTAAATAATGCAGCAGAGTCCTTAAATACTGCAGCAGAGTCCTTAAATAATGCAGCAAAGTCATTAAATAATGCAGAAGAGTCCTTAAATAAGGCAGCAAAGTCCTTATATAATGCATCAGAGTCCTTAAGTAATGCAGCAGAGTCCTTAAATACCACAGCAGAGTCCTTAAATAATGCAGCAAAGTCTTTAAATAATGCAGCACAGTCCTTAAATAATCCAGCCAAGTCCTTAAATAATGCAGCAGAGTCCTTAAATAATGCAGAAAAGTCCTTAAATAATGCAGCAGAGTCCTTAAATACTTCAGCATAGTCCTTAAATAATGCAACAAAGTCCTTAAATAATGCAGAAGAGTCCTTAAATAATGCAGCAAATTCCTTAAATAATGCAGCAAAGTCTTTAAATAATGCAATAAAGTCCATAAATAATGCAGCAAAGTTCTTAAATAATGCAGCAGAGTACTGAAATACCGCAGCAGGGTCCTTAAATAATGCAGCAAAGTCGTTAAATAATGAAGTCGAGTCCTTAAATAATGCAACAACGTCCTTAAATGATGTAGCAGAGTCCTTAAATAATGCAACAAAGTCCTTAAATAATGCAGCACAGTCCTTAAATAATCCAGCCAAGTCCTTAAATAATGCAGCAGAGTCCTTAAATAATGCAGAAAAGTCCTTAAATAATGCAGCAGAGTCCTTAAAAACTGCAGCAGAGTCCTTAAATAATGCAGAAAAGTCATTAAATAATGCAGAAGAGTCCTTAAATAATGCAGCAAAGTCCTTATATAATGCATCAGAGTCCTTAAATATTGCAGCAGAGTCCTTAAATACCACAGCAGAGTCCTTAAATAATGCAGCAAAGTCTTTAAATAATGCAACAAAGTCCTTAAATAATGCAGCAGAGTCCTTAAATAATGCAGAAGAGTCCTTAAATAATACAGTCAAGTCCTTAAATAATGCAGCAGAGTCCTTAAATAATGCAGAAAAGTCCTTAAAAATTGCAGAAGAGTCCTTAAATACTTCAGCATAGTCCTTAAATAATGCAGCAAAGTCCTTGAATAATGCAGCAGAGTCCTTAAATAATGCAACAAAGTCCTTAAATAATGCAGAAGAGTCCTTAAATAATGCAGCAAATTCCTTAAATAATGCAGCAAAGTCTTTAAATAATGCAATAAAGTCCATAAATAATGCAGCAGAGTCCTTAAATACTTCAGCATAGTCGTTATATAATGCAGCAAAGTCCTTGAATAATGCAACAGAGTCCTTAAATAATGCAACAAAGTCCTTAAATAATGCAGAAGAGTCCTTAAATAATGCAGCAGAGTCCTTAAATACTGCAGCAGAGTCCTTAAATAATGCAGAAAAGTATTTAAATAATGCAGAAGAGTCCTTAAATAATGCAGCAAAGTCCTTATATAATGCATCAGAGTCCTTAAATATTGCAGCAGAGTCCTTAAATACCACAGCAGAGTCCTTAAATAATGCAGCAAAGTCTTTATATAATGCAACAAAGTCCTTAAATAATGCAGCAGAGTCCTTAAATAATGCAGAAGAGTCCTTAAATAATCCAGTGAAGTCCTTAAATAATGCAGCAGAGTCCTTAAATAATGCAGAAAAGTCCTTAAATAATGCAGCAGAGTCCTTAAATACTTCAGCATAGTCCTTAAATAATGCAGCAAAGTCCTTGAATAATGCAGCAGAGTCCTTAAATAATGCAACAAAGTCCTTAAATAATGCAGAAGAGTCCTTAAATAATGCAGCAAATTCCTTAAATAATGCAGCAAAGTCTTTAAATAATGCAATAAAGTCCATAAATAATGCAGCAAAGTCCTTAAATGATGCAGCAGAGTACTGATATACCGCAGCAGGGTCTTTAAATAATGCAGCAAAGTCGTTAAATAATGAAGTAGAGTCCTTAAATAATGCAACAACGTCATTAAATGATGCAGCAGAGTCCTTAAATAATGCAACAAAGTCCTTAAATAATGCAGCACAGTCCTTAAATAATCCAGCCAAGTCCTTAAATAATGCAGCAGAGTCCTTAAATAATGCAGAAAAGTCCTTAAATAATGCAGCAGAGTCCTTAAATACTGCAGCAGAGTCCTTAAATAATGCAGAAAAGTCATTAAATAATGCAGAAGAGTCCTTAAATAATGCAGCAAAGTCCTTATATAATGCATCAGAGTCCTTAAATATTGCAGCAGAGTCCTTAAATACCACAGCAGAGTCCTTAAATAATGCAGCAAAGTCTTTAAATAATGCAACAAAGTCCTTAAATAATGCAGCAGAGTCCTTAAATAATGCAGAAGAGTCCTTAAATAATCCAGTCAAGTCCTTAAATAATGCAGCAGAGTCCTTAAATAATGCAGAAAAGTCCTTAAATAATGCAGAAGAGTCCTTAAATACTTCAGCATAGTCCTTAAATAATGCAGCAGAGTCCTTAAATAATCCAGCCAAGTCCTTAAATATTGCAGCAGAGTCCTTAAATAATGCAGAAAAGTCCTTAAATAATGCAGCAGAGTCCTTAAATACTGCAGCAGAGTCCTTAAATAATGCAGCAAAGTCATTAAATAATGCAGAAGAGTCCTTAAATAAGGCAGCAAAGTCCTTATATAATGCATCAGAGTCCTTAAGTAATGCAGCAGAGTCCTTAAATACCACAGCAGAGTCCTTAAATAATGCAGCAAAGTCTTTAAATAATGCAGCACAGTCCTTAAATAATCCAGCCAAGTCCTTAAATAATGCAGCAGAGTCCTTAAATACTTCAGCATAGTCCTTAAATAATGCAGCAAAGTCCTTGACTAATGCAGCAGAGTCCTTAAATAATGCAACAAAGTCCTTAAATAATGCAGAAGAGTCCTTAAATAATGCAACAAAGTCCTTAAATAATGCAGCAGAGTCCTTAAATAATGCAGCACATTCCTTAAATAATACAGCAGAGTCCTTAAATAATCCAGCCAAGTCCTTAAATAATGCAGCAGAGTCCTTAAATAATGCAGAAAAGTCCTTAAATAATGCAGCAGAGTCCTTAAATACTTCAGCATAGTCCTTAAATAATGCAGCAAAGTCCTTGACTAATGCAGCAGAGTCCTTAAATAATGCAACAAAGTCCTTAAATAATGCAGAAGAGTCCTTAAATAATGCAGCAATTTCCTTAAATAATGCAGCAAAGTCTTTAAATAATGCAATAAAGTCCATAAATAATGCAGCAAAGTTCTTAAATAATGCAGCAGAGTACTGAAATACCGCAGCAGGGTCCTTAAATAATGCAGCAAAGTCGTTAAATAATGAAGTCGAGTCCTTAAATAATGCAACAACGTCCTTAAATGATGCAGCAGAGTCCTTAAATAATGCAACAAAGTCCTTAAATAATGCAGCACAGTCCTTAAATAATCCAGCAAAGTCCTTAAATAATGCAGCAGAGTCCTTAAATAATGCAGAAAAGTCCTTAAATAATGCAGCAGAGTCCTTAAATACTGCAGCAGAGTCCTTAAATAATGCAGAAAAGTCATTAAATAATGCAGAAGAGTCCTTAAATAATGCAGCAAAGTCCTTATATAATGCATCAGAGTCCTTAAATATTGCAGCAGAGTCCTTAAATACCACAGCAGAGTCCTTAAATAATGCAGCAAAGTCTTTAAATAATGCAACAAAGTCCTTAAATAATGCAGCAGAGTCCTTAAATAATGCAGAAGAGTCCTTAAATAATCCAGTGAAGTCCTTAAATAATGCAGCAGAGTCCTTACATAATGCAGAAAAGTCCTTAAATAATGCAGCAGAGTCCTTAAATACTTCAGCATAGTCCTTAAATAATGCAGCAAAGTCCTTGAATAATGCAGTAGAGTCCTTAAATAATGCAACAAAGTCCTTAAATAATGCAGAAGAGTCTTTAAATAATGCAGCAAATTCCTTAAATAATGCAGCAAAGTCTTTAAATAATGCAATAAAGTCCATAAATAATGCAGCAAAGTCCTTAAATGATGCAGCAGAGTACTGAAATACCGCAGCAGGGTCTTTAAATAATGCAGCAAAGTCGTTAAATAATGAAGTAGAGTCCTTAAATAATGCAACAACGTCATTAAATGATGCAGCAGAGTCCTTAAATAATGCAACAAAGTCCTTAAATAATGCAGCACAGTCCTTAAATAATCCAGCCAAGTCCTTAAATAATGCAGCAGAGTCCTTAAATAATGCAGAAAAGTCCTTAAATAATGCAGCAGAGTCCTTAAATACTGCAGCAGAGTCCTTAAATAATGCAGAAAAGTCATTAAATAATGCAGAAGAGTCCTTAAATAATGCAGCAAAGTCCTTATATAATGCATCAGAGTCCTTAAATATTGCAGCAGAGTCCTTAAATACCACAGCAGAGTCCTTAAATAATGCAGCAAAGTCTTTAAATAATGCAACAAAGTCCTTAAATAATGCAGCAGAGTCCTTAAATAATGCAGAAGAGTCCTTAAATAATCCAGTCAAGTCCTTAAATAATGCAGCAGAGTCCTTAAATAATGCAGAAAAGTCCTTAAATAATGCAGAAGAGTCCTTAAATACTTCAGCATAGTCCTTAAATAATGCAGCAAAGTCCTTGAATAATGCAGCACAGTCCTTAAATAATCCAGCCAAGTCCTTAAATAATGCAGCAGAGTCCTTAAATAATGCAGAACAGTCCTTAAATAATGCAATAAAGTCCTTAAATAATGCAGCAAAGTCCTTAAATAATGCAGCAGAGTCCTTAAATAATGCAGAAAAGTCCTTAAATAATGCAGCACATTCCTTAAATAATGCAGCAGAGTCCTTAAATAATCCAGCCAAGTCCTTAAATATTGCAGCAGAGTCCTTAAATAATGCAGAAAAGTCCTTAAATAATGCAGCAGAGTCCTTAAATAATGCAGCAAAGTCATTAAATAATGCAGAAGAGTCCTTAAATAAGGCAGCAAAGTCCTTATATAATGCATCAGAGTCCTTAAGTAATGCAGCAGAGTCCTTAAATACCACAGCAGAGTCCTTAAATAATGCAGCAAAGTCTTTAAATAATGCAGCAGAGTCCTTAAATAATGCAGAAAAGTCCTTAAATAATGAGGCAGAGTCCTTAAATACTGCAGCAGAGTCCTTAAATAATGCAGAAAAGTCATTAAATAATGCAGAAGAGTCCTTAAATAATGCAGCAAAGTCCTTATATAATGCATCAGAGTCCTTAAATATTGCAGCAGAGTCCTTAAATACCACAGCAGAGTCCTTAAATAATGCAGCAAAGTCTTTAAATAATGCAACAAAGTCCTTAAATAATGCAGCAGAGTCCTTAAATAATGCAGAAGAGTCCTTAAATAATCCAGTCAAGTCCTTAAATAATGCAGCAGAGTCCTTAAATAATGCAGAAAAGTCCTTAAATAATGCAGAAGAGTCCTTAAATACTTCAGCATAGTCCTTAAATAATGCAGCAGAGTCCTTAAATAATCCAGCCAAGTCCTTAAATATTGCAGCAGAGTCCTTAAATAATGCAGAAAAGTCCTTAAATAATGCAGCAGAGTCCTTAAATACTGCAGCAGAGTCCTTAAATAATGCAGCAAAGTCATTAAATAATGCAGAAGAGTCCTTAAATAAGGCAGCAAAGTCCTTATATAATGCATCAGAGTCCTTAAGTAATGCAGCAGAGTCCTTAAATACCACAGCAGAGTCCTTAAATAATGCAGCAAAGTCTTTAAATAATGCAGCACAGTCCTTAAATAATCCAGCCAAGTCCTTAAATAATGCAGCAGAGTCCTTAAATAATGCAGAAAAGTCCTAAAATAATGCAGCAGAGTCCTTAAATACTTCAGCATAGTCCTTAAATAATGCAACAAAGTCCTTAAATAATGCAGAAGAGTCCTTAAATAATGCAGCAAATTCCTTAAATAATGCAGCAAAGTCTTTAAATAATGCAATAAAGTCCATAAATAATGCAGCAAAGTTCTTAAATAATGCAGCAGAGTACTGAAATACCGCAGCAGGGTCCTTAAATAATGCAGCAAAGTCGTTAAATAATGAAGTCGAGTCCTTAAATAATGCAACAACGTCCTTAAATGATGTAGCAGAGTCCTTAAATAATGCAACAAAGTCCTTAAATAATGCAGCACAGTCCTTAAATAATCCAGCCAAGTCCTTAAATAATGCAGCAGAGTCCTTAAATAATGCAGAAAAGTCCTTAAATAATGCAGCAGAGTCCTTAAAAACTGCAGCAGAGTCCTTAAATAATGCAGAAAAGTCATTAAATAATGCAGAAGAGTCCTTAAATAATGCAGCAAAGTCCTTATATAATGCATCAGAGTCCTTAAATATTGCAGCAGAGTCCTTAAATACCACAGCAGAGTCCTTAAATAATGCAGCAAAGTCTTTAAATAATGCAACAAAGTCCTTAAATAATGCAGCAGAGTCCTTAAATAATGCAGAAGAGTCCTTAAATAATACAGTCAAGTCCTTAAATAATGCAGCAGAGTCCTTAAATAATGCAGAAAAGTCCTTAAATAATGCAGAAGAGTCCTTAAATACTTCAGCATAGTCCTTAAATAATGCAGCAAAGTCCTTGAATAATGCAGCAGAGTCCTTAAATAATGCAACAAAGTCCTTAAATAATGCAGAAGAGTCCTTAAATAATGCAGCAAATTCCTTAAATAATGCAGCAAAGTCTTTAAATAATGCAATAAAGTCCATAAATAATGCAGCAGAGTCCTTAAATACTTCAGCATAGTCGTTATATAATGCAGCAAAGTCCTTGAATAATGCAACAGAGTCCTTAAATAATGCAACAAAGTCCTTAAATAATGCAGAAGAGTCCTTAAATAATGCAGCAGAGTCCTTAAATACTGCAGCAGAGTCCTTAAATAATGCAGAAAAGTCATTAAATAATGCAGAAGAGTCCTTAAATAATGCAGCAAAGTCCTTATATAATGCATCAGAGTCCTTAAATATTGCAGCAGAGTCCTTAAATACCACAGCAGAGTCCTTAAATAATGCAGCAAAGTCTTTAAATAATGCAACAAAGTCCTTAAATAATGCAGCAGAGTCCTTAAATAATGCAGAAGAGTCCTTAAATAATCCAGTGAAGTCCTTAAATAATGCAGCAGAGTCCTTAAATAATGCAGAAAAGTCCTTAAATAATGCAGCAGAGTCCTTAAATACTTCAGCATAGTCCTTAAATAATGCAGCAAAGTCCTTGAATAATGCAGCAGAGTCCTTAAATAATGCAACAAAGTCCTTAAATAATGCAGAAGAGTCCTTAAATAATGCAGCAAATTCCTTAAATAATGCAGCAAAGTCTTTAAATAATGCAATAAAGTCCATAAATAATGCAGCAAAGTCCTTAAATGATGCAGCAGAGTACTGATATACCGCAGCAGGGTCTTTAAATAATGCAGCAAAGTCGTTAAATAATGAAGTAGAGTCCTTAAATAATGCAACAACGTCATTAAATGATGCAGCAGAGTCCTTAAATAATGCAACAAAGTCCTTAAATAATGCAGCACAGTCCTTAAATAATCCAGCCAAGTCCTTAAATAATGCAGCAGAGTCCTTAAATAATGCAGAAAAGTCCTTAAATAATGCAGCAGAGTCCTTAAATACTGCAGCAGAGTCCTTAAATAATGCAGAAAAGTCATTAAATAATGCAGAAGAGTCCTTAAATAATGCAGCAAAGTCCTTATATAATGCATCAGAGTCCTTAAATATTGCAGCAGAGTCCTTAAATACCACAGCAGAGTCCTTAAATAATGCAGCAAAGTCTTTAAATAATGCAACAAAGTCCTTAAATAATGCAGCAGAGTCCTTAAATAATGCAGAAGAGTCCTTAAATAATCCAGTCAAGTCCTTAAATAATGCAGCAGAGTCCTTAAATAATGCAGAAAAGTCCTTAAATAATGCAGAAGAGTCCTTAAATACTTCAGCATAGTCCTTAAATAATGCAGCAGAGTCCTTAAATAATCCAGCCAAGTCCTTAAATATTGCAGCAGAGTCCTTAAATAATGCAGAAAAGTCCTTAAATAATGCAGCAGAGTCCTTAAATACTGCAGCAGAGTCCTTAAATAATGCAGCAAAGTCATTAAATAATGCAGAAGAGTCCTTAAATAAGGCAGCAAAGTCCTTATATAATGCATCAGAGTCCTTAAGTAATGCAGCAGAGTCCTTAAATACCACAGCAGAGTCCTTAAATAATGCAGCAAAGTCTTTAAATAATGCAGCACAGTCCTTAAATAATCCAGCCAAGTCCTTAAATAATGCAGCAGAGTCCTTAAATACTTCAGCATAGTCCTTAAATAATGCAGCAAAGTCCTTGACTAATGCAGCAGAGTCCTTAAATAATGCAACAAAGTCCTTAAATAATGCAGAAGAGTCCTTAAATAATGCAGCAAATTCCTTAAATAATGCAGCAAAGTCTTTAAATAATGCAATAAAGTCCATAAATAATGCAGCAAAGTCCTTAAATGATGCAGCAGAGTACTGAAATACCGCAGCAGGGTCTTTAAATAATGCAGCAAAGTCGTTAAATAATGAAGTAGAGTACTTAAATAATGCAACAACGTCATTAAATGATGCAGCAGAGTCCTTAAATAATGCAACAAAGTCCTTAAATAATGCAGCACAGTCCTTAAATAATCCAGCCAAGTCATTAAATAATGCAGCAGAGTCCTTAAATAATGCAGAAAAGTCCTTAAATAATGCAGCAGAGTCCTTAAATACTGCAGCAGAGTCCTTAAATAATGCAGCAAAGTCATTAAATAATGCAGAAGAGTCCTTAAATAATGCAGCAAAGTCCTTATATAATGCATCAGAGTCCTTAAATAATGCAGCAGAGTCCTTAAATACCACAGCAGAGTCCTTAAATAATGCAGCAAAGTCTTTAAATAATGCAACAAAGTCCTTAAATAATGCAGCAGAGTCATTAAATAATGCTGCAGAGTCCTTAAATAATGCAGCAAAGTCATTAAATAATGCTGCAGAGTCCTTAAATAATGCAGCAAATTCCTTAAATAATGCAGCAAAGTCTTTAAATAATGCAATAAAGTCCTTAAATAATGCAGCAGAGTACTGAAATACCGCAGCAGGGTCCTTAAATAATGGAGCAAAGTCGTTAAATAATGAAGTAGAGTCCTTAAATAATGCAACAACGTCCTTAAATGATGCAGCAGAGTCCTTAAATAATGCAGCAGAGTCCTTAAATAATGCATCAGAGTACTGAAATACCGCAGCAGGGTCCTTAAATAATGCAGTAAAGTCGTTAAATAATGAAGTAGAGTCCTTAAATAATGCAACAAAGTCCTTAAATGATGCAGCAGAGTCCTTAAATAATGCAACAAAGTCCTTAAATAATGCAGCAGAGTCCTTAGATAATGCAACAATGTCCTTAAATAATGCAGCAGGGTCCTTAAATAATGCAAAAAGTCCTTAAATAATGCAGCAGATTCCTTAAAAAATGCAGCAAAGTCCGTAAATAATGCAGCAGAGTCCTTAAATAATCCAGCCAAGTCCTTAAATAATGCAACAAAGTCCTTAAATAATGCAGCAGATTACTGAAATACTGCAGCAGGGTCCTTAAATAATGCAGCAGAGTTCTTAAATAATGCAATAAAGTCCATAAATGATGCAGCAAATTCCTTAAATAATGCAGCAGAGTACTGAAATACCGCAGCAGAATCCTTAAATAATGCAACAGAGTCCTTAAATAATGCAGAACAGTCCTTAAATAATGCAACAAAGTCCTTAAATAATGCAGCAGATTACTGAAATACTGCAGCAGGGTCCTTAAATAATGCAGCAGAGTTCTTAAATAATGCAATAAAGTCCATAAATGATGCAGCAAATTCCTTAAATAATGCAGCAGAGTACTGAAATACCGCAGCAGAATCCTTAAATAATGCAACAGAGTCCTTAAATAATGCAGAACAGTCCTTAAATAATGCAATAAAGTCCTTAAATAATGCAGCAAAGTCCTTAAATAATGCAGCAGAGTCCTTAAATAATGCAGCAAAGTCCTTAAATAATGCAGCAGAGTCCTTAAATAATGCAACAAAGTCCTTAAATAATGCAGCAGAGTCCTTAAATAATGCAGCACATTCCTTAAATAATACAGCAGAGTCCTTAAATAATCCAGCCAAGTCCTTAAATAATGCAGCAGAGTCCTTAAATAATGCAGAAAAGTCCTTAAATAATGCAGCAGAGTCCTTAAATACTTCAGCATAGTCCTTAAATAATGCAGCAAAGTCCTTGACTAATGCAGCAGAGTCCTTAAATAATGCAACAAAGTCCTTAAATAATGCAGAAGAGTCCTTAAATAATGCAGCAAATTCCTTAAATAATGCAGCAAAGTCTTTAAATAATGCAATAAAGTCCATAAATAATGCAGCAAAGTTCTTAAATAATGCAGCAGAGTACTGAAATACCGCAGCAGGGTCCTTAAATAATGCAGCAAAGTCGTTAAATAATGAAGTCGAGTCCTTAAATAATGCAACAACGTCCTTAAATGATGCAGCAGAGTCCTTAAATAATGCAACAAAGTCCTTAAATAATGCAGCACAGTCCTTAAATAATCCAGCAAAGTCCTTAAATAATGCAGCAGAGTCCTTAAATAATGCAGAAAAGTCCTTAAATAATGCAGCAGAGTCCTTAAATACTGCAGCAGAGTCCTTAAATAATGCAGAAAAGTCATTAAATAATGCAGAAGAGTCCTTAAATAATGCAGCAAAGTCCTTATATAATGCATCAGAGTCCTTAAATATTGCAGCAGAGTCCTTAAATACCACAGCAGAGTCCTTAAATAATGCAGCAAAGTCTTTAAATAATGCAACAAAGTCCTTAAATAATGCAGCAGAGTCCTTAAATAATGCAGAAGAGTCCTTAAATAATCCAGTGAAGTCCTTAAATAATGCAGCAGAGTCCTTACATAATGCAGAAAAGTCCTTAAATAATGCAGCAGAGTCCTTAAATACTTCAGCATAGTCCTTAAATAATGCAGCAAAGTCCTTGAATAATGCAGTAGAGTCCTTAAATAATGCAACAAAGTCCTTAAATAATGCAGAAGAGTCTTTAAATAATGCAGCAAATTCCTTAAATAATGCAGCAAAGTCTTTAAATAATGCAATAAAGTCCATAAATAATGCAGCAAAGTCCTTAAATGATGCAGCAGAGTACTGAAATACCGCAGCAGGGTCTTTAAATAATGCAGCAAAGTCGTTAAATAATGAAGTAGAGTCCTTAAATAATGCAACAACGTCATTAAATGATGCAGCAGAGTCCTTAAATAATGCAACAAAGTCCTTAAATAATGCAGCACAGTCCTTAAATAATCCAGCCAAGTCCTTAAATAATGCAGCAGAGTCCTTAAATAATGCAGAAAAGTCCTTAAATAATGCAGCAGAGTCCTTAAATACTGCAGCAGAGTCCTTAAATAATGCAGAAAAGTCATTAAATAATGCAGAAGAGTCCTTAAATAATGCAGCAAAGTCCTTATATAATGCATCAGAGTCCTTAAATATTGCAGCAGAGTCCTTAAATACCACAGCAGAGTCCTTAAATAATGCAGCAAAGTCTTTAAATAATGCAACAAAGTCCTTAAATAATGCAGCAGAGTCCTTAAATAATGCAGAAGAGTCCTTAAATAATCCAGTCAAGTCCTTAAATAATGCAGCAGAGTCCTTAAATAATGCAGAAAAGTCCTTAAATAATGCAGAAGAGTCCTTAAATACTTCAGCATAGTCCTTAAATAATGCAGCAAAGTCCTTGAATAATGCAGCACAGTCCTTAAATAATCCAGCCAAGTCCTTAAATAATGCAGCAGAGTCCTTAAATAATGCAGAACAGTCCTTAAATAATGCAATAAAGTCCTTAAATAATGCAGCAAAGTCCTTAAATAATGCAGCAGAGTCCTTAAATAATGCAGAAAAGTCCTTAAATAATGCAGCACATTCCTTAAATAATGCAGCAGAGTCCTTAAATAATCCAGCCAAGTCCTTAAATATTGCAGCAGAGTCCTTAAATAATGCAGAAAAGTCCTTAAATAATGCAGCAGAGTCCTTAAATAATGCAGCAAAGTCATTAAATAATGCAGAAGAGTCCTTAAATAAGGCAGCAAAGTCCTTATATAATGCATCAGAGTCCTTAAGTAATGCAGCAGAGTCCTTAAATACCACAGCAGAGTCCTTAAATAATGCAGCAAAGTCTTTAAATAATGCAGCAGAGTCCTTAAATAATGCAGAAAAGTCCTTAAATAATGAGGCAGAGTCCTTAAATACTGCAGCAGAGTCCTTAAATAATGCAGAAAAGTCATTAAATAATGCAGAAGAGTCCTTAAATAATGCAGCAAAGTCCTTATATAATGCATCAGAGTCCTTAAATATTGCAGCAGAGTCCTTAAATACCACAGCAGAGTCCTTAAATAATGCAGCAAAGTCTTTAAATAATGCAACAAAGTCCTTAAATAATGCAGCAGAGTCCTTAAATAATGCAGAAGAGTCCTTAAATAATCCAGTCAAGTCCTTAAATAATGCAGCAGAGTCCTTAAATAATGCAGAAAAGTCCTTAAATAATGCAGAAGAGTCCTTAAATACTTCAGCATAGTCCTTAAATAATGCAGCAGAGTCCTTAAATAATCCAGCCAAGTCCTTAAATATTGCAGCAGAGTCCTTAAATAATGCAGAAAAGTCCTTAAATAATGCAGCAGAGTCCTTAAATACTGCAGCAGAGTCCTTAAATAATGCAGCAAAGTCATTAAATAATGCAGAAGAGTCCTTAAATAAGGCAGCAAAGTCCTTATATAATGCATCAGAGTCCTTAAGTAATGCAGCAGAGTCCTTAAATACCACAGCAGAGTCCTTAAATAATGCAGCAAAGTCTTTAAATAATGCAGCACAGTCCTTAAATAATCCAGCCAAGTCCTTAAATAATGCAGCAGAGTCCTTAAATAATGCAGAAAAGTCCTTAAATAATGCAGCAGAGTCCTTAAATACTTCAGCATAGTCCTTAAATAATGCAACAAAGTCCTTAAATAATGCAGAAGAGTCCTTAAATAATGCAGCAAATTCCTTAAATAATGCAGCAAAGTCTTTAAATAATGCAATAAAGTCCATAAATAATGCAGCAAAGTTCTTAAATAATGCAGCAGAGTACTGAAATACCGCAGCAGGGTCCTTAAATAATGCAGCAAAGTCGTTAAATAATGAAGTCGAGTCCTTAAATAATGCAACAACGTCCTTAAATGATGTAGCAGAGTCCTTAAATAATGCAACAAAGTCCTTAAATAATGCAGCACAGTCCTTAAATAATCCAGCCAAGTCCTTAAATAATGCAGCAGAGTCCTTAAATAATGCAGAAAAGTCCTTAAATAATGCAGCAGAGTCCTTAAAAACTGCAGCAGAGTCCTTAAATAATGCAGAAAAGTCATTAAATAATGCAGAAGAGTCCTTAAATAATGCAGCAAAGTCCTTATATAATGCATCAGAGTCCTTAAATATTGCAGCAGAGTCCTTAAATACCACAGCAGAGTCCTTAAATAATGCAGCAAAGTCTTTAAATAATGCAACAAAGTCCTTAAATAATGCAGCAGAGTCCTTAAATAATGCAGAAGAGTCCTTAAATAATACAGTCAAGTCCTTAAATAATGCAGCAGAGTCCTTAAATAATGCAGAAAAGTCCTTAAATAATGCAGAAGAGTCCTTAAATACTTCAGCATAGTCCTTAAATAATGCAGCAAAGTCCTTGAATAATGCAGCAGAGTCCTTAAATAATGCAACAAAGTCCTTAAATAATGCAGAAGAGTCCTTAAATAATGCAGCAAATTCCTTAAATAATGCAGCAAAGTCTTTAAATAATGCAATAAAGTCCATAAATAATGCAGCAGAGTCCTTAAATACTTCAGCATAGTCGTTATATAATGCAGCAAAGTCCTTGAATAATGCAACAGAGTCCTTAAATAATGCAACAAAGTCCTTAAATAATGCAGAAGAGTCCTTCAATAATGCAGCAGAGTCCTTAAATACTGCAGCAGAGTCCTTAAATAATGCAGAAAAGTCATTAAATAATGCAGAAGAGTCCTTAAATAATGCAGCAAAGTCCTTATATAATGCATCAGAGTCCTTAAATATTGCAGCAGAGTCCTTAAATACCACAGCAGAGTCCTTAAATAATGCAGCAAAGTCTTTAAATAATGCAACAAAGTCCTTAAATAATGCAGCAGAGTCCTTAAATAATGCAGAAGAGTCCTTAAATAATCCAGTGAAGTCCTTAAATAATGCAGCAGAGTCCTTAAATAATGCAGAAAAGTCCTTAAATAATGCAGCAGAGTCCTTAAATACTTCAGCATAGTCCTTAAATAATGCAGCAAAGTCCTTGAATAATGCAGCAGAGTCCTTAAATAATGCAACAAAGTCCTTAAATAATGCAGAAGAGTCCTTAAATAATGCAGCAAATTCCTTAAATAATGCAGCAAAGTCTTTAAATAATGCAATAAAGTCCATAAATAATGCAGCAAAGTCCTTAAATGATGCAGCAGAGTACTGATATACCGCAGCAGGGTCTTTAAATAATGCAGCAAAGTCGTTAAATAATGAAGTAGAGTCCTTAAATAATGCAACAACGTCATTAAATGATGCAGCAGAGTCCTTAAATAATGCAACAAAGTCCTTAAATAATGCAGCACAGTCCTTAAATAATCCAGCCAAGTCCTTAAATAATGCAGCAGAGTCCTTAAATAATGCAGAAAAGTCCTTAAATAATGCAGCAGAGTCCTTAAATACTGCAGCAGAGTCCTTAAATAATGCAGAAAAGTCATTAAATAATGCAGAAGAGTCCTTAAATAATGCAGCAAAGTCCTTATATAATGCATCAGAGTCCTTAAATATTGCAGCAGAGTCCTTAAATACCACAGCAGAGTCCTTAAATAATGCAGCAAAGTCTTTAAATAATGCAACAAAGTCCTTAAATAATGCAGCAGAGTCCTTAAATAATGCAGAAGAGTCCTTAAATAATCCAGTCAAGTCCTTAAATAATGCAGCAGAGTCCTTAAATAATGCAGAAAAGTCCTTAAATAATGCAGAAGAGTCCTTAAATACTTCAGCATAGTCCTTAAATAATGCAGCAGAGTCCTTAAATAATCCAGCCAAGTCCTTAAATATTGCAGCAGAGTCCTTAAATAATGCAGAAAAGTCCTTAAATAATGCAGCAGAGTCCTTAAATACTGCAGCAGAGTCCTTAAATAATGCAGCAAAGTCATTAAATAATGCAGAAGAGTCCTTAAATAAGGCAGCAAAGTCCTTATATAATGCATCAGAGTCCTTAAGTAATGCAGCAGAGTCCTTAAATACCACAGCAGAGTCCTTAAATAATGCAGCAAAGTCTTTAAATAATGCAGCACAGTCCTTAAATAATCCAGCCAAGTCCTTAAATAATGCAGCAGAGTCCTTAAATACTTCAGCATAGTCCTTAAATAATGCAGCAAAGTCCTTGACTAATGCAGCAGAGTCCTTAAATAATGCAACAAAGTCCTTAAATAATGCAGAAGAGTCCTTAAATAATGCAGCAAATTCCTTAAATAATGCAGCAAAGTCTTTAAATAATGCAATA
This sequence comes from Phyllobates terribilis, assembly GCF_046119375.1. Lineage (NCBI taxonomy): Eukaryota > Metazoa > Chordata > Amphibia > Anura > Dendrobatidae > Phyllobates > Phyllobates terribilis. Next base: position 664,795 of record NW_027363363.1, read on the forward strand.
AAGTCCATAAATAATGCAGCAAAGTCCTTAAATGATGCAGCAGAGTACTGAAATACCGCAGCAGGGTCTTTAAATAATGCAGCAAAGTCGTTAAATAATGAAGTAGAGTACTTAAATAATGCAACAACGTCATTAAATGATGCAGCAGAGTCCTTAAATAATGCAACAAAGTCCTTAAATAATGCAGCACAGTCCTTAAATAATCCAGCCAAGTCATTAAATAATGCAGCAGAGTCCTTAAATAATGCAGAAAAGTCCTTAAATAATGCAGCAGAGTCCTTAAATACTGCAGCAGAGTCCTTAAATAATGCAGCAAAGTCATTAAATAATGCAGAAGAGTCCTTAAATAATGCAGCAAAGTCCTTATATAATGCATCAGAGTCCTTAAATAATGCAGCAGAGTCCTTAAATACCACAGCAGAGTCCTTAAATAATGCAGCAAAGTCTTTAAATAATGCAACAAAGTCCTTAAATAATGCAGCAGAGTCATTAAATAATGCTGCAGAGTCCTTAAATAATGCAGCAAAGTCATTAAATAATGCTGCAGAGTCCTTAAATAATGCAGCAAATTCCTTAAATAATGCAGCAAAGTCTTTAAATAATGCAATAAAGTCCTTAAATAATGCAGCAGAGTACTGAAATACCGCAGCAGGGTCCTTAAATAATGGAGCAAAGTCGTTAAATAATGAAGTAGAGTCCTTAAATAATGCAACAACGTCCTTAAATGATGCAGCAGAGTCCTTAAATAATGCAGCAGAGTCCTTAAATAATGCATCAGAGTACTGAAATACCGCAGCAGGGTCCTTAAATAATGCAGTAAAGTCGTTAAATAATGAAGTAGAGTCCTTAAATAATGCAACAAAGTCCTTAAATGATGCAGCAGAGTCCTTAAATAATGCAACAAAGTCCTTAAATAATGCAGCAGAGTCCTTAGATAATGCAACAATGTCCTTAAATAATGCAGCAGGGTCCTTAAATAATGCAAAAAGTCCTTAAATAATGCAGCAGATTCCTTAAAAAATGCAGCAAAGTCCGTAAATAATGCAGCAGAGTCCTTAAATAATCCAGCCAAGTCCTTAAATAATGCAACAAAGTCCTTAAATAATGCAGCAGATTACTGAAATACTGCAGCAGGGTCCTTAAATAATGCAGCAGAGTTCTTAAATAATGCAATAAAGTCCATAAATGATGCAGCAAATTCCTTAAATAATGCAGCAGAGTACTGAAATACCGCAGCAGAATCCTTAAATAATGCAACAGAGTCCTTAAATAATGCAGAACAGTCCTTAAATAATGCAACAAAGTCCTTAAATAATGCAGCAGATTACTGAAATACTGCAGCAGGGTCCTTAAATAATGCAGCAGAGTTCTTAAATAATGCAATAAAGTCCATAAATGATGCAGCAAATTCCTTAAATAATGCAGCAGAGTACTGAAATACCGCAGCAGAATCCTTAAATAATGCAACAGAGTCCTTAAATAATGCAGAACAGTCCTTAAATAATGCAATAAAGTCCTTAAATAATGCAGCAAAGTCCTTAAATAATGCAGCAGAGTCCTTAAATAATGCAGCAAAGTCCTTAAATAATGCAGCAGAGTCCTTAAATAATGCAACAAAGTCCTTAAATAATGCAGCAGAGTCCTTAAATAATGCAGCACATTCCTTAAATAATACAGCAGAGTCCTTAAATAATCCAGCCAAGTCCTTAAATAATGCAGCAGAGTCCTTAAATAATGCAGAAAAGTCCTTAAATAATGCAGCAGAGTCCTTAAATACTTCAGCATAGTCCTTAAATAATGCAGCAAAGTCCTTGACTAATGCAGCAGAGTCCTTAAATAATGCAACAAAGTCCTTAAATAATGCAGAAGAGTCCTTAAATAATGCAGCAAATTCCTTAAATAATGCAGCAAAGTCTTTAAATAATGCAATAAAGTCCATAAATAATGCAGCAAAGTTCTTAAATAATGCAGCAGAGTACTGAAATACCGCAGCAGGGTCCTTAAATAATGCAGCAAAGTCGTTAAATAATGAAGTCGAGTCCTTAAATAATGCAACAACGTCCTTAAATGATGCAGCAGAGTCCTTAAATAATGCAACAAAGTCCTTAAATAATGCAGCACAGTCCTTAAATAATCCAGCAAAGTCCTTAAATAATGCAGCAGAGTCCTTAAATAATGCAGAAAAGTCCTTAAATAATGCAGCAGAGTCCTTAAATACTGCAGCAGAGTCCTTAAATAATGCAGAAAAGTCATTAAATAATGCAGAAGAGTCCTTAAATAATGCAGCAAAGTCCTTATATAATGCATCAGAGTCCTTAAATATTGCAGCAGAGTCCTTAAATACCACAGCAGAGTCCTTAAATAATGCAGCAAAGTCTTTAAATAATGCAACAAAGTCCTTAAATAATGCAGCAGAGTCCTTAAATAATGCAGAAGAGTCCTTAAATAATCCAGTGAAGTCCTTAAATAATGCAGCAGAGTCCTTACATAATGCAGAAAAGTCCTTAAATAATGCAGCAGAGTCCTTAAATACTTCAGCATAGTCCTTAAATAATGCAGCAAAGTCCTTGAATAATGCAGCAGAGTCCTTAAATAATGCAACAAAGTCCTTAAATAATGCAGAAGAGTCCTTAAATAATGCAGCAAATTCCTTAAATAATGCAGCAAAGTCTTTAAATAATGCAATAAAGTCCATAAATAATGCAGCAAAGTCCTTAAATGATGCAGCAGAGTACTGAAATACCGCAGCAGGGTCTTTAAATAATGCAGCAAAGTCGTTAAATAATGAAGTAGAGTCCTTAAATAATGCAACAACGTCATTAAATGATGCAGCAGAGTCCTTAAATAATGCAACAAAGTCCTTAAATAATGCAGCACAGTCCTTAAATAATCCAGCCAAGTCCTTAAATAATGCAGCAGAGTCCTTAAATAATGCAGAAAAGTCCTTAAATAATGCAGCAGAGTCCTTAAATACTGCAGCAGAGTCCTTAAATAATGCAGAAAAGTCATTAAATAATGCAGAAGAGTCCTTAAATAATGCAGCAAAGTCCTTATATAATGCATCAGAGTCCTTAAATATTGCAGCAGAGTCCTTAAATACCACAGCAGAGTCCTTAAATAATGCAGCAAAGTCTTTAAATAATGCAACAAAGTCCTTAAATAATGCAGCAGAGTCCTTAAATAATGCAGAAGAGTCCTTAAATAATCCAGTCAAGTCCTTAAATAATGCAGCAGAGTCCTTAAATAATGCAGAAAAGTCCTTAAATAATGCAGAAGAGTCCTTAAATACTTCAGCATAGTCCTTAAATAATGCAGCAAAGTCCTTGAATAATGCAGCACAGTCCTTAAATAATCCAGCCAAGTCCTTAAATAATGCAGCAGAGTCCTTAAATAATGCAGAACAGTCCTTAAATAATGCAATAAAGTCCTTAAATAATGCAGCAAAGTCCTTAAATAATGCAGCAGAGTCCTTAAATAATGCAGAAAAGTCCTTAAATAATGCAGCACATTCCTTAAATAATGCAGCAGAGTCCTTAAATAATCCAGCCAAGTCCTTAAATATTGCAGCAGAGTCCTTAAATAATGCAGAAAAGTCCTTAAATAATGCAGCAGAGTCCTTAAATAATGCAGCAAAGTCATTAAATAATGCAGAAGAGTCCTTAAATAAGGCAGCAAAGTCCTTATATAATGCATCAGAGTCCTTAAGTAATGCAGCAGAGTCCTTAAATACCACAGCAGAGTCCTTAAATAATGCAGCAAAGTCTTTAAATAATGCAGCAGAGTCCATAAATAATGCAGAAAAGTCCTTAAATAATGCAGCAGAGTCCTTAAATACTGCAGCAGAGTCCTTAAATAATGCAGAAAAGTCATTAAATAATGCAGAAGAGTCCTTAAATAATGCAGCAAAGTCCTTATATAATGCATCAGAGTCCTTAAATATTGCAGCAGAGTCCTTAAATACCACAGCAGAGTCCTTAAATAATGCAGCAAAGTCTTTAAATAATGCAACAAAGTCCTTAAATAATGCAGCAGAGTCCTTAAATAATGCAGAAGAGTCCTTAAATAATCCAGTCAAGTCCTTAAATAATGCAGCAGAGTCCTTAAATAATGCAGAAAAGTCCTTAAATAATGCAGAAGAGTCCTTCAATACTTCAGCATAGTCCTTAAATAATGCAGCAGAGTCCTTAAATAATCCAGCCAAGTCCTTAAATATTGCAGCAGAGTCCTTAAATAATGCAGAAAAGTCCTTAAATAATGCAGCAGAGTCCTTAAATACTGCAGCAGAGTCCTTAAATAATGCAGCAAAGTCATTAAATAATGCAGAAGAGTCCTTAAATAAGGCAGCAAAGTCCTTATATAATGCATCAGAGTCCTTAAGTAATGCAGCAGAGTCCTTAAATACCACAGCAGAGTCCTTAAATAATGCAGCAAAGTCTTTAAATAATGCAGCACAGTCCTTAAATAATCCAGCCAAGTCCTTAAATAATGCAGCAGAGTCCTTAAATAATGCAGAAAAGTCCTTAAATAATGCAGCAGAGTCCTTAAATACTTCAGCATAGTCCTTAAATAATGCAACAAAGTCCTTAAATAATGCAGAAGAGTCCTTAAATAATGCAGCAAATTCCTTAAATAATGCAGCAAAGTCTTTAAATAATGCAATAAAGTCCATAAATAATGCAGCAAAGTTCTTAAATAATGCAGCAGAGTACTGAAATACCGCAGCAGGGTCCTTAAATAATGCAGCAAAGTCGTTAAATAATGAAGTCGAGTCCTTAAATAATGCAACAACGTCCTTAAATGATGTAGCAGAGTCCTTAAATAATGCAACAAAGTCCTTAAATAATGCAGCACAGTCCTTAAATAATCCAGCCAAGTCCTTAAATAATGCAGCAGAGTCCTTAAATAATGCAGAAAAGTCCTTAAATAATGCAGCAGAGTCCTTAAAAACTGCAGCAGAGTCCTTAAATAATGCAGAAAAGTCATTAAATAATGCAGAAGAGTCCTTAAATAATGCAGCAAAGTCCTTATATAATGCATCAGAGTCCTTAAATATTGCAGCAGAGTCCTTAAATACCACAGCAGAGTCCTTAAATAATGCAGCAAAGTCTTTAAATAATGCAACAAAGTCCTTAAATAATGCAGCAGAGTCCTTAAATAATGCAGAAGAGTCCTTAAATAATACAGTCAAGTCCTTAAATAATGCAGCAGAGTCCTTAAATAATGCAGAAAAGTCCTTAAAAATTGCAGAAGAGTCCTTAAATACTTCAGCATAGTCCTTAAATAATGCAGCAAAGTCCTTGAATAATGCAGCAGAGTCCTTAAATAATGCAACAAAGTCCTTAAATAATGCAGCACAGTCCTTAAATAATCCAGCCAAGTCATTAAATAATGCAGCAGAGTCCTTAAATAATGCAGAAAAGTCCTTAAATAATGCAGCAGAGTCCTTAAATACTGCAGCAGAGTCCTTAAATAATGCAGCAAAGTCATTAAATAATGCAGAAGAGTCCTTAAATAATGCAGCAAAGTCCTTATATAATGCATCAGAGTCCTTAAATAATGCAGCAGAGTCCTTAAATACCACAGCAGAGTCCTTAAATAATGCAGCAAAGTCTTTAAATAATGCAACAAAGTCCTTAAATAATGCAGCAGAGTCATTAAATAATGCTGCAGAGTCCTTAAATAATGCAGCAAAGTCATTAAATAATGCTGCAGAGTCCTTAAATAATGCAGCAAATTCCTTAAATAATGCAGCAAAGTCTTTAAATAATGCAATAAAGTCCTTAAATAATGCAGCAGAGTACTGAAATACCGCAGCAGGGTCCTTAAATAATGGAGCAAAGTCGTTAAATAATGAAGTAGAGTCCTTAAATAATGCAACAACGTCCTTAAATGATGCAGCAGAGTCCTTAAATAATGCAGCAGAGTCCTTAAATAATGCATCAGAGTACTGAAATACCGCAGCAGGGTCCTTAAATAATGCAGTAAAGTCGTTAAATAATGAAGTAGAGTCCTTAAATAATGCAACAAAGTCCTTAAATGATGCAGCAGAGTCCTTAAATAATGCAACAAAGTCCTTAAATAATGCAGCAGAGTCCTTAGATAATGCAACAATGTCCTTAAATAATGCAGCAGGGTCCTTAAATAATGCAAAAAGTCCTTAAATAATGCAGCAGATTCCTTAAAAAATGCAGCAAAGTCCGTAAATAATGCAGCAGAGTCCTTAAATAATCCAGCCAAGTCCTTAAATAATGCAACAAAGTCCTTAAATAATGCAGCAGATTACTGAAATACTGCAGCAGGGTCCTTAAATAATGCAGCAGAGTTCTTAAATAATGCAATAAAGTCCATAAATGATGCAGCAAATTCCTTAAATAATGCAGCAGAGTACTGAAATACCGCAGCAGAATCCTTAAATAATGCAACAGAGTCCTTAAATAATGCAGAACAGTCCTTAAATAATGCAACAAAGTCCTTAAATAATGCAGCAGATTACTGAAATACTGCAGCAGGGTCCTTAAATAATGCAGCAGAGTTCTTAAATAATGCAATAAAGTCCATAAATGATGCAGCAAATTCCTTAAATAATGCAGCAGAGTACTGAAATACCGCAGCAGAATCCTTAAATAATGCAACAGAGTCCTTAAATAATGCAGAACAGTCCTTAAATAATGCAATAAAGTCCTTAAATAATGCAGCAAAGTCCTTAAATAATGCAGCAGAGTCCTTAAATAATGCAGCAAAGTCCTTAAATAATGCAGCAGAGTCCTTAAATAATGCAACAAAGTCCTTAAATAATGCAGCAGAGTCCTTAAATAATGCAGCACATTCCTTAAATAATACAGCAGAGTCCTTAAATAATCCAGCCAAGTCCTTAAATAATGCAGCAGAGTCCTTAAATAATGCAGAAAAGTCCTTAAATAATGCAGCAGAGTCCTTAAATACTTCAGCATAGTCCTTAAATAATGCAGCAAAGTCCTTGACTAATGCAGCAGAGTCCTTAAATAATGCAACAAAGTCCTTAAATAATGCAGAAGAGTCCTTAAATAATGCAGCAAATTCCTTAAATAATGCAGCAAAGTCTTTAAATAATGCAATAAAGTCCATAAATAATGCAGCAAAGTTCTTAAATAATGCAGCAGAGTACTGAAATACCGCAGCAGGGTCCTTAAATAATGCAGCAAAGTCGTTAAATAATGAAGTCGAGTCCTTAAATAATGCAACAACGTCCTTAAATGATGCAGCAGAGTCCTTAAATAATGCAACAAAGTCCTTAAATAATGCAGCACAGTCCTTAAATAATCCAGCAAAGTCCTTAAATAATGCAGCAGAGTCCTTAAATAATGCAGAAAAGTCCTTAAATAATGCAGCAGAGTCCTTAAATACTGCAGCAGAGTCCTTAAATAATGCAGAAAAGTCATTAAATAATGCAGAAGAGTCCTTAAATAATGCAGCAAAGTCCTTATATAATGCATCAGAGTCCTTAAATATTGCAGCAGAGTCCTTAAATACCACAGCAGAGTCCTTAAATAATGCAGCAAAGTCTTTAAATAATGCAACAAAGTCCTTAAATAATGCAGCAGAGTCCTTAAATAATGCAGAAGAGTCCTTAAATAATCCAGTGAAGTCCTTAAATAATGCAGCAGAGTCCTTACATAATGCAGAAAAGTCCTTAAATAATGCAGCAGAGTCCTTAAATACTTCAGCATAGTCCTTAAATAATGCAGCAAAGTCCTTGAATAATGCAGTAGAGTCCTTAAATAATGCAACAAAGTCCTTAAATAATGCAGAAGAGTCTTTAAATAATGCAGCAAATTCCTTAAATAATGCAGCAAAGTCTTTAAATAATGCAATAAAGTCCATAAATAATGCAGCAAAGTCCTTAAATGATGCAGCAGAGTACTGAAATACCGCAGCAGGGTCTTTAAATAATGCAGCAAAGTCGTTAAATAATGAAGTAGAGTCCTTAAATAATGCAACAACGTCATTAAATGATGCAGCAGAGTCCTTAAATAATGCAACAAAGTCCTTAAATAATGCAGCACAGTCCTTAAATAATCCAGCCAAGTCCTTAAATAATGCAGCAGAGTCCTTAAATAATGCAGAAAAGTCCTTAAATAATGCAGCAGAGTCCTTAAATACTGCAGCAGAGTCCTTAAATAATGCAGAAAAGTCATTAAATAATGCAGAAGAGTCCTTAAATAATGCAGCAAAGTCCTTATATAATGCATCAGAGTCCTTAAATATTGCAGCAGAGTCCTTAAATACCACAGCAGAGTCCTTAAATAATGCAGCAAAGTCTTTAAATAATGCAACAAAGTCCTTAAATAATGCAGCAGAGTCCTTAAATAATGCAGAAGAGTCCTTAAATAATCCAGTCAAGTCCTTAAATAATGCAGCAGAGTCCTTAAATAATGCAGAAAAGTCCTTAAATAATGCAGAAGAGTCCTTAAATACTTCAGCATAGTCCTTAAATAATGCAGCAAAGTCCTTGAATAATGCAGCACAGTCCTTAAATAATCCAGCCAAGTCCTTAAATAATGCAGCAGAGTCCTTAAATAATGCAGAACAGTCCTTAAATAATGCAATAAAGTCCTTAAATAATGCAGCAAAGTCCTTAAATAATGCAGCAGAGTCCTTAAATAATGCAGAAAAGTCCTTAAATAATGCAGCACATTCCTTAAATAATGCAGCAGAGTCCTTAAATAATCCAGCCAAGTCCTTAAATATTGCAGCAGAGTCCTTAAATAATGCAGAAAAGTCCTTAAATAATGCAGCAGAGTCCTTAAATAATGCAGCAAAGTCATTAAATAATGCAGAAGAGTCCTTAAATAAGGCAGCAAAGTCCTTATATAATGCATCAGAGTCCTTAAGTAATGCAGCAGAGTCCTTAAATACCACAGCAGAGTCCTTAAATAATGCAGCAAAGTCTTTAAATAATGCAGCAGAGTCCTTAAATAATGCAGAAAAGTCCTTAAATAATGAGGCAGAGTCCTTAAATACTGCAGCAGAGTCCTTAAATAATGCAGAAAAGTCATTAAATAATGCAGAAGAGTCCTTAAATAATGCAGCAAAGTCCTTATATAATGCATCAGAGTCCTTAAATATTGCAGCAGAGTCCTTAAATACCACAGCAGAGTCCTTAAATAATGCAGCAAAGTCTTTAAATAATGCAACAAAGTCCTTAAATAATGCAGCAGAGTCCTTAAATAATGCAGAAGAGTCCTTAAATAATCCAGTCAAGTCCTTAAATAATGCAGCAGAGTCCTTAAATAATGCAGAAAAGTCCTTAAATAATGCAGAAGAGTCCTTAAATACTTCAGCATAGTCCTTAAATAATGCAGCAGAGTCCTTAAATAATCCAGCCAAGTCCTTAAATATTGCAGCAGAGTCCTTAAATAATGCAGAAAAGTCCTTAAATAATGCAGCAGAGTCCTTAAATACTGCAGCAGAGTCCTTAAATAATGCAGCAAAGTCATTAAATAATGCAGAAGAGTCCTTAAATAAGGCAGCAAAGTCCTTATATAATGCATCAGAGTCCTTAAGTAATGCAGCAGAGTCCTTAAATACCACAGCAGAGTCCTTAAATAATGCAGCAAAGTCTTTAAATAATGCAGCACAGTCCTTAAATAATCCAGCCAAGTCCTTAAATAATGCAGCAGAGTCCTTAAATAATGCAGAAAAGTCCTTAAATAATGCAGCAGAGTCCTTAAATACTTCAGCATAGTCCTTAAATAATGCAACAAAGTCCTTAAATAATGCAGAAGAGTCCTTAAATAATGCAGCAAATTCCTTAAATAATGCAGCAAAGTCTTTAAATAATGCAATAAAGTCCATAAATAATGCAGCAAAGTTCTTAAATAATGCAGCAGAGTACTGAAATACCGCAGCAGGGTCCTTAAATAATGCAGCAAAGTCGTTAAATAATGAAGTCGAGTCCTTAAATAATGCAACAACGTCCTTAAATGATGTAGCAGAGTCCTTAAATAATGCAACAAAGTCCTTAAATAATGCAGCACAGTCCTTAAATAATCCAGCCAAGTCCTTAAATAATGCAGCAGAGTCCTTAAATAATGCAGAAAAGTCCTTAAATAATGCAGCAGAGTCCTTAAAAACTGCAGCAGAGTCCTTAAATAATGCAGAAAAGTCATTAAATAATGCAGAAGAGTCCTTAAATAATGCAGCAAAGTCCTTATATAATGCATCAGAGTCCTTAAATATTGCAGCAGAGTCCTTAAATACCACAGCAGAGTCCTTAAATAATGCAGCAAAGTCTTTAAATAATGCAACAAAGTCCTTAAATAATGCAGCAGAGTCCTTAAATAATGCAGAAGAGTCCTTAAATAATACAGTCAAGTCCTTAAATAATGCAGCAGAGTCCTTAAATAATGCAGAAAAGTCCTTAAATAATGCAGAAGAGTCCTTAAATACTTCAGCATAGTCCTTAAATAATGCAGCAAAGTCCTTGAATAATGCAGCAGAGTCCTTAAATAATGCAACAAAGTCCTTAAATAATGCAGAAGAGTCCTTAAATAATGCAGCAAATTCCTTAAATAATGCAGCAAAGTCTTTAAATAATGCAATAAAGTCCATAAATAATGCAGCAGAGTCCTTAAATACTTCAGCATAGTCGTTATATAATGCAGCAAAGTCCTTGAATAATGCAACAGAGTCCTTAAATAATGCAACAAAGTCCTTAAATAATGCAGAAGAGTCCTTCAATAATGCAGCAGAGTCCTTAAATACTGCAGCAGAGTCCTTAAATAATGCAGAAAAGTCATTAAATAATGCAGAAGAGTCCTTAAATAATGCAGCAAAGTCCTTATATAATGCATCAGAGTCCTTAAATATTGCAGCAGAGTCCTTAAATACCACAGCAGAGTCCTTAAATAATGCAGCAAAGTCTTTAAATAATGCAACAAAGTCCTTAAATAATGCAGCAGAGTCCTTAAATAATGCAGAAGAGTCCTTAAATAATCCAGTGAAGTCCTTAAATAATGCAGCAGAGTCCTTAAATAATGCAGAAAAGTCCTTAAATAATGCAGCAGAGTCCTTAAATACTTCAGCATAGTCCTTAAATAATGCAGCAAAGTCCTTGAATAATGCAGCAGAGTCCTTAAATAATGCAACAAAGTCCTTAAATAATGCAGAAGAGTCCTTAAATAATGCAGCAAATTCCTTAAATAATGCAGCAAAGTCTTTAAATAATGCAATAAAGTCCATAAATAATGCAGCAAAGTCCTTAAATGATGCAGCAGAGTACTGATATACCGCAGCAGGGTCTTTAAATAATGCAGCAAAGTCGTTAAATAATGAAGTAGAGTCCTTAAATAATGCAACAACGTCATTAAATGATGCAGCAGAGTCCTTAAATAATGCAACAAAGTCCTTAAATAATGCAGCACAGTCCTTAAATAATCCAGCCAAGTCCTTAAATAATGCAGCAGAGTCCTTAAATAATGCAGAAAAGTCCTTAAATAATGCAGCAGAGTCCTTAAATACTGCAGCAGAGTCCTTAAATAATGCAGAAAAGTCATTAAATAATGCAGAAGAGTCCTTAAATAATGCAGCAAAGTCCTTATATAATGCATCAGAGTCCTTAAATATTGCAGCAGAGTCCTTAAATACCACAGCAGAGTCCTTAAATAATGCAGCAAAGTCTTTAAATAATGCAACAAAGTCCTTAAATAATGCAGCAGAGTCCTTAAATAATGCAGAAGAGTCCTTAAATAATCCAGTCAAGTCCTTAAATAATGCAGCAGAGTCCTTAAATAATGCAGAAAAGTCCTTAAATAATGCAGAAGAGTCCTTAAATACTTCAGCATAGTCCTTAAATAATGCAGCAGAGTCCTTAAATAATCCAGCCAAGTCCTTAAATATTGCAGCAGAGTCCTTAAATAATGCAGAAAAGTCCTTAAATAATGCAGCAGAGTCCTTAAATACTGCAGCAGAGTCCTTAAATAATGCAGCAAAGTCATTAAATAATGCAGAAGAGTCCTTAAATAAGGCAGCAAAGTCCTTATATAATGCATCAGAGTCCTTAAGTAATGCAGCAGAGTCCTTAAATACCACAGCAGAGTCCTTAAATAATGCAGCAAAGTCTTTAAATAATGCAGCACAGTCCTTAAATAATCCAGCCAAGTCCTTAAATAATGCAGCAGAGTCCTTAAATACTTCAGCATAGTCCTTAAATAATGCAGCAAAGTCCTTGACTAATGCAGCAGAGTCCTTAAATAATGCAACAAAGTCCTTAAATAATGCAGAAGAGTCCTTAAATAATGCAGCAAATTCCTTAAATAATGCAGCAAAGTCTTTAAATAATGCAATAAAGTCCATAAATAATGCAGCAAAGTCCTTAAATGATGCAGCAGAGTACTGAAATACCGCAGCAGGGTCTTTAAATAATGCAGCAAAGTCGTTAAATAATGAAGTAGAGTACTTAAATAATGCAACAACGTCATTAAATGATGCAGCAGAGTCCTTAAATAATGTAACAAAGTCCTTAAATAATGCAGCACAGTCCTTAAATAATCCAGCCAAGTCATTAAATAATGCAGCAGAGTCCTTAAATAATGCAGAAAAGTCCTTAAATAATGCAGCAGAGTCCTTAAATACTGCAGCAGAGTCCTTAAATAATGCAGCAAAGTCATTAAATAATGCAGAAGAGTCCTTAAATAATGCAGCAAAGTCCTTATATAATGCATCAGAGTCCTTAAATAATGCAGCAGAGTCCTTAAATACCACAGCAGAGTCCTTAAATAATGCAGCAAAGTCTTTAAATAATGCAACAAAGTCCTTAAATAATGCAGCAGAGTCATTAAATAATGCTGCAGAGTCCTTAAATAATGCAGCAAAGTCATTAAATAATGCTGCAGAGTCCTTAAATAATGCAGCAAATTCCTTAAATAATGCAGCAAAGTCTTTAAATAATGCAATAAAGTCCTTAAATAATGCAGCAGAGTACTGAAATACCGCAGCAGGGTCCTTAAATAATGGAGCAAAGTCGTTAAATAATGAAGTAGAGTCCTTAAATAATGCAACAACGTCCTTAAATGATGCAGCAGAGTCCTTAAATAATGCAGCAGAGTCCTTAAATAATGCATCAGAGTACTGAAATACCGCAGCAGGGTCCTTAAATAATGCAGTAAAGTCGTTAAATAATGAAGTAGAGTCCTTAAATAATGCAACAAAGTCCTTAAATGATGCAGCAGAGTCCTTAAATAATGCAACAAAGTCCTTAAATAATGCAGCAGAGTCCTTAGATAATGCAACAATGTCCTTAAATAATGCAGCAGGGTCCTTAAATAATGCAAAAAGTCCTTAAATAATGCAGCAGATTCCTTAAAAAATGCAGCAAAGTCCGTAAATAATGCAGCAGAGTCCTTAAATAATCCAGCCAAGTCCTTAAATAATGCAACAAAGTCCTTAAATAATGCAGCAGATTACTGAAATACTGCAGCAGGGTCCTTAAATAATGCAGCAGAGTTCTTAAATAATGCAATAAAGTCCATAAATGATGCAGCAAATTCCTTAAATAATGCAGCAGAGTACTGAAATACCGCAGCAGAATCCTTAAATAATGCAACAGAGTCCTTAAATAATGCAGAACAGTCCTTAAATAATGCAACAAAGTCCTTAAATAATGCAGCAGATTACTGAAATACTGCAGCAGGGTCCTTAAATAATGCAGCAGAGTTCTTAAATAATGCAATAAAGTCCATAAATGATGCAGCAAATTCCTTAAATAATGCAGCAGAGTACTGAAATACCGCAGCAGAATCCTTAAATAATGCAACAGAGTCCTTAAATAATGCAGAACAGTCCTTAAATAATGCAATAAAGTCCTTAAATAATGCAGCAAAGTCCTTAAATAATGCAGCAGAGTCCTTAAATAATGCAGCAAAGTCCTTAAATAATGCAGCAGAGTCCTTAAATAATGCAACAAAGTCCTTAAATAATGCAGCAGAGTCCTTAAATAATGCAGCACATTCCTTAAATAATACAGCAGAGTCCTTAAATAATCCAGCCAAGTCCTTAAATAATGCAGCAGAGTCCTTAAATAATGCAGAAAAGTCCTTAAATAATGCAGCAGAGTCCTTAAATACTTCAGCATAGTCCTTAAATAATGCAGCAAAGTCCTTGACTAATGCAGCAGAGTCCTTAAATAATGCAACAAAGTCCTTAAATAATGCAGAAGAGTCCTTAAATAATGCAGCAAATTCCTTAAATAATGCAGCAAAGTCTTTAAATAATGCAATAAAGTCCATAAATAATGCAGCAAAGTTCTTAAATAATGCAGCAGAGTACTGAAATACCGCAGCAGGGTCCTTAAATAATGCAGCAAAGTCGTTAAATAATGAAGTCGAGTCCTTAAATAATGCAACAACGTCCTTAAATGATGCAGCAGAGTCCTTAAATAATGCAACAAAGTCCTTAAATAATGCAGCACAGTCCTTAAATAATCCAGCAAAGTCCTTAAATAATGCAGCAGAGTCCTTAAATAATGCAGAAAAGTCCTTAAATAATGCAGCAGAGTCCTTAAATACTGCAGCAGAGTCCTTAAATAATGCAGAAAAGTCATTAAATAATGCAGAAGAGTCCTTAAATAATGCAGCAAAGTCCTTATATAATGCATCAGAGTCCTTAAATATTGCAGCAGAGTCCTTAAATACCACAGCAGAGTCCTTAAATAATGCAGCAAAGTCTTTAAATAATGCAACAAAGTCCTTAAATAATGCAGCAGAGTCCTTAAATAATGCAGAAGAGTCCTTAAATAATCCAGTGAAGTCCTTAAATAATGCAGCAGAGTCCTTACATAATGCAGAAAAGTCCTTAAATAATGCAGCAGAGTCCTTAAATACTTCAGCATAGTCCTTAAATAATGCAGCAAAGTCCTTGAATAATGCAGCAGAGTCCTTAAATAATGCAACAAAGTCCTTAAATAATGCAGAAGAGTCCTTAAATAATGCAGCAAATTCCTTAAATAATGCAGCAAAGTCTTTAAATAATGCAATAAAGTCCATAAATAATGCAGCAAAGTCCTTAAATGATGCAGCAGAGTACTGAAATACCGCAGCAGGGTCTTTAAATAATGCAGCAAAGTCGTTAAATAATGAAGTAGAGTCCTTAAATAATGCAACAACGTCATTAAATGATGCAGCAGAGTCCTTAAATAATGCAACAAAGTCCTTAAATAATGCAGCACAGTCCTTAAATAATCCAGCCAAGTCCTTAAATAATGCAGCAGAGTCCTTAAATAATGCAGAAAAGTCCTTAAATAATGCAGCAGAGTCCTTAAATACTGCAGCAGAGTCCTTAAATAATGCAGAAAAGTCATTAAATAATGCAGAAGAGTCCTTAAATAATGCAGCAAAGTCCTTATATAATGCATCAGAGTCCTTAAATATTGCAGCAGAGTCCTTAAATACCACAGCAGAGTCCTTAAATAATGCAGCAAAGTCTTTAAATAATGCAACAAAGTCCTTAAATAATGCAGCAGAGTCCTTAAATAATGCAGAAGAGTCCTTAAATAATCCAGTCAAGTCCTTAAATAATGCAGCAGAGTCCTTAAATAATGCAGAAAAGTCCTTAAATAATGCAGAAGAGTCCTTAAATACTTCAGCATAGTCCTTAAATAATGCAGCAAAGTCCTTGAATAATGCAGCACAGTCCTTAAATAATCCAGCCAAGTCCTTAAATAATGCAGCAGAGTCCTTAAATAATGCAGAACAGTCCTTAAATAATGCAATAAAGTCCTTAAATAATGCAGCAAAGTCCTTAAATAATGCAGCAGAGTCCTTAAATAATGCAGAAAAGTCCTTAAATAATGCAGCACATTCCTTAAATAATGCAGCAGAGTCCTTAAATAATCCAGCCAAGTCCTTAAATATTGCAGCAGAGTCCTTAAATAATGCAGAAAAGTCCTTAAATAATGCAGCAGAGTCCTTAAATAATGCAGCAAAGTCATTAAATAATGCAGAAGAGTCCTTAAATAAGGCAGCAAAGTCCTTATATAATGCATCAGAGTCCTTAAGTAATGCAGCAGAGTCCTTAAATACCACAGCAGAGTCCTTAAATAATGCAGCAAAGTCTTTAAATAATGCAGCAGAGTCCATAAATAATGCAGAAAAGTCCTTAAATAATGCAGCAGAGTCCTTAAATACTGCAGCAGAGTCCTTAAATAATGCAGAAAAGTCATTAAATAATGCAGAAGAGTCCTTAAATAATGCAGCAAAGTCCTTATATAATGCATCAGAGTCCTTAAATATTGCAGCAGAGTCCTTAAATACCACAGCAGAGTCCTTAAATAATGCAGCAAAGTCTTTAAATAATGCAACAAAGTCCTTAAATAATGCAGCAGAGTCCTTAAATAATGCAGAAGAGTCCTTAAATAATCCAGTCAAGTCCTTAAATAATGCAGCAGAGTCCTTAAATAATGCAGAAAAGTCCTTAAATAATGCAGAAGAGTCCTTCAATACTTCAGCATAGTCCTTAAATAATGCAGCAGAGTCCTTAAATAATCCAGCCAAGTCCTTAAATATTGCAGCAGAGTCCTTAAATAATGCAGAAAAGTCCTTAAATAATGCAGCAGAGTCCTTAAATACTGCAGCAGAGTCCTTAAATAATGCAGCAAAGTCATTAAATAATGCAGAAGAGTCCTTAAATAAGGCAGCAAAGTCCTTATATAATGCATCAGAGTCCTTAAGTAATGCAGCAGAGTCCTTAAATACCACAGCAGAGTCCTTAAATAATGCAGCAAAGTCTTTAAATAATGCAGCACAGTCCTTAAATAATCCAGCCAAGTCCTTAAATAATGCAGCAGAGTCCTTAAATAATGCAGAAAAGTCCTTAAATAATGCAGCAGAGTCCTTAAATACTTCAGCATAGTCCTTAAATAATGCAACAAAGTCCTTAAATAATGCAGAAGAGTCCTTAAATAATGCAGCAAATTCCTTAAATAATGCAGCAAAGTCTTTAAATAATGCAATAAAGTCCATAAATAATGCAGCAAAGTTCTTAAATAATGCAGCAGAGTACTGAAATACCGCAGCAGGGTCCTTAAATAATGCAGCAAAGTCGTTAAATAATGAAGTCGAGTCCTTAAATAATGCAACAACGTCCTTAAATGATGTAGCAGAGTCCTTAAATAATGCAACAAAGTCCTTAAATAATGCAGCACAGTCCTTAAATAATCCAGCCAAGTCCTTAAATAATGCAGCAGAGTCCTTAAATAATGCAGAAAAGTCCTTAAATAATGCAGCAGAGTCCTTAAAAACTGCAGCAGAGTCCTTAAATAATGCAGAAAAGTCATTAAATAATGCAGAAGAGTCCTTAAATAATGCAGCAAAGTCCTTATATAATGCATCAGAGTCCTTAAATATTGCAGCAGAGTCCTTAAATACCACAGCAGAGTCCTTAAATAATGCAGCAAAGTCTTTAAATAATGCAACAAAGTCCTTAAATAATGCAGCAGAGTCCTTAAATAATGCAGAAGAGTCCTTAAATAATACAGTCAAGTCCTTAAATAATGCAGCAGAGTCCTTAAATAATGCAGAAAAGTCCTTAAAAATTGCAGAAGAGTCCTTAAATACTTCAGCATAGTCCTTAAATAATGCAGCAAAGTCCTTGAATAATGCAGCAGAGTCCTTAAATAATGCAACAAAGTCCTTAAATAATGCAGCACAGTCCTTAAATAATCCAGCCAAGTCATTAAATAATGCAGCAGAGTCCTTAAATAATGCAGAAAAGTCCTTAAATAATGCAGCAGAGTCCTTAAATACTGCAGCAGAGTCCTTAAATAATGCAGCAAAGTCATTAAATAATGCAGAAGAGTCCTTAAATAATGCAGCAAAGTCCTTATATAATGCATCAGAGTCCTTAAATAATGCAGCAGAGTCCTTAAATACCACAGCAGAGTCCTTAAATAATGCAGCAAAGTCTTTAAATAATGCAACAAAGTCCTTAAATAATGCAGCAGAGTCATTAAATAATGCTGCAGAGTCCTTAAATAATGCAGCAAAGTCATTAAATAATGCTGCAGAGTCCTTAAATAATGCAGCAAATTCCTTAAATAATGCAGCAAAGTCTTTAAATAATGCAATAAAGTCCTTAAATAATGCAGCAGAGTACTGAAATACCGCAGCAGGGTCCTTAAATAATGGAGCAAAGTCGTTAAATAATGAAGTAGAGTCCTTAAATAATGCAACAACGTCCTTAAATGATGCAGCAGAGTCCTTAAATAATGCAGCAGAGTCCTTAAATAATGCATCAGAGTACTGAAATACCGCAGCAGGGTCCTTAAATAATGCAGTAAAGTCGTTAAATAATGAAGTAGAGTCCTTAAATAATGCAACAAAGTCCTTAAATGATGCAGCAGAGTCCTTAAATAATGCAACAAAGTCCTTAAATAATGCAGCAGAGTCCTTAGATAATGCAACAATGTCCTTAAATAATGCAGCAGGGTCCTTAAATAATGCAAAAAGTCCTTAAATAATGCAGCAGATTCCTTAAAAAATGCAGCAAAGTCCGTAAATAATGCAGCAGAGTCCTTAAATAATCCAGCCAAGTCCTTAAATAATGCAACAAAGTCCTTAAATAATGCAGCAGATTACTGAAATACTGCAGCAGGGTCCTTAAATAATGCAGCAGAGTTCTTAAATAATGCAATAAAGTCCATAAATGATGCAGCAAATTCCTTAAATAATGCAGCAGAGTACTGAAATACCGCAGCAGAATCCTTAAATAATGCAACAGAGTCCTTAAATAATGCAGAACAGTCCTTAAATAATGCAACAAAGTCCTTAAATAATGCAGCAGATTACTGAAATACTGCAGCAGGGTCCTTAAATAATGCAGCAGAGTTCTTAAATAATGCAATAAAGTCCATAAATGATGCAGCAAATTCCTTAAATAATGCAGCAGAGTACTGAAATACCGCAGCAGAATCCTTAAATAATGCAACAGAGTCCTTAAATAATGCAGAACAGTCCTTAAATAATGCAATAAAGTCCTTAAATAATGCAGCAAAGTCCTTAAATAATGCAGCAGAGTCCTTAAATAATGCAGCAAAGTCCTTAAATAATGCAGCAGAGTCCTTAAATAATGCAACAAAGTCCTTAAATAATGCAGCAGAGTCCTTAAATAATGCAGCACATTCCTTAAATAATACAGCAGAGTCCTTAAATAATCCAGCCAAGTCCTTAAATAATGCAGCAGAGTCCTTAAATAATGCAGAAAAGTCCTTAAATAATGCAGCAGAGTCCTTAAATACTTCAGCATAGTCCTTAAATAATGCAGCAAAGTCCTTGACTAATGCAGCAGAGTCCTTAAATAATGCAACAAAGTCCTTAAATAATGCAGAAGAGTCCTTAAATAATGCAGCAAATTCCTTAAATAATGCAGCAAAGTCTTTAAATAATGCAATAAAGTCCATAAATAATGCAGCAAAGTTCTTAAATAATGCAGCAGAGTACTGAAATACCGCAGCAGGGTCCTTAAATAATGCAGCAAAGTCGTTAAATAATGAAGTCGAGTCCTTAAATAATGCAACAACGTCCTTAAATGATGCAGCAGAGTCCTTAAATAATGCAACAAAGTCCTTAAATAATGCAGCACAGTCCTTAAATAATCCAGCAAAGTCCTTAAATAATGCAGCAGAGTCCTTAAATAATGCAGAAAAGTCCTTAAATAATGCAGCAGAGTCCTTAAATACTGCAGCAGAGTCCTTAAATAATGCAGAAAAGTCATTAAATAATGCAGAAGAGTCCTTAAATAATGCAGCAAAGTCCTTATATAATGCATCAGAGTCCTTAAATATTGCAGCAGAGTCCTTAAATACCACAGCAGAGTCCTTAAATAATGCAGCAAAGTCTTTAAATAATGCAACAAAGTCCTTAAATAATGCAGCAGAGTCCTTAAATAATGCAGAAGAGTCCTTAAATAATCCAGTGAAGTCCTTAAATAATGCAGCAGAGTCCTTACATAATGCAGAAAAGTCCTTAAATAATGCAGCAGAGTCCTTAAATACTTCAGCATAGTCCTTAAATAATGCAGCAAAGTCCTTGAATAATGCAGCAGAGTCCTTAAATAATGCAACAAAGTCCTTAAATAATGCAGAAGAGTCCTTAAATAATGCAGCAAATTCCTTAAATAATGCAGCAAAGTCTTTAAATAATGCAATAAAGTCCATAAATAATGCAGCAAAGTCCTTAAATGATGCAGCAGAGTACTGAAATACCGCAGCAGGGTCTTTAAATAATGCAGCAAAGTCGTTAAATAATGAAGTAGAGTCCTTAAATAATGCAACAACGTCATTAAATGATGCAGCAGAGTCCTTAAATAATGCAACAAAGTCCTTAAATAATGCAGCACAGTCCTTAAATAATCCAGCCAAGTCCTTAAATAATGCAGCAGAGTCCTTAAATAATGCAGAAAAGTCCTTAAATAATGCAGCAGAGTCCTTAAATACTGCAGCAGAGTCCTTAAATAATGCAGAAAAGTCATTAAATAATGCAGAAGAGTCCTTAAATAATGCAGCAAAGTCCTTATATAATGCATCAGAGTCCTTAAATATTGCAGCAGAGTCCTTAAATACCACAGCAGAGTCCTTAAATAATGCAGCAAAGTCTTTAAATAATGCAACAAAGTCCTTAGATAATGCAGCAGAGTCCTTAAATAATGCAGAAGAGTCCTTAAATAATCCAGTCAAGTCCTTAAATAATGCAGCAGAGTCCTTAAATAATGCAGAAAAGTCCTTAAATAATGCAGAAGAGTCCTTAAATACTTCAGCATAGTCCTTAAATAATGCAGCAAAGTCCTTGAATAATGCAGCACAGTCCTTAAATAATCCAGCCAAGTCCTTAAATAATGCAGCAGAGTCCTTAAATAATGCAGAACAGTCCTTAAATAATGCAATAAAGTCCTTAAATAATGCAGCAAAGTCCTTAAATAATGCAGCAGAGTCCTTAAATAATGCAGAAAAGTCCTTAAATAATGCAGCACATTCCTTAAATAATGCAGCAGAGTCCTTAAATAATCCAGCCAAGTCCTTAAATATTGCAGCAGAGTCCTTAAATAATGCAGAAAAGTCCTTAAATAATGCAGCAGAGTCCTTAAATAATGCAGCAAAGTCATTAAATAATGCAGAAGAGTCCTTAAATAAGGCAGCAAAGTCCTTATATAATGCATCAGAGTCCTTAAGTAATGCAGCAGAGTCCTTAAATACCACAGCAGAGTCCTTAAATAATGCAGCAAAGTCTTTAAATAATGCAGCAGAGTCCATAAATAATGCAGAAAAGTCCTTAAATAATGCAGCAGAGTCCTTAAATACTGCAGCAGAGTCCTTAAATAATGCAGAAAAGTCATTAAATAATGCAGAAGAGTCCTTAAATAATGCAGCAAAGTCCTTATATAATGCATCAGAGTCCTTAAATATTGCAGCAGAGTCCTTAAATACCACAGCAGAGTCCTTAAATAATGCAGCAAAGTCTTTAAATAATGCAACAAAGTCCTTAAATAATGCAGCAGAGTCCTTAAATAATGCAGAAGAGTCCTTAAATAATCCAGTCAAGTCCTTAAATAATGCAGCAGAGTCCTTAAATAATGCAGAAAAGTCCTTAAATAATGCAGAAGAGTCCTTCAATACTTCAGCATAGTCCTTAAATAATGCAGCAGAGTCCTTAAATAATCCAGCCAAGTCCTTAAATATTGCAGCAGAGTCCTTAAATAATGCAGAAAAGTCCTTAAATAATGCAGCAGAGTCCTTAAATACTGCAGCAGAGTCCTTAAATAATGCAGCAAAGTCATTAAATAATGCAGAAGAGTCCTTAAATAAGGCAGCAAAGTCCTTATATAATGCATCAGAGTCCTTAAGTAATGCAGCAGAGTCCTTAAATACCACAGCAGAGTCCTTAAATAATGCAGCAAAGTCTTTAAATAATGCAGCACAGTCCTTAAATAATCCAGCCAAGTCCTTAAATAATGCAGCAGAGTCCTTAAATAATGCAGAAAAGTCCTTAAATAATGCAGCAGAGTCCTTAAATACTTCAGCATAGTCCTTAAATAATGCAACAAAGTCCTTAAATAATGCAGAAGAGTCCTTAAATAATGCAGCAAATTCCTTAAATAATGCAGCAAAGTCTTTAAATAATGCAATAAAGTCCATAAATAATGCAGCAAAGTTCTTAAATAATGCAGCAGAGTACTGAAATACCGCAGCAGGGTCCTTAAATAATGCAGCAAAGTCGTTAAATAATGAAGTCGAGTCCTTAAATAATGCAACAACGTCCTTAAATGATGTAGCAGAGTCCTTAAATAATGCAACAAAGTCCTTAAATAATGCAGCACAGTCCTTAAATAATCCAGCCAAGTCCTTAAATAATGCAGCAGAGTCCTTAAATAATGCAGAAAAGTCCTTAAATAATGCAGCAGAGTCCTTAAAAACTGCAGCAGAGTCCTTAAATAATGCAGAAAAGTCATTAAATAATGCAGAAGAGTCCTTAAATAATGCAGCAAAGTCCTTATATAATGCATCAGAGTCCTTAAATATTGCAGCAGAGTCCTTAAATACCACAGCAGAGTCCTTAAATAATGCAGCAAAGTCTTTAAATAATGCAACAAAGTCCTTAAATAATGCAGCAGAGTCCTTAAATAATGCAGAAGAGTCCTTAAATAATACAGTCAAGTCCTTAAATAATGCAGCAGAGTCCTTAAATAATGCAGAAAAGTCCTTAAAAATTGCAGAAGAGTCCTTAAATACTTCAGCATAGTCCTTAAATAATGCAGCAAAGTCCTTGAATAATGCAGCAGAGTCCTTAAATAATGCAACAAAGTCCTTAAATAATGCAGCACAGTCCTTAAATAATCCAGCCAAGTCATTAAATAATGCAGCAGAGTCCTTAAATAATGCAGAAAAGTCCTTAAATAATGCAGCAGAGTCCTTAAATACTGCAGCAGAGTCCTTAAATAATGCAGCAAAGTCATTAAATAATGCAGAAGAGTCCTTAAATAATGCAGCAAAGTCCTTATATAATGCATCAGAGTCCTTAAATAATGCAGCAGAGTCCTTAAATACCACAGCAGAGTCCTTAAATAATGCAGCAAAGTCTTTAAATAATGCAACAAAGTCCTTAAATAATGCAGCAGAGTCATTAAATAATGCTGCAGAGTCCTTAAATAATGCAGCAAAGTCATTAAATAATGCTGCAGAGTCCTTAAATAATGCAGCAAATTCCTTAAATAATGCAGCAAAGTCTTTAAATAATGCAATAAAGTCCTTAAATAATGCAGCAGAGTACTGAAATACCGCAGCAGGGTCCTTAAATAATGGAGCAAAGTCGTTAAATAATGAAGTAGAGTCCTTAAATAATGCAACAACGTCCTTAAATGATGCAGCAGAGTCCTTAAATAATGCAGCAGAGTCCTTAAATAATGCATCAGAGTACTGAAATACCGCAGCAGGGTCCTTAAATAATGCAGTAAAGTCGTTAAATAATGAAGTAGAGTCCTTAAATAATGCAACAAAGTCCTTAAATGATGCAGCAGAGTCCTTAAATAATGCAACAAAGTCCTTAAATAATGCAGCAGAGTCCTTAGATAATGCAACAATGTCCTTAAATAATGCAGCAGGGTCCTTAAATAATGCAAAAAGTCCTTAAATAATGCAGCAGATTCCTTAAAAAATGCAGCAAAGTCCGTAAATAATGCAGCAGAGTCCTTAAATAATCCAGCCAAGTCCTTAAATAATGCAACAAAGTCCTTAAATAATGCAGCAGATTACTGAAATACTGCAGCAGGGTCCTTAAATAATGCAGCAGAGTTCTTAAATAATGCAATAAAGTCCATAAATGATGCAGCAAATTCCTTAAATAATGCAGCAGAGTACTGAAATACCGCAGCAGAATCCTTAAATAATGCAACAGAGTCCTTAAATAATGCAGAACAGTCCTTAAATAATGCAACAAAGTCCTTAAATAATGCAGCAGATTACTGAAATACTGCAGCAGGGTCCTTAAATAATGCAGCAGAGTTCTTAAATAATGCAATAAAGTCCATAAATGATGCAGCAAATTCCTTAAATAATGCAGCAGAGTACTGAAATACCGCAGCAGAATCCTTAAATAATGCAACAGAGTCCTTAAATAATGCAGAACAGTCCTTAAATAATGCAATAAAGTCCTTAAATAATGCAGCAAAGTCCTTAAATAATGCAGCAGAGTCCTTAAATAATGCAGCAAAGTCCTTAAATAATGCAGCAGAGTCCTTAAATAATGCAACAAAGTCCTTAAATAATGCAGCAGAGTCCTTAAATAATGCAGCACATTCCTTAAATAATACAGCAGAGTCCTTAAATAATCCAGCCAAGTCCTTAAATAATGCAGCAGAGTCCTTAAATAATGCAGAAAAGTCCTTAAATAATGCAGCAGAGTCCTTAAATACTTCAGCATAGTCCTTAAATAATGCAGCAAAGTCCTTGACTAATGCAGCAGAGTCCTTAAATAATGCAACAAAGTCCTTAAATAATGCAGAAGAGTCCTTAAATAATGCAGCAAATTCCTTAAATAATGCAGCAAAGTCTTTAAATAATGCAATAAAGTCCATAAATAATGCAGCAAAGTTCTTAAATAATGCAGCAGAGTACTGAAATACCGCAGCAGGGTCCTTAAATAATGCAGCAAAGTCGTTAAATAATGAAGTCGAGTCCTTAAATAATGCAACAACGTCCTTAAATGATGCAGCAGAGTCCTTAAATAATGCAACAAAGTCCTTAAATAATGCAGCACAGTCCTTAAATAATCCAGCAAAGTCCTTAAATAATGCAGCAGAGTCCTTAAATAATGCAGAAAAGTCCTTAAATAATGCAGCAGAGTCCTTAAATACTGCAGCAGAGTCCTTAAATAATGCAGAAAAGTCATTAAATAATGCAGAAGAGTCCTTAAATAATGCAGCAAAGTCCTTATATAATGCATCAGAGTCCTTAAATATTGCAGCAGAGTCCTTAAATACCACAGCAGAGTCCTTAAATAATGCAGCAAAGTCTTTAAATAATGCAACAAAGTCCTTAAATAATGCAGCAGAGTCCTTAAATAATGCAGAAGAGTCCTTAAATAATCCAGTGAAGTCCTTAAATAATGCAGCAGAGTCCTTACATAATGCAGAAAAGTCCTTAAATAATGCAGCAGAGTCCTTAAATACTTCAGCATAGTCCTTAAATAATGCAGCAAAGTCCTTGAATAATGCAGCAGAGTCCTTAAATAATGCAACAAAGTCCTTAAATAATGCAGAAGAGTCCTTAAATAATGCAGCAAATTCCTTAAATAATGCAGCAAAGTCTTTAAATAATGCAATAAAGTCCATAAATAATGCAGCAAAGTCCTTAAATGATGCAGCAGAGTACTGAAATACCGCAGCAGGGTCTTTAAATAATGCAGCAAAGTCGTTAAATAATGAAGTAGAGTCCTTAAATAATGCAACAACGTCATTAAATGATGCAGCAGAGTCCTTAAATAATGCAACAAAGTCCTTAAATAATGCAGCACAGTCCTTAAATAATCCAGCCAAGTCCTTAAATAATGCAGCAGAGTCCTTAAATAATGCAGAAAAGTCCTTAAATAATGCAGCAGAGTCCTTAAATACTGCAGCAGAGTCCTTAAATAATGCAGAAAAGTCATTAAATAATGCAGAAGAGTCCTTAAATAATGCAGCAAAGTCCTTATATAATGCATCAGAGTCCTTAAATATTGCAGCAGAGTCCTTAAATACCACAGCAGAGTCCTTAAATAATGCAGCAAAGTCTTTAAATAATGCAACAAAGTCCTTAAATAATGCAGCAGAGTCCTTAAATAATGCAGAAGAGTCCTTAAATAATCCAGTCAAGTCCTTAAATAATGCAGCAGAGTCCTTAAATAATGCAGAAAAGTCCTTAAATAATGCAGAAGAGTCCTTAAATACTTCAGCATAGTCCTTAAATAATGCAGCAAAGTCCTTGAATAATGCAGCACAGTCCTTAAATAATCCAGCCAAGTCCTTAAATAATGCAGCAGAGTCCTTAAATAATGCAGAACAGTCCTTAAATAATGCAATAAAGTCCTTAAATAATGCAGCAAAGTCCTTAAATAATGCAGCAGAGTCCTTAAATAATGCAGAAAAGTCCTTAAATAATGCAGCACATTCCTTAAATAATGCAGCAGAGTCCTTAAATAATCCAGCCAAGTCCTTAAATATTGCAGCAGAGTCCTTAAATAATGCAGAAAAGTCCTTAAATAATGCAGCAGAGTCCTTAAATAATGCAGCAAAGTCATTAAATAATGCAGAAGAGTCCTTAAATAAGGCAGCAAAGTCCTTATATAATGCATCAGAGTCCTTAAGTAATGCAGCAGAGTCCTTAAATACCACAGCAGAGTCCTTAAATAATGCAGCAAAGTCTTTAAATAATGCAGCAGAGTCCTTAAATAATGCAGAAAAGTCCTTAAATAATGCAGCAGAGTCCTTAAATACTGCAGCAGAGTCCTTAAATAATGCAGAAAAGTCATTAAATAATGCAGAAGAGTCCTTAAATAATGCAGCAAAGTCCTTATATAATGCATCAGAGTCCTTAAATATTGCAGCAGAGTCCTTAAATACCACAGCAGAGTCCTTAAATAATGCAGCAAAGTCTTTAAATAATGCAACAAAGTCCTTAAATAATGCAGCAGAGTCCTTAAATAATGCAGAAGAGTCCTTAAATAATCCAGTCAAGTCCTTAAATAATGCAGCAGAGTCCTTAAATAATGCAGAAAAGTCCTTAAATAATGCAGAAGAGTCCTTCAATACTTCAGCATAGTCCTTAAATAATGCAGCAGAGTCCTTAAATAATCCAGCCAAGTCCTTAAATATTGCAGCAGAGTCCTTAAATAATGCAGAAAAGTCCTTAAATAATGCAGCAGAGTCCTTAAATACTGCAGCAGAGTCCTTAAATAATGCAGCAAAGTCATTAAATAATGCAGAAGAGTCCTTAAATAAGGCAGCAAAGTCCTTATATAATGCATCAGAGTCCTTAAGTAATGCAGCAGAGTCCTTAAATACCACAGCAGAGTCCTTAAATAATGCAGCAAAGTCTTTAAATAATGCAGCACAGTCCTTAAATAATCCAGCCAAGTCCTTAAATAATGCAGCAGAGTCCTTAAATAATGCAGAAAAGTCCTTAAATAATGCAGCAGAGTCCTTAAATACTTCAGCATAGTCCTTAAATAATGCAACAAAGTCCTTAAATAATGCAGAAGAGTCCTTAAATAATGCAGCAAATTCCTTAAATAATGCAGCAAAGTCTTTAAATAATGCAATAAAGTCCATAAATAATGCAGCAAAGTTCTTAAATAATGCAGCAGAGTACTGAAATACCGCAGCAGGGTCCTTAAATAATGCAGCAAAGTCGTTAAATAATGAAGTCGAGTCCTTAAATAATGCAACAACGTCCTTAAATGATGTAGCAGAGTCCTTAAATAATGCAACAAAGTCCTTAAATAATGCAGCACAGTCCTTAAATAATCCAGCCAAGTCCTTAAATAATGCAGCAGAGTCCTTAAATAATGCAGAAAAGTCCTTAAATAATGCAGCAGAGTCCTTAAAAACTGCAGCAGAGTCCTTAAATAATGCAGAAAAGTCATTAAATAATGCAGAAGAGTCCTTAAATAATGCAGCAAAGTCCTTATATAATGCATCAGAGTCCTTAAATATTGCAGCAGAGTCCTTAAATACCACAGCAGAGTCCTTAAATAATGCAGCAAAGTCTTTAAATAATGCAACAAAGTCCTTAAATAATGCAGCAGAGTCCTTAAATAATGCAGAAGAGTCCTTAAATAATACAGTCAAGTCCTTAAATAATGCAGCAGAGTCCTTAAATAATGCAGAAAAGTCCTTAAAAATTGCAGAAGAGTCCTTAAATACTTCAGCATAGTCCTTAAATAATGCAGCAAAGTCCTTGAATAATGCAGCAGAGTCCTTAAATAATGCAACAAAGTCCTTAAATAATGCAGAAGAGTCCTTAAATAATGCAGCAAATTCCTTAAATAATGCAGCAAAGTCTTTAAATAATGCAATAAAGTCCATAAATAATGCAGCAGAGTCCTTAAATACTTCAGCATAGTCGTTATATAATGCAGCAAAGTCCTTGAATAATGCAACAGAGTCCTTAAATAATGCAACAAAGTCCTTAAATAATGCAGAAGAGTCCTTAAATAATGCAGCAGAGTCCTTAAATACTGCAGCAGAGTCCTTAAATAATGCAGAAAAGTCATTAAATAATGCAGAAGAGTCCTTAAATAATGCAGCAAAGTCCTTATATAATGCATCAGAGTCCTTAAATATTGCAGCAGAGTCCTTAAATACCACAGCAGAGTCCTTAAATAATGCAGCAAAGTCTTTAAATAATGCAACAAAGTCCTTAAATAATGCAGCAGAGTCCTTAAATAATGCAGAAGAGTCCTTAAATAATCCAGTGAAGTCCTTAAATAATGCAGCAGAGTCCTTAAATAATGCAGAAAAGTCCTTAAATAATGCAGCAGAGTCCTTAAATACTTCAGCATAGTCCTTAAATAATGCAGCAAAGTCCTTGAATAATGCAGCAGAGTCCTTAAATAATGCAACAAAGTCCTTAAATAATGCAGAAGAGTCCTTAAATAATGCAGCAAATTCCTTAAATAATGCAGCAAAGTCTTTAAATAATGCAATAAAGTCCATAAATAATGCAGCAAAGTCCTTAAATGATGCAGCAGAGTACTGATATACCGCAGCAGGGTCTTTAAATAATGCAGCAAAGTCGTTAAATAATGAAGTAGAGTCCTTAAATAATGCAACAACGTCATTAAATGATGCAGCAGAGTCCTTAAATAATGCAACAAAGTCCTTAAATAATGCAGCACAGTCCTTAAATAATCCAGCCAAGTCCTTAAATAATGCAGCAGAGTCCTTAAATAATGCAGAAAAGTCCTTAAATAATGCAGCAGAGTCCTTAAATACTGCAGCAGAGTCCTTAAATAATGCAGAAAAGTCATTAAATAATGCAGAAGAGTCCTTAAATAATGCAGCAAAGTCCTTATATAATGCATCAGAGTCCTTAAATATTGCAGCAGAGTCCTTAAATACCACAGCAGAGTCCTTAAATAATGCAGCAAAGTCTTTAAATAATGCAACAAAGTCCTTAAATAATGCAGCAGAGTCCTTAAATAATGCAGAAGAGTCCTTAAATAATCCAGTCAAGTCCTTAAATAATGCAGCAGAGTCCTTAAATAATGCAGAAAAGTCCTTAAATAATGCAGAAGAGTCCTTAAATACTTCAGCATAGTCCTTAAATAATGCAGCAGAGTCCTTAAATAATCCAGCCAAGTCCTTAAATATTGCAGCAGAGTCCTTAAATAATGCAGAAAAGTCCTTAAATAATGCAGCAGAGTCCTTAAATACTGCAGCAGAGTCCTTAAATAATGCAGCAAAGTCATTAAATAATGCAGAAGAGTCCTTAAATAAGGCAGCAAAGTCCTTATATAATGCATCAGAGTCCTTAAGTAATGCAGCAGAGTCCTTAAATACCACAGCAGAGTCCTTAAATAATGCAGCAAAGTCTTTAAATAATGCAGCACAGTCCTTAAATAATCCAGCCAAGTCCTTAAATAATGCAGCAGAGTCCTTAAATACTTCAGCATAGTCCTTAAATAATGCAGCAAAGTCCTTGACTAATGCAGCAGAGTCCTTAAATAATGCAACAAAGTCCTTAAATAATGCAGAAGAGTCCTTAAATAATGCAACAAAGTCCTTAAATAATGCAGCAGAGTCCTTAAATAATGCAGCACATTCCTTAAATAATACAGCAGAGTCCTTAAATAATCCAGCCAAGTCCTTAAATAATGCAGCAGAGTCCTTAAATAATGCAGAAAAGTCCTTAAATAATGCAGCAGAGTCCTTAAATACTTCAGCATAGTCCTTAAATAATGCAGCAAAGTCCTTGACTAATGCAGCAGAGTCCTTAAATAATGCAACAAAGTCCTTAAATAATGCAGAAGAGTCCTTAAATAATGCTGCAATTTCCTTAAATAATGCAGCAAAGTCTTTAAATAATGCAATAAAGTCCATAAATAATGCAGCAAAGTTCTTAAATAATGCAGCAGAGTACTGAAATACCGCAGCAGGGTCCTTAAATAATGCAGCAAAGTCGTTAAATAATGAAGTCGAGTCCTTAAATAATGCAACAACGTCCTTAAATGATGCAGCAGAGTCCTTAAATAATGCAACAAAGTCCTTAAATAATGCAGCACAGTCCTTAAATAATCCAGCAAAGTCCTTAAATAATGCAGCAGAGTCCTTAAATAATGCAGAAAAGTCCTTAAATAATGCAGCAGAGTCCTTAAATACTGCAGCAGAGTCCTTAAATAATGCAGAAAAGTCATTAAATAATGCAGAAGAGTCCTTAAATAATGCAGCAAAGTCCTTATATAATGCATCAGAGTCCTTAAATATTGCAGCAGAGTCCTTAAATACCACAGCAGAGTCCTTAAATAATGCAGCAAAGTCTTTAAATAATGCAACAAAGTCCTTAAATAATGCAGCAGAGTCCTTAAATAATGCAGAAGAGTCCTTAAATAATCCAGTGAAGTCCTTAAATAATGCAGCAGAGTCCTTACATAATGCAGAAAAGTCCTTAAATAATGCAGCAGAGTCCTTAAATACTTCAGCATAGTCCTTAAATAATGCAGCAAAGTCCTTGAATAATGCAGTAGAGTCCTTAAATAATGCAACAAAGTCCTTAAATAATGCAGAAGAGTCTTTAAATAATGCAGCAAATTCCTTAAATAATGCAGCAAAGTCTTTAAATAATGCAATAAAGTCCATAAATAATGCAGCAAAGTCCTTAAATGATGCAGCAGAGTACTGAAATACCGCAGCAGGGTCTTTAAATAATGCAGCAAAGTCGTTAAATAATGAAGTAGAGTCCTTAAATAATGCAACAACGTCCTTAAATGATGCAGCAGAGTCCTTAAATAATGCAGCAGAGTCCTTAAATAATGCATCAGAGTACTGAAATACCGCAGCAGGGTCCTTAAATAATGCAGTAAAGTCGTTAAATAATGAAGTAGAGTCCTTAAATAATGCAACAAAGTCCTTAAATGATGCAGCAGAGTCCTTAAATAATGCAACAAAGTCCTTAAATAATGCAGCAGAGTCCTTAGATAATGCAACAATGTCCTTAAATAATGCAGCAGGGTCCTTAAATAATGCAAAAAGTCCTTAAATAATGCAGCAGATTCCTTAAAAAATGCAGCAAAGTCCGTAAATAATGCAGCAGAGTCCTTAAATAATCCAGCCAAGTCCTTAAATAATGCAACAAAGTCCTTAAATAATGCAGCAGATTACTGAAATACTGCAGCAGGGTCCTTAAATAATGCAGCAGAGTTCTTAAATAATGCAATAAAGTCCATAAATGATGCAGCAAATTCCTTAAATAATGCAGCAGAGTACTGAAATACCGCAGCAGAATCCTTAAATAATGCAACAGAGTCCTTAAATAATGCAGAACAGTCCTTAAATAATGCAACAAAGTCCTTAAATAATGCAGCAGATTACTGAAATACTGCAGCAGGGTCCTTAAATAATGCAGCAGAGTTCTTAAATAATGCAATAAAGTCCATAAATGATGCAGCAAATTCCTTAAATAATGCAGCAGAGTACTGAAATACCGCAGCAGAATCCTTAAATAATGCAACAGAGTCCTTAAATAATGCAGAACAGTCCTTAAATAATGCAATAAAGTCCTTAAATAATGCAGCAAAGTCCTTAAATAATGCAGCAGAGTCCTTAAATAATGCAGCAAAGTCCTTAAATAATGCAGCAGAGTCCTTAAATAATGCAACAAAGTCCTTAAATAATGCAGCAGAGTCCTTAAATAATGCAGCACATTCCTTAAATAATACAGCAGAGTCCTTAAATAATCCAGCCAAGTCCTTAAATAATGCAGCAGAGTCCTTAAATAATGCAGAAAAGTCCTTAAATAATGCAGCAGAGTCCTTAAATACTTCAGCATAGTCCTTAAATAATGCAGCAAAGTCCTTGACTAATGCAGCAGAGTCCTTAAATAATGCAACAAAGTCCTTAAATAATGCAGAAGAGTCCTTAAATAATGCAGCAAATTCCTTAAATAATGCAGCAAAGTCTTTAAATAATGCAATAAAGTCCATAAATAATGCAGCAAAGTTCTTAAATAATGCAGCAGAGTACTGAAATACCGCAGCAGGGTCCTTAAATAATGCAGCAAAGTCGTTAAATAATGAAGTCGAGTCCTTAAATAATGCAACAACGTCCTTAAATGATGCAGCAGAGTCCTTAAATAATGCAACAAAGTCCTTAAATAATGCAGCACAGTCCTTAAATAATCCAGCAAAGTCCTTAAATAATGCAGCAGAGTCCTTAAATAATGCAGAAAAGTCCTTAAATAATGCAGCAGAGTCCTTAAATACTGCAGCAGAGTCCTTAAATAATGCAGAAAAGTCATTAAATAATGCAGAAGAGTCCTTAAATAATGCAGCAAAGTCCTTATATAATGCATCAGAGTCCTTAAATATTGCAGCAGAGTCCTTAAATACCACAGCAGAGTCCTTAAATAATGCAGCAAAGTCTTTAAATAATGCAACAAAGTCCTTAAATAATGCAGCAGAGTCCTTAAATAATGCAGAAGAGTCCTTAAATAATCCAGTGAAGTCCTTAAATAATGCAGCAGAGTCCTTACATAATGCAGAAAAGTCCTTAAATAATGCAGCAGAGTCCTTAAATACTTCAGCATAGTCCTTAAATAATGCAGCAAAGTCCTTGAATAATGCAGCAGAGTCCTTAAATAATGCAACAAAGTCCTTAAATAATGCAGAAGAGTCCTTAAATAATGCAGCAAATTCCTTAAATAATGCAGCAAAGTCTTTAAATAATGCAATAAAGTCCATAAATAATGCAGCAAAGTCCTTAAATGATGCAGCAGAGTACTGAAATACCGCAGCAGGGTCTTTAAATAATGCAGCAAAGTCGTTAAATAATGAAGTAGAGTCCTTAAATAATGCAACAACGTCATTAAATGATGCAGCAGAGTCCTTAAATAATGCAACAAAGTCCTTAAATAATGCAGCACAGTCCTTAAATAATCCAGCCAAGTCCTTAAATAATGCAGCAGAGTCCTTAAATAATGCAGAAAAGTCCTTAAATAATGCAGCAGAGTCCTTAAATACTGCAGCAGAGTCCTTAAATAATGCAGAAAAGTCATTAAATAATGCAGAAGAGTCCTTAAATAATGCAGCAAAGTCCTTATATAATGCATCAGAGTCCTTAAATATTGCAGCAGAGTCCTTAAATACCACAGCAGAGTCCTTAAATAATGCAGCAAAGTCTTTAAATAATGCAACAAAGTCCTTAAATAATGCAGCAGAGTCCTTAAATAATGCAGAAGAGTCCTTAAATAATCCAGTCAAGTCCTTAAATAATGCAGCAGAGTCCTTAAATAATGCAGAAAAGTCCTTAAATAATGCAGAAGAGTCCTTAAATACTTCAGCATAGTCCTTAAATAATGCAGCAAAGTCCTTGAATAATGCAGCACAGTCCTTAAATAATCCAGCCAAGTCCTTAAATAATGCAGCAGAGTCCTTAAATAATGCAGAACAGTCCTTAAATAATGCAATAAAGTCCTTAAATAATGCAGCAAAGTCCTTAAATAATGCAGCAGAGTCCTTAAATAATGCAGAAAAGTCCTTAAATAATGCAGCACATTCCTTAAATAATGCAGCAGAGTCCTTAAATAATCCAGCCAAGTCCTTAAATATTGCAGCAGAGTCCTTAAATAATGCAGAAAAGTCCTTAAATAATGCAGCAGAGTCCTTAAATAATGCAGCAAAGTCATTAAATAATGCAGAAGAGTCCTTAAATAAGGCAGCAAAGTCCTTATATAATGCATCAGAGTCCTTAAGTAATGCAGCAGAGTCCTTAAATACCACAGCAGAGTCCTTAAATAATGCAGCAAAGTCTTTAAATAATGCAGCAGAGTCCTTAAATAATGCAGAAAAGTCCTTAAATAATGCAGCAGAGTCCTTAAATACTGCAGCAGAGTCCTTAAATAATGCAGAAAAGTCATTAAATAATGCAGAAGAGTCCTTAAATAATGCAGCAAAGTCCTTATATAATGCATCAGAGTCCTTAAATATTGCAGCAGAGTCCTTAAATACCACAGCAGAGTCCTTAAATAATGCAGCAAAGTCTTTAAATAATGCAACAAAGTCCTTAAATAATGCAGCAGAGTCCTTAAATAATGCAGAAGAGTCCTTAAATAATCCAGTCAAGTCCTTAAATAATGCAGCAGAGTCCTTAAATAATGCAGAAAAGTCCTTAAATAATGCAGAAGAGTCCTTCAATACTTCAGCATAGTCCTTAAATAATGCAGCAGAGTCCTTAAATAATCCAGCCAAGTCCTTAAATATTGCAGCAGAGTCCTTAAATAATGCAGAAAAGTCCTTAAATAATGCAGCAGAGTCCTTAAATACTGCAGCAGAGTCCCTAAATAATGCAGCAAAGTCATTAAATAATGCAGAAGAGTCCTTAAATAAGGCAGCAAAGTCCTTATATAATGCATCAGAGTCCTTAAGTAATGCAGCAGAGTCCTTAAATACCACAGCAGAGTCCTTAAATAATGCAGCAAAGTCTTTAAATAATGCAGCACAGTCCTTAAATAATCCAGCCAAGTCCTTAAATAATGCAGCAGAGTCCTTAAATAATGCAGAAAAGTCCTTAAATAATGCAGCAGAGTCCTTAAATACTTCAGCATAGTCCTTAAATAATGCAACAAAGTCCTTAAATAATGCAGAAGAGTCCTTAAATAATGCAGCAAATTCCTTAAATAATGCAGCAAAGTCTTTAAATAATGCAATAAAGTCCATAAATAATGCAGCAAAGTTCTTAAATAATGCAGCAGAGTACTGAAATACCGCAGCAGGGTCCTTAAATAATGCAGCAAAGTCGTTAAATAATGAAGTCGAGTCCTTAAATAATGCAACAACGTCCTTAAATGATGTAGCAGAGTCCTTAAATAATGCAACAAAGTCCTTAAATAATGCAGCACA
Organism: Phyllobates terribilis; assembly: GCF_046119375.1. Classification (NCBI taxonomy): domain Eukaryota; kingdom Metazoa; phylum Chordata; class Amphibia; order Anura; family Dendrobatidae; genus Phyllobates; species Phyllobates terribilis. The sequence goes on from NW_027363363.1 coordinate 699,903, forward strand.
GTCCTTAAATAATCCAGCCAAGTCCTTAAATAATGCAGCAGAGTCCTTAAATAATGCAGAAAAGTCCTTAAATAATGCAGCAGAGTCCTTAAAAACTGCAGCAGAGTCCTTAAATAATGCAGAAAAGTCATTAAATAATGCAGAAGAGTCCTTAAATAATGCAGCAAAGTCCTTATATAATGCATCAGAGTCCTTAAATATTGCAGCAGAGTCCTTAAATACCACAGCAGAGTCCTTAAATAATGCAGCAAAGTCTTTAAATAATGCAACAAAGTCCTTAAATAATGCAGCAGAGTCCTTAAATAATGCAGAAGAGTCCTTAAATAATACAGTCAAGTCCTTAAATAATGCAGCAGAGTCCTTAAATAATGCAGAAAAGTCCTTAAAAATTGCAGAAGAGTCCTTAAATACTTCAGCATAGTCCTTAAATAATGCAGCAAAGTCCTTGAATAATGCAGCAGAGTCCTTAAATAATGCAACAAAGTCCTTAAATAATGCAGAAGAGTCCTTAAATAATGCAGCAAATTCCTTAAATAATGCAGCAAAGTCTTTAAATAATGCAATAAAGTCCATAAATAATGCAGCAGAGTCCTTAAATACTTCAGCATAGTCGTTATATAATGCAGCAAAGTCCTTGAATAATGCAACAGAGTCCTTAAATAATGCAACAAAGTCCTTAAATAATGCAGAAGAGTCCTTAAATAATGCAGCAGAGTCCTTAAATACTGCAGCAGAGTCCTTAAATAATGCAGAAAAGTCATTAAATAATGCAGAAGAGTCCTTAAATAATGCAGCAAAGTCCTTATATAATGCATCAGAGTCCTTAAATATTGCAGCAGAGTCCTTAAATACCACAGCAGAGTCCTTAAATAATGCAGCAAAGTCTTTAAATAATGCAACAAAGTCCTTAAATAATGCAGCAGAGTCCTTAAATAATGCAGAAGAGTCCTTAAATAATCCAGTGAAGTCCTTAAATAATGCAGCAGAGTCCTTAAATAATGCAGAAAAGTCCTTAAATAATGCAGCAGAGTCCTTAAATACTTCAGCATAGTCCTTAAATAATGCAGCAAAGTCCTTGAATAATGCAGCAGAGTCCTTAAATAATGCAACAAAGTCCTTAAATAATGCAGAAGAGTCCTTAAATAATGCAGCAAATTCCTTAAATAATGCAGCAAAGTCTTTAAATAATGCAATAAAGTCCATAAATAATGCAGCAAAGTCCTTAAATGATGCAGCAGAGTACTGATATACCGCAGCAGGGTCTTTAAATAATGCAGCAAAGTCGTTAAATAATGAAGTAGAGTCCTTAAATAATGCAACAACGTCATTAAATGATGCAGCAGAGTCCTTAAATAATGCAACAAAGTCCTTAAATAATGCAGCACAGTCCTTAAATAATCCAGCCAAGTCCTTAAATAATGCAGCAGAGTCCTTAAATAATGCAGAAAAGTCCTTAAATAATGCAGCAGAGTCCTTAAATACTGCAGCAGAGTCCTTAAATAATGCAGAAAAGTCATTAAATAATGCAGAAGAGTCCTTAAATAATGCAGCAAAGTCCTTATATAATGCATCAGAGTCCTTAAATATTGCAGCAGAGTCCTTAAATACCACAGCAGAGTCCTTAAATAATGCAGCAAAGTCTTTAAATAATGCAACAAAGTCCTTAAATAATGCAGCAGAGTCCTTAAATAATGCAGAAGAGTCCTTAAATAATCCAGTCAAGTCCTTAAATAATGCAGCAGAGTCCTTAAATAATGCAGAAAAGTCCTTAAATAATGCAGAAGAGTCCTTAAATACTTCAGCATAGTCCTTAAATAATGCAGCAGAGTCCTTAAATAATCCAGCCAAGTCCTTAAATATTGCAGCAGAGTCCTTAAATAATGCAGAAAAGTCCTTAAATAATGCAGCAGAGTCCTTAAATACTGCAGCAGAGTCCTTAAATAATGCAGCAAAGTCATTAAATAATGCAGAAGAGTCCTTAAATAAGGCAGCAAAGTCCTTATATAATGCATCAGAGTCCTTAAGTAATGCAGCAGAGTCCTTAAATACCACAGCAGAGTCCTTAAATAATGCAGCAAAGTCTTTAAATAATGCAGCACAGTCCTTAAATAATCCAGCCAAGTCCTTAAATAATGCAGCAGAGTCCTTAAATACTTCAGCATAGTCCTTAAATAATGCAGCAAAGTCCTTGACTAATGCAGCAGAGTCCTTAAATAATGCAACAAAGTCCTTAAATAATGCAGAAGAGTCCTTAAATAATGCAACAAAGTCCTTAAATAATGCAGCAGAGTCCTTAAATAATGCAGCACATTCCTTAAATAATACAGCAGAGTCCTTAAATAATCCAGCCAAGTCCTTAAATAATGCAGCAGAGTCCTTAAATAATGCAGAAAAGTCCTTAAATAATGCAGCAGAGTCCTTAAATACTTCAGCATAGTCCTTAAATAATGCAGCAAAGTCCTTGACTAATGCAGCAGAGTCCTTAAATAATGCAACAAAGTCCTTAAATAATGCAGAAGAGTCCTTAAATAATGCAGCAATTTCCTTAAATAATGCAGCAAAGTCTTTAAATAATGCAATAAAGTCCATAAATAATGCAGCAAAGTTCTTAAATAATGCAGCAGAGTACTGAAATACCGCAGCAGGGTCCTTAAATAATGCAGCAAAGTCGTTAAATAATGAAGTCGAGTCCTTAAATAATGCAACAACGTCCTTAAATGATGCAGCAGAGTCCTTAAATAATGCAACAAAGTCCTTAAATAATGCAGCACAGTCCTTAAATAATCCAGCAAAGTCCTTAAATAATGCAGCAGAGTCCTTAAATAATGCAGAAAAGTCCTTAAATAATGCAGCAGAGTCCTTAAATACTGCAGCAGAGTCCTTAAATAATGCAGAAAAGTCATTAAATAATGCAGAAGAGTCCTTAAATAATGCAGCAAAGTCCTTATATAATGCATCAGAGTCCTTAAATATTGCAGCAGAGTCCTTAAATACCACAGCAGAGTCCTTAAATAATGCAGCAAAGTCTTTAAATAATGCAACAAAGTCCTTAAATAATGCAGCAGAGTCCTTAAATAATGCAGAAGAGTCCTTAAATAATCCAGTGAAGTCCTTAAATAATGCAGCAGAGTCCTTACATAATGCAGAAAAGTCCTTAAATAATGCAGCAGAGTCCTTAAATACTTCAGCATAGTCCTTAAATAATGCAGCAAAGTCCTTGAATAATGCAGTAGAGTCCTTAAATAATGCAACAAAGTCCTTAAATAATGCAGAAGAGTCTTTAAATAATGCAGCAAATTCCTTAAATAATGCAGCAAAGTCTTTAAATAATGCAATAAAGTCCATAAATAATGCAGCAAAGTCCTTAAATGATGCAGCAGAGTACTGAAATACCGCAGCAGGGTCTTTAAATAATGCAGCAAAGTCGTTAAATAATGAAGTAGAGTCCTTAAATAATGCAACAACGTCATTAAATGATGCAGCAGAGTCCTTAAATAATGCAACAAAGTCCTTAAATAATGCAGCACAGTCCTTAAATAATCCAGCCAAGTCCTTAAATAATGCAGCAGAGTCCTTAAATAATGCAGAAAAGTCCTTAAATAATGCAGCAGAGTCCTTAAATACTGCAGCAGAGTCCTTAAATAATGCAGAAAAGTCATTAAATAATGCAGAAGAGTCCTTAAATAATGCAGCAAAGTCCTTATATAATGCATCAGAGTCCTTAAATATTGCAGCAGAGTCCTTAAATACCACAGCAGAGTCCTTAAATAATGCAGCAAAGTCTTTAAATAATGCAACAAAGTCCTTAAATAATGCAGCAGAGTCCTTAAATAATGCAGAAGAGTCCTTAAATAATCCAGTCAAGTCCTTAAATAATGCAGCAGAGTCCTTAAATAATGCAGAAAAGTCCTTAAATAATGCAGAAGAGTCCTTAAATACTTCAGCATAGTCCTTAAATAATGCAGCAAAGTCCTTGAATAATGCAGCACAGTCCTTAAATAATCCAGCCAAGTCCTTAAATAATGCAGCAGAGTCCTTAAATAATGCAGAACAGTCCTTAAATAATGCAATAAAGTCCTTAAATAATGCAGCAAAGTCCTTAAATAATGCAGCAGAGTCCTTAAATAATGCAGAAAAGTCCTTAAATAATGCAGCACATTCCTTAAATAATGCAGCAGAGTCCTTAAATAATCCAGCCAAGTCCTTAAATATTGCAGCAGAGTCCTTAAATAATGCAGAAAAGTCCTTAAATAATGCAGCAGAGTCCTTAAATAATGCAGCAAAGTCATTAAATAATGCAGAAGAGTCCTTAAATAAGGCAGCAAAGTCCTTATATAATGCATCAGAGTCCTTAAGTAATGCAGCAGAGTCCTTAAATACCACAGCAGAGTCCTTAAATAATGCAGCAAAGTCTTTAAATAATGCAGCAGAGTCCTTAAATAATGCAGAAAAGTCCTTAAATAATGCAGCAGAGTGCTTAAATACTGCAGCAGAGTCCTTAAATAATGCAGAAAAGTCATTAAATAATGCAGAAGAGTCCTTAAATAATGCAGCAAAGTCCTTATATAATGCATCAGAGTCCTTAAATATTGCAGCAGAGTCCTTAAATACCACAGCAGAGTCCTTAAATAATGCAGCAAAGTCTTTAAATAATGCAACAAAGTCCTTAAATAATGCAGCAGAGTCCTTAAATAATGCAGAAGAGTCCTTAAATAATCCAGCCAAGTCCTTAAATATTGCAGCAGAGTCCTTAAATAATGCAGAAAAGTCCTTAAATAATGCAGCAGAGTCCTTAAATACTGCAGCAGAGTCCTTAAATAATGCAGCAAAGTCATTAAATAATGCAGAAGAGTCCTTAAATAAGGCAGCAAAGTCCTTATATAATGCATCAGAGTCCTTAAGTAATGCAGCAGAGTCCTTAAATACCACAGCAGAGTCCTTAAATAATGCAGCAAAGTCTTTAAATAATGCAGCACAGTCCTTAAATAATCCAGCCAAGTCCTTAAATAATGCAGCAGAGTCCTTAAATAATGCAGAAAAGTCCTTAAATAATGCAGCAGAGTCCTTAAATACTTCAGCATAGTCCTTAAATAATGCAACAAAGTCCTTAAATAATGCAGAAGAGTCCTTAAATAATGCAGCAAATTCCTTAAATAATGCAGCAAAGTCTTTAAATAATGCAATAAAGTCCATAAATAATGCAGCAAAGTTCTTAAATAATGCAGCAGAGTACTGAAATACCGCAGCAGGGTCCTTAAATAATGCAGCAAAGTCGTTAAATAATGAAGTCGAGTCGTTAAATAATGCAACAACGTCCTTAAATGATGTAGCAGAGTCCTTAAATAATGCAACAAAGTCCTTAAATAATGCAGCACAGTCCTTAAATAATCCAGCCAAGTCCTTAAATAATGCAGCAGAGTCCTTAAATAATGCAGAAAAGTCCTTAAATAATGCAGCAGAGTCCTTAAAAACTGCAGCAGAGTCCTTAAATAATGCAGAAAAGTCATTAAATAATGCAGAAGAGTCCTTAAATAATGCAGCAAAGTCCTTATATAATGCATCAGAGTCCTTAAATATTGCAGCAGAGTCCTTAAATACCACAGCAGAGTCCTTAAATAATGCAGCAAAGTCTTTAAATAATGCAACAAAGTCCTTAAATAATGCAGCAGAGTCCTTAAATAATGCAGAAGAGTCCTTAAATAATACAGTCAAGTCCTTAAATAATGCAGCAGAGTCCTTAAATAATGCAGAAAAGTCCTTAAATAATGCAGAAGAGTCCTTAAATACTTCAGCATAGTCCTTAAATAATGCAGCAAAGTCCTTGAATAATGCAGCAGAGTCCTTAAATAATGCAACAAAGTCCTTAAATAATGCAGAAGAGTCCTTAAATAATGCAGCAAATTCCTTAAATAATGCAGCAAAGTCTTTAAATAATGCAATAAAGTCCATAAATAATGCAGCAGAGTCCTTAAATACTTCAGCATAGTCGTTATATAATGCAGCAAAGTCCTTGAATAATGCAACAGAGTCCTTAAATAATGCAACAAAGTCCTTAAATAATGCAGAAGAGTCCTTAAATAATGCAGCAGAGTCCTTAAATACTGCAGCAGAGTCCTTAAATAATGCAGAAAAGTCATTAAATAATGCAGAAGAGTCCTTAAATAATGCAGCAAAGTCCTTATATAATGCATCAGAGTCCTTAAATATTGCAGCAGAGTCCTTAAATACCACAGCAGAGTCCTTAAATAATGCAGCAAAGTCTTTAAATAATGCAACAAAGTCCTTAAATAATGCAGCAGAGTCCTTAAATAATGCAGAAGAGTCCTTAAATAATCCAGTGAAGTCCTTAAATAATGCAGCAGAGTCCTTAAATAATGCAGAAAAGTCCTTAAATAATGCAGCAGAGTCCTTAAATACTTCAGCATAGTCCTTAAATAATGCAGCAAAGTCCTTGAATAATGCAGCAGAGTCCTTAAATAATGCAACAAAGTCCTTAAATAATGCAGAAGAGTCCTTAAATAATGCAGCAAATTCCTTAAATAATGCAGCAAAGTCTTTAAATAATGCAATAAAGTCCATAAATAATGCAGCAAAGTCCTTAAATGATGCAGCAGAGTACTGATATACCGCAGCAGGGTCTTTAAATAATGCAGCAAAGTCGTTAAATAATGAAGTAGAGTCCTTAAATAATGCAACAACGTCATTAAATGATGCAGCAGAGTCCTTAAATAATGCAACAAAGTCCTTAAATAATGCAGCACAGTCCTTAAATAATCCAGCCAAGTCCTTAAATAATGCAGCAGAGTCCTTAAATAATGCAGAAAAGTCCTTAAATAATGCAGCAGAGTCCTTAAATACTGCAGCAGAGTCCTTAAATAATGCAGAAAAGTCATTAAATAATGCAGAAGAGTCCTTAAATAATGCAGCAAAGTCCTTATATAATGCATCAGAGTCCTTAAATATTGCAGCAGAGTCCTTAAATACCACAGCAGAGTCCTTAAATAATGCAGCAAAGTCTTTAAATAATGCAACAAAGTCCTTAAATAATGCAGCAGAGTCCTTAAATAATGCAGAAGAGTCCTTAAATAATCCAGTCAAGTCCTTAAATAATGCAGCAGAGTCCTTAAATAATGCAGAAAAGTCCTTAAATAATGCAGAAGAGTCCTTAAATACTTCAGCATAGTCCTTAAATAATGCAGCAGAGTCCTTAAATAATCCAGCCAAGTCCTTAAATATTGCAGCAGAGTCCTTAAATAATGCAGAAAAGTCCTTAAATAATGCAGCAGAGTCCTTAAATACTGCAGCAGAGTCCTTAAATAATGCAGCAAAGTCATTAAATAATGCAGAAGAGTCCTTAAATAAGGCAGCAAAGTCCTTATATAATGCATCAGAGTCCTTAAGTAATGCAGCAGAGTCCTTAAATACCACAGCAGAGTCCTTAAATAATGCAGCAAAGTCTTTAAATAATGCAGCACAGTCCTTAAATAATCCAGCCAAGTCCTTAAATAATGCAGCAGAGTCCTTAAATACTTCAGCATAGTCCTTAAATAATGCAGCAAAGTCCTTGACTAATGCAGCAGAGTCCTTAAATAATGCAACAAAGTCCTTAAATAATGCAGAAGAGTCCTTAAATAATGCAGCAAATTCCTTAAATAATGCAGCAAAGTCTTTAAATAATGCAATAAAGTCCATAAATAATGCAGCAAAGTCCTTAAATGATGCAGCAGAGTACTGAAATACCGCAGCAGGGTCTTTAAATAATGCAGCAAAGTCGTTAGATAATGAAGTAGAGTACTTAAATAATGCAACAACGTCATTAAATGATGCAGCAGAGTCCTTAAATAATGCAACAAAGTCCTTAAATAATGCAGCACAGTCCTTAAATAATCCAGCCAAGTCATTAAATAATGCAGCAGAGTCCTTAAATAATGCAGAAAAGTCCTTAAATAATGCAGCAGAGTCCTTAAATACTGCAGCAGAGTCCTTAAATAATGCAGCAAAGTCATTAAATAATGCAGAAGAGTCCTTAAATAATGCAGCAAAGTCCTTATATAATGCATCAGAGTCCTTAAATAATGCAGCAGAGTCCTTAAATACCACAGCAGAGTCCTTAAATAATGCAGCAAAGTCTTTAAATAATGCAACAAAGTCCTTAAATAATGCAGCAGAGTCCTTAAATAATGCAGAAGAGTCCTTAAATAATCCAGCCAAGTCCTTAAATAATGCAGCAGAGTCCTTAAATAATGCAACAAAATCCTTAAATAATGCAGAAGAGTCCTTAAATAATCCAGCCAAGTCCTTAAATCATGCAGCAGGGTCCTTAAATAATCCAGCCAAGTCCTTAAATAATGCAGCAGAGTCCTTAAATAATGCAGCAGAGTCTTTAAATACTTCAGCATAGTCCTTAAATAATGCAGCAAAGTCCTTGAATAATGCAGCAGAGTCCTTAAATAATGCAACAAAGTCCTTAAATAATGCAGAAGAGTCCTTAAATAATGCAACAAAGTCCTTAAACAATGCAGTATAGTCCTTAAATAATGCAACAAAGTACTTAAATAATGCAGCAGAGTCCTTAAATAATGCAGCAAAGTCATTAAATAATGCTGCAGAGTCCTTAAATAATGCAGCAAATTCCTTAAATAATGCAGCAAAGTCTTTAAATAATGCAATAAAGTCCTTAAATAATGCAGCAGAGTACTGAAATACCGCAGCAGGGTCCTTAAATAATGGAGCAAAGTCGTTAAATAATGAAGTAGAGTCCTTAAATAATGCAACAACGTCCTTAAATGATGCAGCAGAGTCCTTAAATAATGCAGCAGAGTCCTTAAATAATGCATCAGAGTACTGAAATACCGCAGCAGGGTCCTTAAATAATGCAGCAAAGTCGTTAAATAATGAAGTAGAGTCCTTAAATAATGCAACAAAGTCCTTAAATGATGCAGCAGAGTCCTTAAATAATGCAACAAAGTCCTTAAATAATGCAGCAGAGTCCTTAGATAATGCAACAATGTCCTTAAATAATGCAGCAGGGTCCTTAAATAATGCAAAAAGTCCTTAAATAATGCAGCAGATTCCTTAAAAAATGCAGCAAAGTCCGTAAATAATGCAGCAGAGTCCTTAAATAATCCAGCCAAGTCCTTAAATAATGCAACAAAGTCCTTAAATAATGCAGCAGATTACTGAAATACTGCAGCAGGGTCCTTAAATAATGCAGCAGAGTTCTTAAATAATGCAATAAAGTCCATAAATGATGCAGCAAATTCCTTAAATAATGCAGCAGAGTACTGAAATACCGCAGCAGAATCCTTAAATAATGCAACAGAGTCCTTAAATAATGCAGAACAGTCCTTAAATAATGCAACAAAGTCCTTAAATAATGCAGCAGATTACTGAAATACTGCAGCAGGGTCCTTAAATAATGCAGCAGAGTTCTTAAATAATGCAATAAAGTCCATAAATGATGCAGCAAATTCCTTAAATAATGCAGCAGAGTACTGAAATACCGCAGCAGAATCCTTAAATAATGCAACAGAGTCCTTAAATAATGCAGAACAGTCCTTAAATAATGCAATAAAGTCCTTAAATAATGCAGCAAAGTCCTTAAATAATGCAGCAGAGTCCTTAAATAATGCAGCAAAGTCCTTAAATAATGCAGCAGAGTCCTTAAATAATGCAACAAAGTCCTTAAATAATGCAGCAGAGTCCTTAAATAATGCAGCACATTCCTTAAATAATACAGCAGAGTCCTTAAATAATCCAGCCAAGTCCTTAAATAATGCAGCAGAGTCCTTAAATAATGCAGAAAAGTCCTTAAATAATGCAGCAGAGTCCTTAAATACTTCAGCATAGTCCTTAAATAATGCAGCAAAGTCCTTGACTAATGCAGCAGAGTCCTTAAATAATGCAACAAAGTCCTTAAATAATGCAGAAGAGTCCTTAAATAATGCAGCAAATTCCTTAAATAATGCAGCAAAGTCATTAAATAATGCAGAAGAGTCCTTAAATAAGGCAGCAAAGTCCTTATATAATGCATCAGAGTCCTTAAGTAATGCAGCAGAGTCCTTAAATACCACAGCAGAGTCCTTAAATAATGCAGCAAAGTCTTTAAATAATGCAGCACAGTCCTTAAATAATCCAGCCAAGTCCTTAAATAATGCAGCAGAGTCCTTAAATAATGCAGAAAAGTCCTTAAATAATGCAGCAGAGTCCTTAAATACTTCAGCATAGTCCTTAAATAATGCAACAAAGTCCTTAAATAATGCAGAAGAGTCCTTAAATAATGCAGCAAATTCCTTAAATAATGCAGCAAAGTCTTTAAATAATGCAATAAAGTCCATAAATAATGCAGCAAAGTTCTTAAATAATGCAGCAGAGTACTGAAATACCGCAGCAGGGTCCTTAAATAATGCAGCAAAGTCGTTAAATAATGAAGTCGAGTCCTTAAATAATGCAACAACGTCCTTAAATGATGTAGCAGAGTCCTTAAATAATGCAACAAAGTCCTTAAATAATGCAGCACAGTCCTTAAATAATCCAGCCAAGTCCTTAAATAATGCAGCAGAGTCCTTAAATAATGCAGAAAAGTCCTTAAATAATGCAGCAGAGTCCTTAAAAACTGCAGCAGAGTCCTTAAATAATGCAGAAAAGTCATTAAATAATGCAGAAGAGTCCTTAAATAATGCAGCAAAGTCCTTATATAATGCATCAGAGTCCTTAAATATTGCAGCAGAGTCCTTAAATACCACAGCAGAGTCCTTAAATAATGCAGCAAAGTCTTTAAATAATGCAACAAAGTCCTTAAATAATGCAGCAGAGTCCTTAAATAATGCAGAAGAGTCCTTAAATAATACAGTCAAGTCCTTAAATAATGCAGCAGAGTCCTTAAATAATGCAGAAAAGTCCTTAAAAATTGCAGAAGAGTCCTTAAATACTTCAGCATAGTCCTTAAATAATGCAGCAAAGTCCTTGAATAATGCAGCAGAGTCCTTAAATAATGCAACAAAGTCCTTAAATAATGCAGAAGAGTCCTTAAATAATGCAGCAAATTCCTTAAATAATGCAGCAAAGTCTTTAAATAATGCAATAAAGTCCATAAATAATGCAGCAGAGTCCTTAAATACTTCAGCATAGTCGTTATATAATGCAGCAAAGTCCTTGAATAATGCAACAGAGTCCTTAAATAATGCAACAAAGTCCTTAAATAATGCAGAAGAGTCCTTAAATAATGCAGCAGAGTCCTTAAATACTGCAGCAGAGTCCTTAAATAATGCAGAAAAGTCATTAAATAATGCAGAAGAGTCCTTAAATAATGCAGCAAAGTCCTTATATAATGCATCAGAGTCCTTAAATATTGCAGCAGAGTCCTTAAATACCACAGCAGAGTCCTTAAATAATGCAGCAAAGTCTTTAAATAATGCAACAAAGTAATTAAATAATGCAGCAGAGTCCTTAAATAATGCAGAAGAGTCCTTAAATAATCCAGTGAAGTCCTTAAATAATGCAGCAGAGTCCTTAAATAATGCAGAAAAGTCCTTAAATAATGCAGCAGAGTCCTTAAATACTTCAGCATAGTCCTTAAATAATGCAGCAAAGTCCTTGAATAATGCAGCAGAGTCCTTAAATAATGCAACAAAGTCCTTAAATAATGCAGAAGAGTCCTTAAATAATGCAGCAAATTCCTTAAATAATGCAGCAAAGTCTTTAAATAATGCAATAAAGTCCATAAATAATGCAGCAAAGTCCTTAAATGATGCAGCAGAGTACTGATATACCGCAGCAGGGTCTTTAAATAATGCAGCAAAGTCGTTAAATAATGAAGTAGAGTCCTTAAATAATGCAACAACGTCATTAAATGATGCAGCAGAGTCCTTAAATAATGCAACAAAGTCCTTAAATAATGCAGCACAGTCCTTAAATAATCCAGCCAAGTCCTTAAATAATGCAGCAGAGTCCTTAAATAATGCAGAAAAGTCCTTAAATAATGCAGCAGAGTCCTTAAATACTGCAGCAGAGTCCTTAAATAATGCAGAAAAGTCATTAAATAATGCAGAAGAGTCCTTAAATAATGCAGCAAAGTCCTTATATAATGCATCAGAGTCCTTAAATATTGCAGCAGAGTCCTTAAATACCACAGCAGAGTCCTTAAATAATGCAGCAAAGTCTTTAAATAATGCAACAAAGTCCTTAAATAATGCAGCAGAGTCCTTAAATAATGCAGAAGAGTCCTTAAATAATCCAGTCAAGTCCTTAAATAATGCAGCAGAGTCCTTAAATAATGCAGAAAAGTCCTTAAATAATGCAGAAGAGTCCTTAAATACTTCAGCATAGTCCTTAAATAATGCAGCAGAGTCCTTAAATAATCCAGCCAAGTCCTTAAATATTGCAGCAGAGTCCTTAAATAATGCAGAAAAGTCCTTAAATAATGCAGCAGAGTCCTTAAATACTGCAGCAGAGTCCTTAAATAATGCAGCAAAGTCATTAAATAATGCAGAAGAGTCCTTAAATAAGGCAGCAAAGTCCTTATATAATGCATCAGAGTCCTTAAGTAATGCAGCAGAGTCCTTAAATACCACAGCAGAGTCCTTAAATAATGCAGCAAAGTCTTTAAATAATGCAGCACAGTCCTTAAATAATCCAGCCAAGTCCTTAAATAATGCAGCAGAGTCCTTAAATACTTCAGCATAGTCCTTAAATAATGCAGCAAAGTCCTTGACTAATGCAGCAGAGTCCTTAAATAATGCAACAAAGTCCTTAAATAATGCAGAAGAGTCCTTAAATAATGCAACAAAGTCCTTAAATAATGCAGCAGAGTCCTTAAATAATGCAGCACATTCCTTAAATAATACAGCAGAGTCCTTAAATAATCCAGCCAAGTCCTTAAATAATGCAGCAGAGTCCTTAAATAATGCAGAAAAGTCCTTAAATAATGCAGCAGAGTCCTTAAATACTTCAGCATAGTCCTTAAATAATGCAGCAAAGTCCTTGACTAATGCAGCAGAGTCCTTAAATAATGCAACAAAGTCCTTAAATAATGCAGAAGAGTCCTTAAATAATGCAGCAATTTCCTTAAATAATGCAGCAAAGTCTTTAAATAATGCAATAAAGTCCATAAATAATGCAGCAAAGTTCTTAAATAATGCAGCAGAGTACTGAAATACCGCAGCAGGGTCCTTAAATAATGCAGCAAAGTCGTTAAATAATGAAGTCGAGTCCTTAAATAATGCAACAACGTCCTTAAATGATGCAGCAGAGTCCTTAAATAATGCAACAAAGTCCTTAAATAATGCAGCACAGTCCTTAAATAATCCAGCAAAGTCCTTAAATAATGCAGCAGAGTCCTTAAATAATGCAGAAAAGTCCTTAAATAATGCAGCAGAGTCCTTAAATACTGCAGCAGAGTCCTTAAATAATGCAGAAAAGTCATTAAATAATGCAGAAGAGTCCTTAAATAATGCAGCAAAGTCCTTATATAATGCATCAGAGTCCTTAAATATTGCAGCAGAGTCCTTAAATACCACAGCAGAGTCCTTAAATAATGCAGCAAAGTCTTTAAATAATGCAACAAAGTCCTTAAATAATGCAGCAGAGTCCTTAAATAATGCAGAAGAGTCCTTAAATAATCCAGTGAAGTCCTTAAATAATGCAGCAGAGTCCTTACATAATGCAGAAAAGTCCTTAAATAATGCAGCAGAGTCCTTAAATACTTCAGCATAGTCCTTAAATAATGCAGCAAAGTCCTTGAATAATGCAGTAGAGTCCTTAAATAATGCAACAAAGTCCTTAAATAATGCAGAAGAGTCTTTAAATAATGCAGCAAATTCCTTAAATAATGCAGCAAAGTCTTTAAATAATGCAATAAAGTCCATAAATAATGCAGCAAAGTCCTTAAATGATGCAGCAGAGTACTGAAATACCGCAGCAGGGTCTTTAAATAATGCAGCAAAGTCGTTAAATAATGAAGTAGAGTCCTTAAATAATGCAACAACGTCATTAAATGATGCAGCAGAGTCCTTAAATAATGCAACAAAGTCCTTAAATAATGCAGCACAGTCCTTAAATAATCCAGCCAAGTCCTTAAATAATGCAGCAGAGTCCTTAAATAATGCAGAAAAGTCCTTAAATAATGCAGCAGAGTCCTTAAATACTGCAGCAGAGTCCTTAAATAATGCAGAAAAGTCATTAAATAATGCAGAAGAGTCCTTAAATAATGCAGCAAAGTCCTTATATAATGCATCAGAGTCCTTAAATATTGCAGCAGAGTCCTTAAATACCACAGCAGAGTCCTTAAATAATGCAGCAAAGTCTTTAAATAATGCAACAAAGTCCTTAAATAATGCAGCAGAGTCCTTAAATAATGCAGAAGAGTCCTTAAATAATCCAGTCAAGTCCTTAAATAATGCAGCAGAGTCCTTAAATAATGCAGAAAAGTCCTTAAATAATGCAGAAGAGTCCTTAAATACTTCAGCATAGTCCTTAAATAATGCAGCAAAGTCCTTGAATAATGCAGCACAGTCCTTAAATAATCCAGCCAAGTCCTTAAATAATGCAGCAGAGTCCTTAAATAATGCAGAACAGTCCTTAAATAATGCAATAAAGTCCTTAAATAATGCAGCAAAGTCCTTAAATAATGCAGCAGAGTCCTTAAATAATGCAGAAAAGTCCTTAAATAATGCAGCACATTCCTTAAATAATGCAGCAGAGTCCTTAAATAATCCAGCCAAGTCCTTAAATATTGCAGCAGAGTCCTTAAATAATGCAGAAAAGTCCTTAAATAATGCAGCAGAGTCCTTAAATAATGCAGCAAAGTCATTAAATAATGCAGAAGAGTCCTTAAATAAGGCAGCAAAGTCCTTATATAATGCATCAGAGTCCTTAAGTAATGCAGCAGAGTCCTTAAATACCACAGCAGAGTCCTTAAATAATGCAGCAAAGTCTTTAAATAATGCAGCAGAGTCCTTAAATAATGCAGAAAAGTCCTTAAATAATGCAGCAGAGTCCTTAAATACTGCAGCAGAGTCCTTAAATAATGCAGAAAAGTCATTAAATAATGCAGAAGAGTCCTTAAATAATGCAGCAAAGTCCTTATATAATGCATCAGAGTCCTTAAATATTGCAGCAGAGTCCTTAAATACCACAGCAGAGTCCTTAAATAATGCAGCAAAGTCTTTAAATAATGCAACAAAGTCCTTAAATAATGCAGCAGAGTCCTTAAATAATGCAGAAGAGTCCTTAAATAATCCAGTCAAGTCCTTAAATAATGCAGCAGAGTCCTTAAATAATGCAGAAAAGTCCTTAAATAATGCAGAAGAGTCCTTAAATACTTCAGCATAGTCCTTAAATAATGCAGCAGAGTCCTTAAATAATCCAGCCAAGTCCTTAAATATTGCAGCAGAGTCCTTAAATAATGCAGAAAAGTCCTTAAATAATGCAGCAGAGTCCTTAAATACTGCAGCAGAGTCCTTAAATAATGCAGCAAAGTCATTAAATAATGCAGAAGAGTCCTTAAATAAGGCAGCAAAGTCCTTATATAATGCATCAGAGTCCTTAAGTAATGCAGCAGAGTCCTTAAATACCACAGCAGAGTCCTTAAATAATGCAGCAAAGTCTTTAAATAATGCAGCACAGTCCTTAAATAATCCAGCCAAGTCCTTAAATAATGCAGCAGAGTCCTTAAATAATGCAGAAAAGTCCTTAAATAATGCAGCAGAGTCCTTAAATACTTCAGCATAGTCCTTAAATAATGCAACAAAGTCCTTAAATAATGCAGAAGAGTCCTTAAATAATGCAGCAAATTCCTTAAATAATGCAGCAAAGTCTTTAAATAATGCAATAAAGTCCATAAATAATGCAGCAAAGTTCTTAAATAATGCAGCAGAGTACTGAAATACCGCAGCAGGGTCCTTAAATAATGCAGCAAAGTCGTTAAATAATGAAGTCGAGTCCTTAAATAATGCAACAACGTCCTTAAATGATGTAGCAGAGTCCTTAAATAATGCAACAAAGTCCTTAAATAATGCAGCACAGTCCTTAAATAATCCAGCCAAGTCCTTAAATAATGCAGCAGAGTCCTTAAATAATGCAGAAAAGTCCTTAAATAATGCAGCAGAGTCCTTAAAAACTGCAGCAGAGTCCTTAAATAATGCAGAAAAGTCATTAAATAATGCAGAAGAGTCCTTAAATAATGCAGCAAAGTCCTTATATAATGCATCAGAGTCCTTAAATATTGCAGCAGAGTCCTTAAATACCACAGCAGAGTCCTTAAATAATGCAGCAAAGTCTTTAAATAATGCAACAAAGTCCTTAAATAATGCAGCAGAGTCCTTAAATAATGCAGAAGAGTCCTTAAATAATACAGTCAAGTCCTTAAATAATGCAGCAGAGTCCTTAAATAATGCAGAAAAGTCCTTAAATAATGCAGAAGAGTCCTTAAATACTTCAGCATAGTCCTTAAATAATGCAGCAAAGTCCTTGAATAATGCAGCAGAGTCCTTAAATAATGCAACAAAGTCCTTAAATAATGCAGAAGAGTCCTTAAATAATGCAGCAAATTCCTTAAATAATGCAGCAAAGTCTTTAAATAATGCAATAAAGTCCATAAATAATGCAGCAGAGTCCTTAAATACTTCAGCATAGTCGTTATATAATGCAGCAAAGTCCTTGAATAATGCAACAGAGTCCTTAAATAATGCAACAAAGTCCTTAAATAATGCAGAAGAGTCCTTAAATAATGCAGCAGAGTCCTTAAATACTGCAGCAGAGTCCTTAAATAATGCAGAAAAGTCATTAAATAATGCAGAAGAGTCCTTAAATAATGCAGCAAAGTCCTTATATAATGCATCAGAGTCCTTAAATATTGCAGCAGAGTCCTTAAATACCACAGCAGAGTCCTTAAATAATGCAGCAAAGTCTTTAAATAATGCAACAAAGTCCTTAAATAATGCAGCAGAGTCCTTAAATAATGCAGAAGAGTCCTTAAATAATCCAGTGAAGTCCTTAAATAATGCAGCAGAGTCCTTAAATAATGCAGAAAAGTCCTTAAATAATGCAGCAGAGTCCTTAAATACTTCAGCATAGTCCTTAAATAATGCAGCAAAGTCCTTGAATAATGCAGCAGAGTCCTTAAATAATGCAACAAAGTCCTTAAATAATGCAGAAGAGTCCTTAAATAATGCAGCAAATTCCTTAAATAATGCAGCAAAGTCTTTAAATAATGCAATAAAGTCCATAAATAATGCAGCAAAGTCCTTAAATGATGCAGCAGAGTACTGATATACCGCAGCAGGGTCTTTAAATAATGCAGCAAAGTCGTTAAATAATGAAGTAGAGTCCTTAAATAATGCAACAACGTCATTAAATGATGCAGCAGAGTCCTTAAATAATGCAACAAAGTCCTTAAATAATGCAGCACAGTCCTTAAATAATCCAGCCAAGTCCTTAAATAATGCAGCAGAGTCCTTAAATAATGCAGAAAAGTCCTTAAATAATGCAGCAGAGTCCTTAAATACTGCAGCAGAGTCCTTAAATAATGCAGAAAAGTCATTAAATAATGCAGAAGAGTCCTTAAATAATGCAGCAAAGTCCTTATATAATGCATCAGAGTCCTTAAATATTGCAGCAGAGTCCTTAAATACCACAGCAGAGTCCTTAAATAATGCAGCAAAGTCTTTAAATAATGCAACAAAGTCCTTAAATAATGCAGCAGAGTCCTTAAATAATGCAGAAGAGTCCTTAAATAATCCAGTCAAGTCCTTAAATAATGCAGCAGAGTCCTTAAATAATGCAGAAAAGTCCTTAAATAATGCAGAAGAGTCCTTAAATACTTCAGCATAGTCCTTAAATAATGCAGCAGAGTCCTTAAATAATCCAGCCAAGTCCTTAAATATTGCAGCAGAGTCCTTAAATAATGCAGAAAAGTCCTTAAATAATGCAGCAGAGTCCTTAAATACTGCAGCAGAGTCCTTAAATAATGCAGCAAAGTCATTAAATAATGCAGAAGAGTCCTTAAATAAGGCAGCAAAGTCCTTATATAATGCATCAGAGTCCTTAAGTAATGCAGCAGAGTCCTTAAATACCACAGCAGAGTCCTTAAATAATGCAGCAAAGTCTTTAAATAATGCAGCACAGTCCTTAAATAATCCAGCCAAGTCCTTAAATAATGCAGCAGAGTCCTTAAATACTTCAGCATAGTCCTTAAATAATGCAGCAAAGTCCTTGACTAATGCAGCAGAGTCCTTAAATAATGCAACAAAGTCCTTAAATAATGCAGAAGAGTCCTTAAATAATGCAGCAAATTCCTTAAATAATGCAGCAAAGTCTTTAAATAATGCAATAAAGTCCATAAATAATGCAGCAAAGTCCTTAAATGATGCAGCAGAGTACTGAAATACCGCAGCAGGGTCTTTAAATAATGCAGCAAAGTCGTTAAATAATGAAGTAGAGTACTTAAATAATGCAACAACGTCATTAAATGATGCAGCAGAGTCCTTAAATAATGCAACAAAGTCCTTAAATAATGCAGCACAGTCCTTAAATAATCCAGCCAAGTCATTAAATAATGCAGCAGAGTCCTTAAATAATGCAGAAAAGTCCTTAAATAATGCAGCAGAGTCCTTAAATACTGCAGCAGAGTCCTTAAATAATGCAGCAAAGTCATTAAATAATGCAGAAGAGTCCTTAAATAATGCAGCAAAGTCCTTATATAATGCATCAGAGTCCTTAAATAATGCAGCAGAGTCCTTAAATACCACAGCAGAGTCCTTAAATAATGCAGCAAAGTCTTTAAATAATGCAACAAAGTCCTTAAATAATGCAGCAGAGTCCTTAAATAATGCAGAAGAGTCCTTAAATAATCCAGCCAAGTCCTTAAATAATGCAGCAGAGTCCTTAAATAATGCAGCAGAGTCTTTAAATACTTCAGCATAGTCCTTAAATAATGCAGCAAAGTCCTTGAATAATGCAGCAGAGTCCTTAAATAATGCAACAAAGTCCTTAAATAATGCAGAAGAGTCCTTAAATAATGCAACAAAGTCCTTAAACAATGCAGTATAGTCCTTAAATAATGCAACAAAGTACTTAAATAATGCAGCAGAGTCCTTAAATAATGCAGCAAAGTCATTAAATAATGCTGCAGAGTCCTTAAATAATGCAGCAAATTCCTTAAATAATGCAGCAAAGTCTTTAAATAATGCAATAAAGTCCTTAAATAATGCAGCAGAGTACTGAAATACCGCAGCAGGGTCCTTAAATAATGGAGCAAAGTCGTTAAATAATGAAGTAGAGTCCTTAAATAATGCAACAACGTCCTTAAATGATGCAGCAGAGTCCTTAAATAATGCAGCAGAGTCCTTAAATAATGCATCAGAGTACTGAAATACCGCAGCAGGGTCCTTAAATAATGCAGCAAAGTCGTTAAATAATGAAGTAGAGTCCTTAAATAATGCAACAAAGTCCTTAAATGATGCAGCAGAGTCCTTAAATAATGCAACAAAGTCCTTAAATAATGCAGCAGAGTCCTTAGATAATGCAACAATGTCCTTAAATAATGCAGCAGGGTCCTTAAATAATGCAAAAAGTCCTTAAATAATGCAGCAGATTCCTTAAAAAATGCAGCAAAGTCCGTAAATAATGCAGCAGAGTCCTTAAATAATCCAGCCAAGTCCTTAAATAATGCAACAAAGTCCTTAAATAATGCAGCAGATTACTGAAATACTGCAGCAGGGTCCTTAAATAATGCAGCAGAGTTCTTAAATAATGCAATAAAGTCCATAAATGATGCAGCAAATTCCTTAAATAATGCAGCAGAGTACTGAAATACCGCAGCAGAATCCTTAAATAATGCAACAGAGTCCTTAAATAATGCAGAACAGTCCTTAAATAATGCAACAAAGTCCTTAAATAATGCAGCAGATTACTGAAATACTGCAGCAGGGTCCTTAAATAATGCAGCAGAGTTCTTAAATAATGCAATAAAGTCCATAAATGATGCAGCAAATTCCTTAAATAATGCAGCAGAGTACTGAAATACCGCAGCAGAATCCTTAAATAATGCAACAGAGTCCTTAAATAATGCAGAACAGTCCTTAAATAATGCAATAAAGTCCTTAAATAATGCAGCAAAGTCCTTAAATAATGCAGCAGAGTCCTTAAATAATGCAGCAAAGTCCTTAAATAATGCAGCAGAGTCCTTAAATAATGCAACAAAGTCCTTAAATAATGCAGCAGAGTCCTTAAATAATGCAGCACATTCCTTAAATAATACAGCACAGTCCTTAAATAATCCAGCCAAGTCCTTAAATAATGCAGCAGAGTCCTTAAATAATGCAGAAAAGTCCTTAAATAATGCAGCAGAGTCCTTAAATACTTCAGCATATTCCTTAAATAATGCAGCAAAGTCCTTGACTAATGCAGCAGAGTCCTTAAATAATGCAACAAAGTCCTTAAATAATGCAGAAGAGTCCTTAAATAATGCAGCAAATTCCTTAAATAATGCAGCAAAGTCTTTAAATAATGCAATAAAGTCCATAAATAATGCAGCAAAGTTCTTAAATAATGCAGCAGAGTACTGAAATACCGCAGCAGGGTCCTTAAATAATGCAGCAAAGTCGTTAAATAATGAAGTCGAGTCCTTAAATAATGCAACAACGTCCTTAAATGATGCAGCAGAGTCCTTAAATAATGCAACAAAGTCCTTAAATAATGCAGCACAGTCCTTAAATAATCCAGCAAAGTCCTTAAATAATGCAGCAGAGTCCTTAAATAATGCAGAAAAGTCCTTAAATAATGCAGCAGAGTCCTTAAATACTGCAGCAGAGTCCTTAAATAATGCAGAAAAGTCATTAAATAATGCAGAAGAGTCCTTAAATAATGCAGCAAAGTCCTTATATAATGCATCAGAGTCCTTAAATATTGCAGCAGAGTCCTTAAATGCCACAGCAGAGTCCTTAAATAATGCAGCAAAGTCTTTAAATAATGCAACAAAGTCCTTAAATAATGCAGCAGAGTCCTTAAATAATGCAGAAGAGTCCTTAAATAATCCAGTGAAGTCCTTAAATAATGCAGCAGAGTCCTTACATAATGCAGAAAAGTCCTTAAATAATGCAGCAGAGTCCTTAAATACTTCAGCATAGTCCTTAAATAATGCAGCAAAGTCCTTGAATAATGCAGCAGAGTCCTTAAATAATGCAACAAAGTCCTTAAATAATGCAGAAGAGTCCTTAAATAATGCAGCAAATTCCTTAAATAATGCAGCAAAGTCTTTAAATAATGCAATAAAGTCCATAAATAATGCAGCAAAGTCCTTAAATGATGCAGCAGAGTACTGAAATACCGCAGCAGGGTCTTTAAATAATGCAGCAAAGTCGTTAAATAATGAAGTAGAGTCCTTAAATAATGCAACAACGTCATTAAATGATGCAGCAGAGTCCTTAAATAATGCAACAAAGTCCTTAAATAATGCAGCACAGTCCTTAAATAATCCAGCCAAGTCCTTAAATAATGCAGCAGAGTCCTTAAATAATGCAGAAAAGTCCTTAAATAATGCAGCAGAGTCCTTAAATACTGCAGCAGAGTCCTTAAATAATGCAGAAAAGTCATTAAATAATGCAGAAGAGTCCTTAAATAATGCAGCAAAGTCCTTATATAATGCATCAGAGTCCTTAAATATTGCAGCAGAGTCCTTAAATACCACAGCAGAGTCCTTAAATAATGCAGCAAAGTCTTTAAATAATGCAACAAAGTCCTTAAATAATGCAGCAGAGTCCTTAAATAATGCAGAAGAGTCCTTAAATAATCCAGTCAAGTCCTTAAATAATGCAGCAGAGTCCTTAAATAATGCAGAAAAGTCCTTAAATAATGCAGAAGAGTCCTTAAATACTTCAGCATAGTCCTTAAATAATGCAGCAAAGTCCTTGAATAATGCAGCACAGTCCTTAAATAATCCAGCCAAGTCCTTAAATAATGCAGCAGAGTCCTTAAATAATGCAGAACAGTCCTTAAATAATGCAATAAAGTCCTTAAATAATGCAGCAAAGTCCTTAAATAATGCAGCAGAGTCCTTAAATAATGCAGAAAAGTCCTTAAATAATGCAGCACATTCCTTAAATAATGCAGCAGAGTCCTTAAATAATCCAGCCAAGTCCTTAAATATTGCAGCAGAGTCCTTAAATAATGCAGAAAAGTCCTTAAATAATGCAGCAGAGTCCTTAAATAATGCAGCAAAGTCATTAAATAATGCAGAAGAGTCCTTAAATAAGGCAGCAAAGTCCTTATATAATGCATCAGAGTCCTTAAGTAATGCAGCAGAGTCCTTAAATACCACAGCAGAGTCCTTAAATAATGCAGCAAAGTCTTTAAATAATGCAGCACAGTCCTTAAATAATCCAGCCAAGTCCTTAAATAATGCAGCAGAGTCCTTAAATAATGCAGAAAAGTCCTTAAATAATGCAGCAGAGTCCTTAAATACTTCAGCATAGTCCTTAAATAATGCAACAAAGTCCTTAAATAATGCAGAAGAGTCCTTAAATAATGCAGCAAATTCCTTAAATAATGCAGCAAAGTCTTTAAATAATGCAATAAAGTCCATAAATAATGCAGCAAAGTTCTTAAATAATGCAGCAGAGTACTGAAATACCGCAGCAGGGTCCTTAAATAATGCAGCAAAGTCGTTAAATAATGAAGTCGAGTCCTTAAATAATGCAACAACGTCCTTAAATGATGTAGCAGAGTCCTTAAATAATGCAACAAAGTCCTTAAATAATGCAGCACAGTCCTTAAATAATCCAGCCAAGTCCTTAAATAATGCAGCAGAGTCCTTAAATAATGCAGAAAAGTCCTTAAATAATGCAGCAGAGTCCTTAAAAACTGCAGCAGAGTCCTTAAATAATGCAGAAAAGTCATTAAATAATGCAGAAGAGTCCTTAAATAATGCAGCAAAGTCCTTATATAATGCATCAGAGTCCTTAAATATTGCAGCAGAGTCCTTAAATACCACAGCAGAGTCCTTAAATAATGCAGCAAAGTCTTTAAATAATGCAACAAAGTCCTTAAATAATGCAGCAGAGTCCTTAAATAATGCAGAAGAGTCCTTAAATAATACAGTCAAGTCCTTAAATAATGCAGCAGAGTCCTTAAATAATGCAGAAAAGTCCTTAAAAATTGCAGAAGAGTCCTTAAATACTTCAGCATAGTCCTTAAATAATGCAGCAAAGTCCTTGAATAATGCAGCAGAGTCCTTAAATAATGCAACAAAGTCCTTAAATAATGCAGAAGAGTCCTTAAATAATGCAGCAAATTCCTTAAATAATGCAGCAAAGTCTTTAAATAATGCAATAAAGTCCATAAATAATGCAGCAGAGTCCTTAAATACTTCAGCATAGTCGTTATATAATGCAGCAAAGTCCTTGAATAATGCAACAGAGTCCTTAAATAATGCAACAAAGTCCTTAAATAATGCAGAAGAGTCCTTAAATAATGCAGCAGAGTCCTTAAATACTGCAGCAGAGTCCTTAAATAATGCAGAAAAGTCATTAAATAATGCAGAAGAGTCCTTAAATAATGCAGCAAAGTCCTTATATAATGCATCAGAGTCCTTAAATATTGCAGCAGAGTCCTTAAATACCACAGCAGAGTCCTTAAATAATGCAGCAAAGTCTTTAAATAATGCAACAAAGTCCTTAAATAATGCAGCAGAGTCCTTAAATAATGCAGAAGAGTCCTTAAATAATCCAGTGAAGTCCTTAAATAATGCAGCAGAGTCCTTAAATAATGCAGAAAAGTCCTTAAATAATGCAGCAGAGTCCTTAAATACTTCAGCATAGTCCTTAAATAATGCAGCAAAGTCCTTGAATAATGCAGCAGAGTCCTTAAATAATGCAACAAAGTCCTTAAATAATGCAGAAGAGTCCTTAAATAATGCAGCAAATTCCTTAAATAATGCAGCAAAGTCTTTAAATAATGCAATAAAGTCCATAAATAATGCAGCAAAGTCCTTAAATGATGCAGCAGAGTACTGATATACCGCAGCAGGGTCTTTAAATAATGCAGCAAAGTCGTTAAATAATGAAGTAGAGTCCTTAAATAATGCAACAACGTCATTAAATGATGCAGCAGAGTCCTTAAATAATGCAACAAAGTCCTTAAATAATGCAGCACAGTCCTTAAATAATCCAGCCAAGTCCTTAAATAATGCAGCAGAGTCCTTAAATAATGCAGAAAAGTCCTTAAATAATGCAGCAGAGTCCTTAAATACTGCAGCAGAGTCCTTAAATAATGCAGAAAAGTCATTAAATAATGCAGAAGAGTCCTTAAATAATGCAGCAAAGTCCTTATATAATGCATCAGAGTCCTTAAATATTGCAGCAGAGTCCTTAAATACCACAGCAGAGTCCTTAAATAATGCAGCAAAGTCTTTAAATAATGCAACAAAGTCCTTAAATAATGCAGCAGAGTCCTTAAATAATGCAGAAGAGTCCTTAAATAATCCAGTCAAGTCCTTAAATAATGCAGCAGAGTCCTTAAATAATGCAGAAAAGTCCTTAAATAATGCAGAAGAGTCCTTAAATACTTCAGCATAGTCCTTAAATAATGCAGCAGAGTCCTTAAATAATCCAGCCAAGTCCTTAAATATTGCAGCAGAGTCCTTAAATAATGCAGCAAAGTCTTTAAATAATGCAGCACAGTCCTTAAATAATCCAGCCAAGTCCTTAAATAATGCAGCAGAGTCCTTAAATAATGCAGAAAAGTCCTTAAATAATGCAGCAGAGTCCTTAAATACTTCAGCATAGTCCTTAAATAATGCAGCAAAGTCCTTGACTAATGCAGCAGAGTCCTTAAATAATGCAACAAAGTCCTTAAATAATGCAGAAGAGTCCTTAAATAATGCAGCAAATTCCTTAAATAATGCAGCAAAGTCTTTAAATAATGCAATAAAGTCCATAAATAATGCAGCAAAGTTCTTAAATAATGCAGCAGAGTACTGAAATACCGCAGCAGGGTCCTTAAATAATGCAGCAAAGTCGTTAAATAATGAAGTCGAGTCCTTAAATAATGCAACAACGTCCTTAAATGATGCAGCAGAGTCCTTAAATAATGCAACAAAGTCCTTAAATAATGCAGCACAGTCCTTAAATAATCCAGCAAAGTCCTTAAATAATGCAGCAGAGTCCTTAAATAATGCAGAAAAGTCCTTAAATAATGCAGCAGAGTCCTTAAATACTGCAGCAGAGTCCTTAAATAATGCAGAAAAGTCATTAAATAATGCAGAAGAGTCCTTAAATAATGCAGCAAAGTCCTTATATAATGCATCAGAGTCCTTAAATATTGCAGCAGAGTCCTTAAATACCACAGCAGAGTCCTTAAATAATGCAGCAAAGTCTTTAAATAATGCAACAAAGTCCTTAAATAATGCAGCAGAGTCCTTAAATAATGCAGAAGAGTCCTTAAATAATCCAGTGAAGGCCTTAAATAATGCAGCAGAGTCCTTACATAATGCAGAAAAGTCCTTAAATAATGCAGCAGAGTCCTTAAATACTTCAGCATAGTCCTTAAATAATGCAGCAAAGTCCTTGAATAATGCAGCAGAGTCCTTAAATAATGCAACAAAGTCCTTAAATAATGCAGAAGAGTCCTTAAATAATGCAGCAAATTCCTTAAATAATGCAGCAAAGTCTTTAAATAATGCAATAAAGTCCATAAATAATGCAGCAAAGTCCTTAAATGATGCAGCAGAGTACTGAAATACCGCAGCAGGGTCTTTAAATAATGCAGCAAAGTCGTTAAATAATGAAGTAGAGTCCTTAAATAATGCAACAACGTCATTAAATGATGCAGCAGAGTCCTTAAATAATGCAACAAAGTCCTTAAATAATGCAGCACAGTCCTTAAATAATCCAGCCAAGTCCTTAAATAATGCAGCAGAGTCCTTAAATAATGCAGAAAAGTCCTTAAATAATGCAGCAGAGTCCTTAAATACTGCAGCAGAGTCCTTAAATAATGCAGAAAAGTCATTAAATAATGCAGAAGAGTCCTTAAATAATGCAGCAAAGTCCTTATATAATGCATCAGAGTCCTTAAATATTGCAGCAGAGTCCTTAAATACCACAGCAGAGTCCTTAAATAATGCAGCAAAGTCTTTAAATAATGCAACAAAGTCCTTAAATAATGCAGCAGAGTCCTTAAATAATGCAGAAGAGTCCTTAAATAATCCAGTCAAGTCCTTAAATAATGCAGCAGAGTCCTTAAATAATGCAGAAAAGTCCTTAAATAATGCAGAAGAGTCCTTAAATACTTCAGCATAGTCCTTAAATAATGCAGCAAAGTCCTTGAATAATGCAGCACAGTCCTTAAATAATCCAGCCAAGTCCTTAAATAATGCAGCAGAGTCCTTAAATAATGCAGAACAGTCCTTAAATAATGCAATAAAGTCCTTAAATAATGCAGCAAAGTCCTTAAATAATGCAGCAGAGTCCTTAAATAATGCAGAAAAGTCCTTAAATAATGCAGCACATTCCTTAAATAATGCAGCAGAGTCCTTAAATAATCCAGCCAAGTCCTTAAATATTGCAGCAGAGTCCTTAAATAATGCAGAAAAGTCCTTAAATAATGCAGCAGAGTCCTTAAATAATGCAGCAAAGTCATTAAATAATGCAGAAGAGTCCTTAAATAAGGCAGCAAAGTCCTTATATAATGCATCAGAGTCCTTAAGTAATGCAGCAGAGTCCTTAAATACCACAGCAGAGTCCTTAAATAATGCAGCAAAGTCTTTAAATAATGCAGCACAGTCCTTAAATAATCCAGCCAAGTCCTTAAATAATGCAGCAGAGTCCTTAAATAATGCAGAAAAGTCCTTAAATAATGCAGCAGAGTCCTTAAATACTTCAGCATAGTCCTTAAATAATGCAACAAAGTCCTTAAATAATGCAGAAGAGTCCTTAAATAATGCAGCAAATTCCTTAAATAATGCAGCAAAGTCTTTAAATAATGCAATAAAGTCCATAAATAATGCAGCAAAGTTCTTAAATAATGCAGCAGAGTACTGAAATACCGCAGCAGGGTCCTTAAATAATGCAGCAAAGTCGTTAAATAATGAAGTCGAGTCCTTAAATAATGCAACAACGTCCTTAAATGATGTAGCAGAGTCCTTAAATAATGCAACAAAGTCCTTAAATAATGCAGCACAGTCCTTAAATAATCCAGCCAAGTCCTTAAATAATGCAGCAGAGTCCTTAAATAATGCAGAAAAGTCCTTAAATAATGCAGCAGAGTCCTTAAAAACTGCAGCAGAGTCCTTAAATAATGCAGAAAAGTCATTAAATAATGCAGAAGAGTCCTTAAATAATGCAGCAAAGTCCTTATATAATGCATCAGAGTCCTTAAATATTGCAGCAGAGTCCTTAAATACCACAGCAGAGTCCTTAAATAATGCAGCAAAGTCTTTAAATAATGCAACAAAGTCCTTAAATAATGCAGCAGAGTCCTTAAATAATGCAGAAGAGTCCTTAAATAATACAGTCAAGTCCTTAAATAATGCAGCAGAGTCCTTAAATAATGCAGAAAAGTCCTTAAAAATTGCAGAAGAGTCCTTAAATACTTCAGCATAGTCCTTAAATAATGCAGCAAAGTCCTTGAATAATGCAGCAGAGTCCTTAAATAATGCAACAAAGTCCTTAAATAATGCAGAAGAGTCCTTAAATAATGCAGCAAATTCCTTAAATAATGCAGCAAAGTCTTTAAATAATGCAATAAAGTCCATAAATAATGCAGCAGAGTCCTTAAATACTTCAGCATAGTCGTTATATAATGCAGCAAAGTCCTTGAATAATGCAACAGAGTCCTTAAATAATGCAACAAAGTCCTTAAATAATGCAGAAGAGTCCTTAAATAATGCAGCAGAGTCCTTAAATACTGCAGCAGAGTCCTTAAATAATGCAGAAAAGTCATTAAATAATGCAGAAGAGTCCTTAAATAATGCAGCAAAGTCCTTATATAATGCATCAGAGTCCTTAAATATTGCAGCAGAGTCCTTAAATACCACAGCAGAGTCCTTAAATAATGCAGCAAAGTCTTTAAATAATGCAACAAAGTCCTTAAATAATGCAGCAGAGTCCTTAAATAATGCAGAAGAGTCCTTAAATAATCCAGTGAAGTCCTTAAATAATGCAGCAGAGTCCTTAAATAATGCAGAAAAGTCCTTAAATAATGCAGCAGAGTCCTTAAATACTTCAGCATAGTCCTTAAATAATGCAGCAAAGTCCTTGAATAATGCAGCAGAGTCCTTAAATAATGCAACAAAGTCCTTAAATAATGCAGAAGAGTCCTTAAATAATGCAGCAAATTCCTTAAATAATGCAGCAAAGTCTTTAAATAATGCAATAAAGTCCATAAATAATGCAGCAAAGTCCTTAAATGATGCAGCAGAGTACTGATATACCGCAGCAGGGTCTTTAAATAATGCAGCAAAGTCGTTAAATAATGAAGTAGAGTCCTTAAATAATGCAACAACGTCATTAAATGATGCAGCAGAGTCCTTAAATAATGCAACAAAGTCCTTAAATAATGCAGCACAGTCCTTAAATAATCCAGCCAAGTCCTTAAATAATGCAGCAGAGTCCTTAAATAATGCAGAAAAGTCCTTAAATAATGCAGCAGAGTCCTTAAATACTGCAGCAGAGTCCTTAAATAATGCAGAAAAGTCATTAAATAATGCAGAAGAGTCCTTAAATAATGCAGCAAAGTCCTTATATAATGCATCAGAGTCCTTAAATATTGCAGCAGAGTCCTTAAATACCACAGCAGAGTCCTTAAATAATGCAGCAAAGTCTTTAAATAATGCAACAAAGTCCTTAAATAATGCAGCAGAGTCCTTAAATAATGCAGAAGAGTCCTTAAATAATCCAGTCAAGTCCTTAAATAATGCAGCAGAGTCCTTAAATAATGCAGAAAAGTCCTTAAATAATGCAGAAGAGTCCTTAAATACTTCAGCATAGTCCTTAAATAATGCAGCAGAGTCCTTAAATAATCCAGCCAAGTCCTTAAATATTGCAGCAGAGTCCTTAAATAATGCAGAAAAGTCCTTAAATAATGCAGCAGAGTCCTTAAATACTGCAGCAGAGTCCTTAAATAATGCAGCAAAGTCATTAAATAATGCAGAAGAGTCCTTAAATAAGGCAGCAAAGTCCTTATATAATGCATCAGAGTCCTTAAGTAATGCAGCAGAGTCCTTAAATACCACAGCAGAGTCCTTAAATAATGCAGCAAAGTCTTTAAATAATGCAGCACAGTCCTTAAATAATCCAGCCAAGTCCTTAAATAATGCAGCAGAGTCCTTAAATACTTCAGCATAGTCCTTAAATAATGCAGCAAAGTCCTTGACTAATGCAGCAGAGTCCTTAAATAATGCAACAAAGTCCTTAAATAATGCAGAAGAGTCCTTAAATAATGCAACAAAGTCCTTAAATAATGCAGCAGAGTCCTTAAATAATGCAGCACATTCCTTAAATAATACAGCAGAGTCCTTAAATAATCCAGCCAAGTCCTTAAATAATGCAGCAGAGTCCTTAAATAATGCAGAAAAGTCCTTAAATAATGCAGCAGAGTCCTTAAATACTTCAGCATAGTCCTTAAATAATGCAGCAAAGTCCTTGACTAATGCAGCAGAGTCCTTAAATAATGCAACAAAGTCCTTAAATAATGCAGAAGAGTCCTTAAATAATGCAGCAATTTCCTTAAATAATGCAGCAAAGTCTTTAAATAATGCAATAAAGTCCATAAATAATGCAGCAAAGTTCTTAAATAATGCAGCAGAGTACTGAAATACCGCAGCAGGGTCCTTAAATAATGCAGCAAAGTCGTTAAATAATGAAGTCGAGTCCTTAAATAATGCAACAACGTCCTTAAATGATGCAGCAGAGTCCTTAAATAATGCAACAAAGTCCTTAAATAATGCAGCACAGTCCTTAAATAATCCAGCAAAGTCCTTAAATAATGCAGCAGAGTCCTTAAATAATGCAGAAAAGTCCTTAAATAATGCAGCAGAGTCCTTAAATACTGCAGCAGAGTCCTTAAATAATGCAGAAAAGTCATTAAATAATGCAGAAGAGTCCTTAAATAATGCAGCAAAGTCCTTATATAATGCATCAGAGTCCTTAAATATTGCAGCAGAGTCCTTAAATACCACAGCAGAGTCCTTAAATAATGCAGCAAAGTCTTTAAATAATGCAACAAAGTCCTTAAATA
The DNA here is from genome assembly GCF_046119375.1 of Phyllobates terribilis. Taxonomy (NCBI): domain Eukaryota; kingdom Metazoa; phylum Chordata; class Amphibia; order Anura; family Dendrobatidae; genus Phyllobates; species Phyllobates terribilis. Next base: position 730,131 of record NW_027363363.1, read on the forward strand.
ATGCAGCAGAGTCCTTAAATAATGCAGAAGAGTCCTTAAATAATCCAGTCAAGTCCTTAAATAATGCAGCAGAGTCCTTAAATAATGCAGAAAAGTCCTTAAATAATGCAGAAGAGTCCTTAAATACTTCAGCATAGTCCTTAAATAATGCAGCAGAGTCCTTAAATAATCCAGCCAAGTCCTTAAATATTGCAGCAGAGTCCTTAAATAATGCAGAAAAGTCCTTAAATAATGCAGCAGAGTCCTTAAATACTGCAGCAGAGTCCTTAAATAATGCAGCAAAGTCATTAAATAATGCAGAAGAGTCCTTAAATAAGGCAGCAAAGTCCTTATATAATGCATCAGAGTCCTTAAGTAATGCAGCAGAGTCCTTAAATACCACAGCAGAGTCCTTAAATAATGCAGCAAAGTCTTTAAATAATGCAGCACAGTCCTTAAATAATCCAGCCAAGTCCTTAAATAATGCAGCAGAGTCCTTAAATAATGCAGAAAAGTCCTTAAATAATGCAGCAGAGTCCTTAAATACTTCAGCATAGTCCTTAAATAATGCAACAAAGTCCTTAAATAATGCAGAAGAGTCCTTAAATAATGCAGCAAATTCCTTAAATAATGCAGCAAAGTCTTTAAATAATGCAATAAAGTCCATAAATAATGCAGCAAAGTTCTTAAATAATGCAGCAGAGTACTGAAATACCGCAGCAGGGTCCTTAAATAATGCAGCAAAGTCGTTAAATAATGAAGTCGAGTCCTTAAATAATGCAACAACGTCCTTAAATGATGTAGCAGAGTCCTTAAATAATGCAACAAAGTCCTTAAATAATGCAGCACAGTCCTTAAATAATCCAGCCAAGTCCTTAAATAATGCAGCAGAGTCCTTAAATAATGCAGAAAAGTCCTTAAATAATGCAGCAGAGTCCTTAAAAACTGCAGCAGAGTCCTTAAATAATGCAGAAAAGTCATTAAATAATGCAGAAGAGTCCTTAAATAATGCAGCAAAGTCCTTATATAATGCATCAGAGTCCTTAAATATTGCAGCAGAGTCCTTAAATACCACAGCAGAGTCCTTAAATAATGCAGCAAAGTCTTTAAATAATGCAACAAAGTCCTTAAATAATGCAGCAGAGTCCTTAAATAATGCAGAAGAGTCCTTAAATAATACAGTCAAGTCCTTAAATAATGCAGCAGAGTCCTTAAATAATGCAGAAAAGTCCTTAAATAATGCAGAAGAGTCCTTAAATACTTCAGCATAGTCCTTAAATAATGCAGCAAAGTCCTTGAATAATGCAGCAGAGTCCTTAAATAATGCAACAAAGTCCTTAAATAATGCAGAAGAGTCCTTAAATAATGCAGCAAATTCCTTAAATAATGCAGCAAAGTCTTTAAATAATGCAATAAAGTCCATAAATAATGCAGCAGAGTCCTTAAATACTTCAGCATAGTCGTTATATAATGCAGCAAAGTCCTTGAATAATGCAACAGAGTCCTTAAATAATGCAACAAAGTCCTTAAATAATGCAGAAGAGTCCTTAAATAATGCAGCAGAGTCCTTAAATACTGCAGCAGAGTCCTTAAATAATGCAGAAAAGTCATTAAATAATGCAGAAGAGTCCTTAAATAATGCAGCAAAGTCCTTATATAATGCATCAGAGTCCTTAAATATTGCAGCAGAGTCCTTAAATACCACAGCAGAGTCCTTAAATAATGCAGCAGAGTCCTTAAATAATGCAGAAGAGTCCTTAAATAATCCAGTGAAGTCCTTAAATAATGCAGCAGAGTCCTTAAATAATGCAGAAAAGTCCTTAAATAATGCAGCAGAGTCCTTAAATACTTCAGCATAGTCCTTAAATAATGCAGCAAAGTCCTTGAATAATGCAGCAGAGTCCTTAAATAATGCAACAAAGTCCTTAAATAATGCAGAAGAGTCCTTAAATAATGCAGCAAATTCCTTAAATAATGCAGCAAAGTCTTTAAATAATGCAATAAAGTCCATAAATAATGCAGCAAAGTCCTTAAATGATGCAGCAGAGTACTGATATACCGCAGCAGGGTCTTTAAATAATGCAGCAAAGTCGTTAAATAATGAAGTAGAGTCCTTAAATAATGCAACAACGTCATTAAATGATGCAGCAGAGTCCTTAAATAATGCAACAAAGTCCTTAAATAATGCAGCACAGTCCTTAAATAATCCAGCCAAGTCCTTAAATAATGCAGCAGAGTCCTTAAATAATGCAGAAAAGTCCTTAAATAATGCAGCAGAGTCCTTAAATACTGCAGCAGAGTCCTTAAATAATGCAGAAAAGTCATTAAATAATGCAGAAGAGTCCTTAAATAATGCAGCAAAGTCCTTATATAATGCATCAGAGTCCTTAAATATTGCAGCAGAGTCCTTAAATACCACAGCAGAGTCCTTAAATAATGCAGCAAAGTCTTTAAATAATGCAACAAAGTCCTTAAATAATGCAGCAGAGTCCTTAAATAATGCAGAAGAGTCCTTAAATAATCCAGTCAAGTCCTTAAATAATGCAGCAGAGTCCTTAAATAATGCAGAAAAGTCCTTAAATAATGCAGAAGAGTCCTTAAATACTTCAGCATAGTCCTTAAATAATGCAGCAGAGTCCTTAAATAATCCAGCCAAGTCCTTAAATATTGCAGCAGAGTCCTTAAATAATGCAGAAAAGTCCTTAAATAATGCAGCAGAGTCCTTAAATACTGCAGCAGAGTCCTTAAATAATGCAGCAAAGTCATTAAATAATGCAGAAGAGTCCTTAAATAAGGCAGCAAAGTCCTTATATAATGCATCAGAGTCCTTAAGTAATGCAGCAGAGTCCTTAAATACCACAGCAGAGTCCTTAAATAATGCAGCAAAGTCTTTAAATAATGCAGCACAGTCCTTAAATAATCCAGCCAAGTCCTTAAATAATGCAGCAGAGTCCTTAAATACTTCAGCATAGTCCTTAAATAATGCAGCAAAGTCCTTGACTAATGCAGCAGAGTCCTTAAATAATGCAACAAAGTCCTTAAATAATGCAGAAGAGTCCTTAAATAATGCAGCAAATTCCTTAAATAATGCAGCAAAGTCGTTAAATAATGAAGTAGAGTACTTAAATAATGCAACAACGTCATTAAATGATGCAGCAGAGTCCTTAAATAATGCAACAAAGTCCTTAAATAATGCAGCACAGTCCTTAAATAATCCAGCCAAGTCATTAAATAATGCAGCAGAGTCCTTAAATAATGCAGAAAAGTCCTTAAATAATGCAGCAGAGTCCTTAAATACTGCAGCAGAGTCCTTAAATAATGCAGCAAAGTCATTAAATAATGCAGAAGAGTCCTTAAATAATGCAGCAAAGTCCTTATATAATGCATCAGAGTCCTTAAATAATGCAGCAGAGTCCTTAAATACCACAGCAGAGTCCTTAAATAATGCAGCAAAGTCTTTAAATAATGCAACAAAGTCCTTAAATAATGCAGCAGAGTCCTTAAATAATGCAGAAGAGTCCTTAAATAATCCAGCCAAGTCCTTAAATAATGCAGCAGAGTCCTTAAATAATGCAGCAGAGTCTTTAAATACTTCAGCATAGTCCTTAAATAATGCAGCAAAGTCCTTGAATAATGCAGCAGAGTCCTTAAATAATGCAACAAAGTCCTTAAATAATGCAGAAGAGTCCTTAAATAATGCAACAAAGTCCTTAAACAATGCAGTATAGTCCTTAAATAATGCAACAAAGTACTTAAATAATGCAGCAGAGTCCTTAAATAATGCAGCAAAGTCATTAAATAATGCTGCAGAGTCCTTAAATAATGCAGCAAATTCCTTAAATAATGCAGCAAAGTCTTTAAATAATGCAATAAAGTCCTTAAATAATGCAGCAGAGTACTGAAATACCGCAGCAGGGTCCTTAAATAATGGAGCAAAGTCGTTAAATAATGAAGTAGAGTCCTTAAATAATGCAACAACGTCCTTAAATGATGCAGCAGAGTCCTTAAATAATGCAGCAGAGTCCTTAAATAATGCATCAGAGTACTGAAATACCGCAGCAGGGTCCTTAAATAATGCAGCAAAGTCGTTAAATAATGAAGTAGAGTCCTTAAATAATGCAACAAAGTCCTTAAATGATGCAGCAGAGTCCTTAAATAATGCAACAAAGTCCTTAAATAATGCAGCAGAGTCCTTAGATAATGCAACAATGTCCTTAAATAATGCAGCAGGGTCCTTAAATAATGCAAAAAGTCCTTAAATAATGCAGCAGATTCCTTAAAAAATGCAGCAAAGTCCGTAAATAATGCAGCAGAGTCCTTAAATAATCCAGCCAAGTCCTTAAATAATGCAACAAAGTCCTTAAATAATGCAGCAGATTACTGAAATACTGCAGCAGGGTCCTTAAATAATGCAGCAGAGTTCTTAAATAATGCAATAAAGTCCATAAATGATGCAGCAAATTCCTTAAATAATGCAGCAGAGTACTGAAATACCGCAGCAGAATCCTTAAATAATGCAACAGAGTCCTTAAATAATGCAGAACAGTCCTTAAATAATGCAACAAAGTCCTTAAATAATGCAGCAGATTACTGAAATACTGCAGCAGGGTCCTTAAATAATGCAGCAGAGTTCTTAAATAATGCAATAAAGTCCATAAATGATGCAGCAAATTCCTTAAATAATGCAGCAGAGTACTGAAATACCGCAGCAGAATCCTTAAATAATGCAACAGAGTCCTTAAATAATGCAGAACAGTCCTTAAATAATGCAATAAAGTCCTTAAATAATGCAGCAAAGTCCTTAAATAATGCAGCAGAGTCCTTAAATAATGCAGCAAAGTCCTTAAATAATGCAGCAGAGTCCTTAAATAATGCAACAAAGTCCTTAAATAATGCAGCAGAGTCCTTAAATAATGCAGCACATTCCTTAAATAATACAGCAGAGTCCTTAAATAATCCAGCCAAGTCCTTAAATAATGCAGCAGAGTCCTTAAATAATGCAGAAAAGTCCTTAAATAATGCAGCAGAGTCCTTAAATACTTCAGCATAGTCCTTAAATAATGCAGCAAAGTCCTTGACTAATGCAGCAGAGTCCTTAAATAATGCAACAAAGTCCTTAAATAATGCAGAAGAGTCCTTAAATAATGCAGCAAATTCCTTAAATAATGCAGCAAAGTCTTTAAATAATGCAATAAAGTCCATAAATAATGCAGCAAAGTTCTTAAATAATGCAGCAGAGTACTGAAATACCGCAGCAGGGTCCTTAAATAATGCAGCAAAGTCGTTAAATAATGAAGTCGAGTCCTTAAATAATGCAACAACGTCCTTAAATGATGCAGCAGAGTCCTTAAATAATGCAACAAAGTCCTTAAATAATGCAGCACAGTCCTTAAATAATCCAGCAAAGTCCTTAAATAATGCAGCAGAGTCCTTAAATAATGCAGAAAAGTCCTTAAATAATGCAGCAGAGTCCTTAAATACTGCAGCAGAGTCCTTAAATAATGCAGAAAAGTCATTAAATAATGCAGAAGAGTCCTTAAATAATGCAGCAAAGTCCTTATATAATGCATCAGAGTCCTTAAATATTGCAGCAGAGTCCTTAAATACCACAGCAGAGTCCTTAAATAATGCAGCAAAGTCTTTAAATAATGCAACAAAGTCCTTAAATAATGCAGCAGAGTCCTTAAATAATGCAGAAGAGTCCTTAAATAATCCAGTGAAGTCCTTAAATAATGCAGCAGAGTCCTTACATAATGCAGAAAAGTCCTTAAATAATGCAGCAGAGTCCTTAAATACTTCAGCATAGTCCTTAAATAATGCAGCAAAGTCCTTGAATAATGCAGCAGAGTCCTTAAATAATGCAACAAAGTCCTTAAATAATGCAGAAGAGTCCTTAAATAATGCAGCAAATTCCTTAAATAATGCAGCAAAGTCTTTAAATAATGCAATAAAGTCCATAAATAATGCAGCAAAGTCCTTAAATGATGCAGCAGAGTACTGAAATACCGCAGCAGGGTCTTTAAATAATGCAGCAAAGTCGTTAAATAATGAAGTAGAGTCCTTAAATAATGCAACAACGTCATTAAATGATGCAGCAGAGTCCTTAAATAATGCAACAAAGTCCTTAAATAATGCAGCACAGTCCTTAAATAATCCAGCCAAGTCCTTAAATAATGCAGCAGAGTCCTTAAATAATGCAGAAAAGTCCTTAAATAATGCAGCAGAGTCCTTAAATACTGCAGCAGAGTCCTTAAATAATGCAGAAAAGTCATTAAATAATGCAGAAGAGTCCTTAAATAATGCAGCAAAGTCCTTATATAATGCATCAGAGTCCTTAAATATTGCAGCAGAGTCCTTAAATACCACAGCAGAGTCCTTAAATAATGCAGCAAAGTCTTTAAATAATGCAACAAAGTCCTTAAATAATGCAGCAGAGTCCTTAAATAATGCAGAAGAGTCCTTAAATAATCCAGTCAAGTCCTTAAATAATGCAGCAGAGTCCTTAAATAATGCAGAAAAGTCCTTAAATAATGCAGAAGAGTCCTTAAATACTTCAGCATAGTCCTTAAATAATGCAGCAAAGTCCTTGAATAATGCAGCACAGTCCTTAAATAATCCAGCCAAGTCCTTAAATAATGCAGCAGAGTCCTTAAATAATGCAGAACAGTCCTTAAATAATGCAATAAAGTCCTTAAATAATGCAGCAAAGTCCTTAAATAATGCAGCAGAGTCCTTAAATAATGCAGAAAAGTCCTTAAATAATGCAGCACATTCCTTAAATAATGCAGCAGAGTCCTTAAATAATCCAGCCAAGTCCTTAAATATTGCAGCAGAGTCCTTAAATAATGCAGAAAAGTCCTTAAATAATGCAGCAGAGTCCTTAAATAATGCAGCAAAGTCATTAAATAATGCAGAAGAGTCCTTAAATAAGGCAGCAAAGTCCTTATATAATGCATCAGAGTCCTTAAGTAATGCAGCAGAGTCCTTAAATACCACAGCAGAGTCCTTAAATAATGCAGCAAAGTCTTTAAATAATGCAGCACAGTCCTTAAATAATCCAGCCAAGTCCTTAAATAATGCAGCAGAGTCCTTAAATAATGCAGAAAAGTCCTTAAATAATGCAGCAGAGTCCTTAAATACTTCAGCATAGTCCTTAAATAATGCAACAAAGTCCTTAAATAATGCAGAAGAGTCCTTAAATAATGCAGCAAATTCCTTAAATAATGCAGCAAAGTCTTTAAATAATGCAATAAAGTCCATAAATAATGCAGCAAAGTTCTTAAATAATGCAGCAGAGTACTGAAATACCGCAGCAGGGTCCTTAAATAATGCAGCAAAGTCGTTAAATAATGAAGTCGAGTCCTTAAATAATGCAACAACGTCCTTAAATGATGTAGCAGAGTCCTTAAATAATGCAACAAAGTCCTTAAATAATGCAGCACAGTCCTTAAATAATCCAGCCAAGTCCTTAAATAATGCAGCAGAGTCCTTAAATAATGCAGAAAAGTCCTTAAATAATGCAGCAGAGTCCTTAAAAACTGCAGCAGAGTCCTTAAATAATGCAGAAAAGTCATTAAATAATGCAGAAGAGTCCTTAAATAATGCAGCAAAGTCCTTATATAATGCATCAGAGTCCTTAAATATTGCAGCAGAGTCCTTAAATACCACAGCAGAGTCCTTAAATAATGCAGCAAAGTCTTTAAATAATGCAACAAAGTCCTTAAATAATGCAGCAGAGTCCTTAAATAATGCAGAAGAGTCCTTAAATAATACAGTCAAGTCCTTAAATAATGCAGCAGAGTCCTTAAATAATGCAGAAAAGTCCTTAAAAATTGCAGAAGAGTCCTTAAATACTTCAGCATAGTCCTTAAATAATGCAGCAAAGTCCTTGAATAATGCAGCAGAGTCCTTAAATAATGCAACAAAGTCCTTAAATAATGCAGAAGAGTCCTTAAATAATGCAGCAAATTCCTTAAATAATGCAGCAAAGTCTTTAAATAATGCAATAAAGTCCATAAATAATGCAGCAGAGTCCTTAAATACTTCAGCATAGTCGTTATATAATGCAGCAAAGTCCTTGAATAATGCAACAGAGTCCTTAAATAATGCAACAAAGTCCTTAAATAATGCAGAAGAGTCCTTAAATAATGCAGCAGAGTCCTTAAATACTGCAGCAGAGTCCTTAAATAATGCAGAAAAGTCATTAAATAATGCAGAAGAGTCCTTAAATAATGCAGCAAAGTCCTTATATAATGCATCAGAGTCCTTAAATATTGCAGCAGAGTCCTTAAATACCACAGCAGAGTCCTTAAATAATGCAGCAAAGTCTTTAAATAATGCAACAAAGTCCTTAAATAATGCAGCAGAGTCCTTAAATAATGCAGAAGAGTCCTTAAATAATCCAGTGAAGTCCTTAAATAATGCAGCAGAGTCCTTAAATAATGCAGAAAAGTCCTTAAATAATGCAGCAGAGTCCTTAAATACTTCAGCATAGTCCTTAAATAATGCAGCAAAGTCCTTGAATAATGCAGCAGAGTCCTTAAATAATGCAACAAAGTCCTTAAATAATGCAGAAGAGTCCTTAAATAATGCAGCAAATTCCTTAAATAATGCAGCAAAGTCTTTAAATAATGCAATAAAGTCCATAAATAATGCAGCAAAGTCCTTAAATGATGCAGCAGAGTACTGATATACCGCAGCAGGGTCTTTAAATAATGCAGCAAAGTCGTTAAATAATGAAGTAGAGTCCTTAAATAATGCAACAACGTCATTAAATGATGCAGCAGAGTCCTTAAATAATGCAACAAAGTCCTTAAATAATGCAGCACAGTCCTTAAATAATCCAGCCAAGTCCTTAAATAATGCAGCAGAGTCCTTAAATAATGCAGAAAAGTCCTTAAATAATGCAGCAGAGTCCTTAAATACTGCAGCAGAGTCCTTAAATAATGCAGAAAAGTCATTAAATAATGCAGAAGAGTCCTTAAATAATGCAGCAAAGTCCTTATATAATGCATCAGAGTCCTTAAATATTGCAGCAGAGTCCTTAAATACCACAGCAGAGTCCTTAAATAATGCAGCAAAGTCTTTAAATAATGCAACAAAGTCCTTAAATAATGCAGCAGAGTCCTTAAATAATGCAGAAGAGTCCTTAAATAATCCAGTCAAGTCCTTAAATAATGCAGCAGAGTCCTTAAATAATGCAGAAAAGTCCTTAAATAATGCAGAAGAGTCCTTAAATACTTCAGCATAGTCCTTAAATAATGCAGCAGAGTCCTTAAATAATCCAGCCAAGTCCTTAAATATTGCAGCAGAGTCCTTAAATAATGCAGAAAAGTCCTTAAATAATGCAGCAGAGTCCTTAAATACTGCAGCAGAGTCCTTAAATAATGCAGCAAAGTCATTAAATAATGCAGAAGAGTCCTTAAATAAGGCAGCAAAGTCCTTATATAATGCATCAGAGTCCTTAAGTAATGCAGCAGAGTCCTTAAATACCACAGCAGAGTCCTTAAATAATGCAGCAAAGTCTTTAAATAATGCAGCACAGTCCTTAAATAATCCAGCCAAGTCCTTAAATAATGCAGCAGAGTCCTTAAATACTTCAGCATAGTCCTTAAATAATGCAGCAAAGTCCTTGACTAATGCAGCAGAGTCCTTAAATAATGCAACAAAGTCCTTAAATAATGCAGAAGAGTCCTTAAATAATGCAACAAAGTCCTTAAATAATGCAGCAGAGTCCTTAAATAATGCAGCACATTCCTTAAATAATACAGCAGAGTCCTTAAATAATCCAGCCAAGTCCTTAAATAATGCAGCAGAGTCCTTAAATAATGCAGAAAAGTCCTTAAATAATGCAGCAGAGTCCTTAAATACTTCAGCATAGTCCTTAAATAATGCAGCAAAGTCCTTGACTAATGCAGCAGAGTCCTTAAATAATGCAACAAAGTCCTTAAATAATGCAGAAGAGTCCTTAAATAATGCAGCAATTTCCTTAAATAATGCAGCAAAGTCTTTAAATAATGCAATAAAGTCCATAAATAATGCAGCAAAGTTCTTAAATAATGCAGCAGAGTACTGAAATACCGCAGCAGGGTCCTTAAATAATGCAGCAAAGTCGTTAAATAATGAAGTCGAGTCCTTAAATAATGCAACAACGTCCTTAAATGATGCAGCAGAGTCCTTAAATAATGCAACAAAGTCCTTAAATAATGCAGCACAGTCCTTAAATAATCCAGCAAAGTCCTTAAATAATGCAGCAGAGTCCTTAAATAATGCAGAAAAGTCCTTAAATAATGCAGCAGAGTCCTTAAATACTGCAGCAGAGTCCTTAAATAATGCAGAAAAGTCATTAAATAATGCAGAAGAGTCCTTAAATAATGCAGCAAAGTCCTTATATAATGCATCAGAGTCCTTAAATATTGCAGCAGAGTCCTTAAATACCACAGCAGAGTCCTTAAATAATGCAGCAAAGTCTTTAAATAATGCAACAAAGTCCTTAAATAATGCAGCAGAGTCCTTAAATAATGCAGAAGAGTCCTTAAATAATCCAGTGAAGTCCTTAAATAATGCAGCAGAGTCCTTACATAATGCAGAAAAGTCCTTAAATAATGCAGCAGAGTCCTTAAATACTTCAGCATAGTCCTTAAATAATGCAGCAAAGTCCTTGAATAATGCAGTAGAGTCCTTAAATAATGCAACAAAGTCCTTAAATAATGCAGAAGAGTCTTTAAATAATGCAGCAAATTCCTTAAATAATGCAGCAAAGTCTTTAAATAATGCAATAAAGTCCATAAATAATGCAGCAAAGTCCTTAAATGATGCAGCAGAGTACTGAAATACCGCAGCAGGGTCTTTAAATAATGCAGCAAAGTCGTTAAATAATGAAGTAGAGTCCTTAAATAATGCAACAACGTCATTAAATGATGCAGCAGAGTCCTTAAATAATGCAACAAAGTCCTTAAATAATGCAGCACAGTCCTTAAATAATCCAGCCAAGTCCTTAAATAATGCAGCAGAGTCCTTAAATAATGCAGAAAAGTCCTTAAATAATGCAGCAGAGTCCTTAAATACTGCAGCAGAGTCCTTAAATAATGCAGAAAAGTCATTAAATAATGCAGAAGAGTCCTTAAATAATGCAGCAAAGTCCTTATATAATGCATCAGAGTCCTTAAATATTGCAGCAGAGTCCTTAAATACCACAGCAGAGTCCTTAAATAATGCAGCAAAGTCTTTAAATAATGCAACAAAGTCCTTAAATAATGCAGCAGAGTCCTTAAATAATGCAGAAGAGTCCTTAAATAATCCAGTCAAGTCCTTAAATAATGCAGCAGAGTCCTTAAATAATGCAGAAAAGTCCTTAAATAATGCAGAAGAGTCCTTAAATACTTCAGCATAGTCCTTAAATAATGCAGCAAAGTCCTTGAATAATGCAGCACAGTCCTTAAATAATCCAGCCAAGTCCTTAAATAATGCTGCAGAGTCCTTAAATAATGCAGAACAGTCCTTAAATAATGCAATAAAGTCCTTAAATAATGCAGCAAAGTCCTTAAATAATGCAGCAGAGTCCTTAAATAATGCAGAAAAGTCCTTAAATAATGCAGCACATTCCTTAAATAATGCAGCAGAGTCCTTAAATAATCCAGCCAAGTCCTTAAATATTGCAGCAGAGTCCTTAAATAATGCAGAAAAGTCCTTAAATAATGCAGCAGAGTCCTTAAATAATGCAGCAAAGTCATTAAATAATGCAGAAGAGTCCTTAAATAAGGCAGCAAAGTCCTTATATAATGCATCAGAGTCCTTAAGTAATGCAGCAGAGTCCTTAAATACCACAGCAGAGTCCTTAAATAATGCAGCAAAGTCTTTAAATAATGCAGCAGAGTCCTTAAATAATGCAGAAAAGTCCTTAAATAATGCAGCAGAGTCCTTAAATACTGCAGCAGAGTCCTTAAATAATGCAGAAAAGTCATTAAATAATGCAGAAGAGTCCTTAAATAATGCAGCAAAGTCCTTATATAATGCATCAGAGTCCTTAAATATTGCAGCAGAGTCCTTAAATACCACAGCAGAGTCCTTAAATAATGCAGCAAAGTCTTTAAATAATGCAACAAAGTCCTTAAATAATGCAGCAGAGTCCTTAAATAATGCAGAAGAGTCCTTAAATAATCCAGTCAAGTCCTTAAATAATGCAGCAGAGTCCTTAAATAATGCAGAAAAGTCCTTAAATAATGCAGAAGAGTCCTTAAATACTTCAGCATAGTCCTTAAATAATGCAGCAGAGTCCTTAAATAATCCAGCCAAGTCCTTAAATATTGCAGCAGAGTCCTTAAATAATGCAGAAAAGTCCTTAAATAATGCAGCAGAGTCCTTAAATACTGCAGCAGAGTCCTTAAATAATGCAGCAAAGTCATTAAATAATGCAGAAGAGTCCTTAAATAAGGCAGCAAAGTCCTTATATAATGCATCAGAGTCCTTAAGTAATGCAGCAGAGTCCTTAAATACCACAGCAGAGTCCTTAAATAATGCAGCAAAGTCTTTAAATAATGCAGCACAGTCCTTAAATAATCCAGCCAAGTCCTTAAATAATGCAGCAGAGTCCTTAAATAATGCAGAAAAGTCCTTAAATAATGCAGCAGAGTCCTTAAATACTTCAGCATAGTCCTTAAATAATGCAACAAAGTCCTTAAATAATGCAGAAGAGTCCTTAAATAATGCAGCAAATTCCTTAAATAATGCAGCAAAGTCTTTAAATAATGCAATAAAGTCCATAAATAATGCAGCAAAGTTCTTAAATAATGCAGCAGAGTACTGAAATACCGCAGCAGGGTCCTTAAATAATGCAGCAAAGTCGTTAAATAATGAAGTCGAGTCCTTAAATAATGCAACAACGTCCTTAAATGATGTAGCAGAGTCCTTAAATAATGCAACAAAGTCCTTAAATAATGCAGCACAGTCCTTAAATAATCCAGCCAAGTCCTTAAATAATGCAGCAGAGTCCTTAAATAATGCAGAAAAGTCCTTAAATAATGCAGCAGAGTCATTAAAAACTGCAGCAGAGTCCTTAAATAATGCAGAAAAGTCATTAAATAATGCAGAAGAGTCCTTAAATAATGCAGCAAAGTCCTTATATAATGCATCAGAGTCCTTAAATATTGCAGCAGAGTCCTTAAATACCACAGCAGAGTCCTTAAATAATGCAGCAAAGTCTTTAAATAATGCAACAAAGTCCTTAAATAATGCAGCAGAGTCCTTAAATAATGCAGAAGAGTCCTTAAATAATACAGTCAAGTCCTTAAATAATGCAGCAGAGTCCTTAAATAATGCAGAAAAGTCCTTAAATAATGCAGAAGAGTCCTTAAATACTTCAGCATAGTCCTTAAATAATGCAGCAAAGTCCTTGAATAATGCAGCAGAGTCCTTAAATAATGCAACAAAGTCCTTAAATAATGCAGAAGAGTCCTTAAATAATGCAGCAAATTCCTTAAATAATGCAGCAAAGTCTTTAAATAATGCAATAAAGTCCATAAATAATGCAGCAGAGTCCTTAAATACTTCAGCATAGTCGTTATATAATGCAGCAAAGTCCTTGAATAATGCAACAGAGTCCTTAAATAATGCAACAAAGTCCTTAAATAATGCAGAAGAGTCCTTAAATAATGCAGCAGAGTCCTTAAATACTGCAGCAGAGTCCTTAAATAATGCAGAAAAGTCATTAAATAATGCAGAAGAGTCCTTAAATAATGCAGCAAAGTCCTTATATAATGCATCAGAGTCCTTAAATATTGCAGCAGAGTCCTTAAATACCACAGCAGAGTCCTTAAATAATGCAGCAAAGTCTTTAAATAATGCAACAAAGTCCTTAAATAATGCAGCAGAGTCCTTAAATAATGCAGAAGAGTCCTTAAATAATCCAGTGAAGTCCTTAAATAATGCAGCAGAGTCCTTAAATAATGCAGAAAAGTCCTTAAATAATGCAGCAGAGTCCTTAAATACTTCAGCATAGTCCTTAAATAATGCAGCAAAGTCCTTGAATAATGCAGCAGAGTCCTTAAATAATGCAACAAAGTCCTTAAATAATGCAGAAGAGTCCTTAAATAATGCAGCAAATTCCTTAAATAATGCAGCAAAGTCTTTAAATAATGCAATAAAGTCCATAAATAATGCAGCAAAGTCCTTAAATGATGCAGCAGAGTACTGATATACCGCAGCAGGGTCTTTAAATAATGCAGCAAAGTCGTTAAATAATGAAGTAGAGTCCTTAAATAATGCAACAACGTCATTAAATGATGCAGCAGAGTCCTTAAATAATGCAACAAAGTCCTTAAATAATGCAGCACAGTCCTTAAATAATCCAGCCAAGTCCTTAAATAATGCAGCAGAGTCCTTAAATAATGCAGAAAAGTCCTTAAATAATGCAGCAGAGTCCTTAAATACTGCAGCAGAGTCCTTAAATAATGCAGAAAAGTCATTAAATAATGCAGAAGAGTCCTTAAATAATGCAGCAAAGTCCTTATATAATGCATCAGAGTCCTTAAATATTGCAGCAGAGTCCTTAAATACCACAGCAGAGTCCTTAAATAATGCAGCAAAGTCTTTAAATAATGCAACAAAGTCCTTAAATAATGCAGCAGAGTCCTTAAATAATGCAGAAGAGTCCTTAAATAATCCAGTCAAGTCCTTAAATAATGCAGCAGAGTCCTTAAATAATGCAGAAAAGTCCTTAAATAATGCAGAAGAGTCCTTAAATACTTCAGCATAGTCCTTAAATAATGCAGCAGAGTCCTTAAATAATCCAGCCAAGTCCTTAAATATTGCAGCAGAGTCCTTAAATAATGCAGAAAAGTCCTTAAATAATGCAGCAGAGTCCTTAAATACTGCAGCAGAGTCCTTAAATAATGCAGCAAAGTCATTAAATAATGCAGAAGAGTCCTTAAATAAGGCAGCAAAGTCCTTATATAATGCATCAGAGTCCTTAAGTAATGCAGCAGAGTCCTTAAATACCACAGCAGAGTCCTTAAATAATGCAGCAAAGTCTTTAAATAATGCAGCACAGTCCTTAAATAATCCAGCCAAGTCCTTAAATAATGCAGCAGAGTCCTTAAATACTTCAGCATAGTCCTTAAATAATGCAGCAAAGTCCTTGACTAATGCAGCAGAGTCCTTAAATAATGCAACAAAGTCCTTAAATAATGCAGAAGAGTCCTTAAATAATGCAGCAAATTCCTTAAATAATGCAGCAAAGTCTTTAAATAATGCAATAAAGTCCATAAATAATGCAGCAAAGTCCTTAAATGATGCAGCAGAGTACTGAAATACCGCAGCAGGGTCTTTAAATAATGCAGCAAAGTCGTTAAATAATGAAGAAGAGTACTTAAATAATGCAACAACGTCATTAAATGATGCAGCAGAGTCCTTAAATAATGCAACAAAGTCCTTAAATAATGCAGCACAGTCCTTAAATAATCCAGCCAAGTCATTAAATAATGCAGCAGAGTCCTTAAATAATGCAGAAAAGTCCTTAAATAATGCAGCAGAGTCCTTAAATACTGCAGCAGAGTCCTTAAATAATGCAGCAAAGTCATTAAATAATGCAGAAGAGTCCTTAAATAATGCAGCAAAGTCCTTATATAATGCATCAGAGTCCTTAAATAATGCAGCAGAGTCCTTAAATACCACAGCAGAGTCCTTAAATAATGCAGCAAAGTCTTTAAATAATGCAACAAAGTCCTTAAATAATGCAGCAGAGTCCTTAAATAATGCAGAAGAGTCCTTAAATAATCCAGCCAAGTCCTTAAATAATGCAGCAGAGTCCTTAAATAATGCAACAAAATCCTTAAATAATGCAGAAGAGTCCTTAAATAATCCAGCCAAGTCCTTAAATCATGCAGCAGGGTCCTTAAATAATCCAGCCAAGTCCTTAAATAATGCAGCAGAGTCCTTAAATAATGCAGCAGAGTCTTTAAATACTTCAGCATAGTCCTTAAATAATGCAGCAAAGTCCTTGAATAATGCAGCAGAGTCCTTAAATAATGCAACAAAGTCCTTAAATAATGCAGAAGAGTCCTTAAATAATGCAACAAAGTCCTTAAACAATGCAGTATAGTCCTTAAATAATGCAACAAAGTACTTAAATAATGCAGCAGAGTCCTTAAATAATGCAGCAAAGTCATTAAATAATGCAGAAGAGTCCTTAAATAATGCAGCAAAGTCCTTATATAATGCATCAGAGTCCTTAAATAATGCAGCAGAGTCCTTAAATACCACAGCAGAGTCCTTAAATAATGCAGCAAAGTCTTTAAATAATGCAACAAAGTCCTTAAATAATGCAGCAGAGTCCTTAAATAATGCAGAAGAGTCCTTAAATAATCCAGCCAAGTCCTTAAATAATGCAGCAGAGTCCTTAAATAATGCAACAAAATCCTTAAATAATGCAGAAGAGTCCTTAAATAATCCAGCCAAGTCCTTAAATCATGCAGCAGGGTCCTTAAATAATCCAGCCAAGTCCTTAAATAATGCAGCAGAGTCCTTAAATAATGCAGCAGAGTCTTTAAATACTTCAGCATAGTCCTTAAATAATGCAGCAAAGTCCTTGAATAATGCAGCAGAGTCCTTAAATAATGCAACAAAGTCCTTAAATAATGCAGAAGAGTCCTTAAATAATGCAACAAAGTCCTTAAACAATGCAGTATAGTCCTTAAATAATGCAACAAAGTACTTAAATAATGCAGCAGAGTCCTTAAATAATGCAGCAAAGTCATTAAATAATGCTGCAGAGTCCTTAAATAATGCAGCAAATTCCTTAAATAATGCAGCAAAGTCTTTAAATAATGCAATAAAGTCCTTAAATAATGCATCAGAGTACTGAAATACCGCAGCAGGGTCCTTAAATAATGCAGCAAAGTCGTTAAATAGTGAAGTAGAGTCCTTAAATAATGCAACAAAGTCCTTAAATGATGCAGCAGAGTCCTTAAATAATGCAACAAAGTCCTTAAATAATGCAGCAGAGTCCTTAGATAATGCAACAATGTCCTTAAATAATGCAGCAGGGTCCTTAAATAATGCAAAAAGTCCTTAAATAATGCAGCAGATTCCTTAAAAAATGCAGCAAAGTCCGTAAATAATGCAGCAGAGTCCTTAAATAATCCAGCCAAGTCCTTAAATAATGCAACAAAGTCCTTAAATAATGCAGCAGATTACTGAAATACTGCAGCAGGGTCCTTAAATAATGCAGCAGAGTTCTTAAATAATGCAATAAAGTCCATAAATGATGCAGCAAATTCCTTAAATAATGCAGCAGAGTACTGAAATACCGCAGCAGAATCCTTAAATAATGCAACAGAGTCCTTAAATAATGCAGAACAGTCCTTAAATAATGCAACAAAGTCCTTAAATAATGCAGCAGATTACTGAAATACTGCAGCAGGGTCCTTAAATAATGCAGCAGAGTTCTTAAATAATGCAATAAAGTCCATAAATGATGCAGCAAATTCCTTAAATAATGCAGCAGAGTACTGAAATACCGCAGCAGAATCCTTAAATAATGCAACAGAGTCCTTAAATAATGCAGAACAGTCCTTAAATAATGCAATAAAGTCCTTAAATAATGCAGCAAAGTCCTTAAATAATGCAGCAGAGTCCTTAAATAATGCAGCAAAGTCCTTAAATAATGCAGCAGAGTCCTTAAATAATGCAACAAAGTCCTTAAATAATGCAGCAGAGTCCTTAAATAATGCAACAAAGTCCTTAAATAATGCAGCAAAGTCCTTAAATAATGCAGCACATTCCTTAAATAATACAGCAGAGTCCTTAAATAATCCAGCCAAGTCCTTAAATAATGCAGCAGAGTCCTTAAATAATGCAGAAAAGTCCTTAAATAATGCAGCAGAGTCCTTAAATACTTCAGCATAGTCCTTAAATAATGCAGCAAAGTCCTTGACTAATGCAGCAGAGTCCTTAAATAATGCAACAAAGTCCTTAAATAATGCAGAAGAGTCCTTAAATAATGCAGCAAATTCCTTAAATAATGCAGCAAAGTCTTTAAATAATGCAATAAAGTCCATAAATAATGCAGCAAAGTTCTTAAATAATGCAGCAGAGTACTGAAATACCGCAGCAGGGTCCTTAAATAATGCAGCAAAGTCGTTAAATAATGAAGTCGAGTCCTTAAATAATGCAACAACGTCCTTAAATGATGCAGCAGAGTCCTTAAATAATGCAACAAAGTCCTTAAATAATGCAGCACAGTCCTTAAATAATCCAGCAAAGTCCTTAAATAATGCAGCAGAGTCCTTAAATAATGCAGAAAAGTCCTTAAATAATGCAGCAGAGTCCTTAAATACTGCAGCAGAGTCCTTAAATAATGCAGAAAAGTCATTAAATAATGCAGAAGAGTCCTTAAATAATGCAGCAAAGTCCTTATATAATGCATCAGAGTCCTTAAATATTGCAGCAGAGTCCTTAAATACCACAGCAGAGTCCTTAAATAATGCAGCAAAGTCTTTAAATAATGCAACAAAGTCCTTAAATAATGCAGCAGAGTCCTTAAATAATGCAGAAGAGTCCTTAAATAATCCAGTGAAGTCCTTAAATAATGCAGCAGAGTCCTTACATAATGCAGAAAAGTCCTTAAATAATGCAGCAGAGTCCTTAAATACTTCAGCATAGTCCTTAAATAATGCAGCAAAGTCCTTGAATAATGCAGCAGAGTCCTTAAATAATGCAACAAAGTCCTTAAATAATGCAGAAGAGTCCTTAAATAATGCAGCAAATTCCTTAAATAATGCAGCAAAGTCTTTAAATAATGCAATAAAGTCCATAAATAATGCAGCAAAGTCCTTAAATGATGCAGCAGAGTACTGAAATACCGCAGCAGGGTCTTTAAATAATGCAGCAAAGTCGTTAAATAATGAAGTAGAGTCCTTAAATAATGCAACAACGTCATTAAATGATGCAGCAGAGTCCTTAAATAATGCAACAAAGTCCTTAAATAATGCAGCACAGTCCTTAAATAATCCAGCCAAGTCCTTAAATAATGCAGCAGAGTCCTTAAATAATGCAGAAAAGTCCTTAAATAATGCAGCAGAGTCCTTAAATACTGCAGCAGAGTCCTTAAATAATGCAGCAAAGTCATTAAATAATGCAGAAGAGTCCTTAAATAATGCAGCAAAGTCCTTATATAATGCATCAGAGTCCTTAAATAATGCAGCAGAGTCCTTAAATACCACAGCAGAGTCCTTAAATAATGCAGCAAAGTCTTTAAATAATGCAACAAAGTCCTTAAATAATGAAGCAGAGTCCTTAAATAATGCAGAAGAGTCCTTAAATAATCCAGCCAAGTCCTTAAATAATGCAGCAGAGTCCTTAAATAATGCAACAAAATCCTTAAATAATGCAGAAGAGTCCTTAAATAATCCAGCCAAGTCCTTAAATCATGCAGCAGGGTCCTTAAATAATCCAGCCAAGTCCTTAAATAATGCAGCAGAGTCATTAAATAATGCAGCAGAGTCTTTAAATACTTCAGCATAGTCCTTAAATAATGCAGCAAAGTCCTTGAATAATGCAGCAGAGTCCTTAAATAATGCAACAAAGTCCTTAAATAATGCAAAAGAGTCCTTAAATAATGCAACAAAGTCCTTAAACAATGCAGTAGAGTCCTTAAATAATGCAACAAAGTACTTAAATAATGCAGCAGAGTCCTTAAATAATGCAGCAAAGTCATTAAATAATGCTGCAGAGTCCTTAAATAATGCAGCAAATTCCTTAAATAATGCAGCAAAGTCTTTAAATAATGCAATAAAGTCCTTAAATAATGCAGCAGAGTACTGAAATACCGCAGCAGGGTCCTTAAATAATGGAGCAAAGTCGTTAAATAATGAAGTAGAGTCCTTAAATAATGCAACAACGTCCTTAAATGATGCAGCAGAGTCCTTAAATAATGCAGCAGAGTCCTTAAATCATGCATCAGAGTACTGAAATACCGCAGCAGGGTCCTTAAATAATGCAGCAAAGTCGTTAAATAATGAAGTAGAGTCCTTAAATAATGCAACAAAGTCCTTAAATGATGCAGCAGAGTCCTTAAATAATGCAACAAAGTCCTTAAATAATGCAGCAGAGTCCTTAGATAATGCAACAATGTCCTTAAATAATGCAGCAGGGTCCTTAAATAATGCAACAAAGTCCTTAAATAATGCAGCACAGTCCTTAAATAATCCAGCCAAGTCCTTAAATAATGCAGCAGAGTCCTTAAATAATGCAGAAAAGTCCTTAAATAATGCAGCAGAGTCCTTAAATACTGCAGCAGAGTCCTTAAATAATGCAGAAAAGTCATTAAATAATGCAGAAGAGTCCTTAAATAATGCAGCAAAGTCCTTATATAATGCATCAGAGTCCTTAAATATTGCAGCAGAGTCCTTAAATACCACAGCAGAGTCCTTAAATAATGCAGCAAAGTCTTTAAATAATGCAACAAAGTCCTTAAATAATGCAGCAGAGTCCTTAAATAATGCAGAAGAGTCCTTAAATAATCCAGTCAAGTCCTTAAATAATGCAGCAGAGTCCTTAAATAATGCAGAAAAGTCCTTAAATAATGCAGAAGAGTCCTTAAATACTTCAGCATAGTCCTTAAATAATGCAGCAAAGTCCTTGAATAATGCAGCACAGTCCTTAAATAATCCAGCCAAGTCCTTAAATAATGCAGCAGAGTCCTTAAATAATGCAGAACAGTCCTTAAATAATGCAATAAAGTCCTTAAATAATGCAGCAAAGTCCTTAAATAATGCAGCAGAGTCCTTAAATAATGCAGAAAAGTCCTTAAATAATGCAGCACATTCCTTAAATAATGCAGCAGAGTCCTTAAATAATCCAGCCAAGTCCTTAAATATTGCAGCAGAGTCCTTAAATAATGCAGAAAAGTCCTTAAATAATGCAGCAGAGTCCTTAAATAATGCAGCAAAGTCATTAAATAATGCAGAAGAGTCCTTAAATAAGGCAGCAAAGTCCTTATATAATGCATCAGAGTCCTTAAGTAATGCAGCAGAGTCCTTAAATACCACAGCAGAGTCCTTAAATAATGCAGCAAAGTCTTTAAATAATGCAGCAGAGTCCTTAAATAATGCAGAAAAGTCCTTAAATAATGCAGCAGAGTCCTTAAATACTGCAGCAGAGTCCTTAAATAATGCAGAAAAGTCATTAAATAATGCAGAAGAGTCCTTAAATAATGCAGCAAAGTCCTTATATAATGCATCAGAGTCCTTAAATATTGCAGCAGAGTCCTTAAATACCACAGCAGAGTCCTTAAATAATGCAGCAAAGTCTTTAAATAATGCAACAAAGTCCTTAAATAATGCAGCAGAGTACTGAAATACCGCAGCAGGGTCCTTAAAAAATGGAGCAAAGTCGTTAAATAATGAAGTAGAGTCCTTAAATAATGCAACAACGTCCTTAAATGATGCAGCAGAGTCCTTAAATAATGCAGCAGAGTCCTTAAATCATGCATCAGAGTACTGAAATACCGCAGCAGGGTCCTTAAATAATGCAGCAAAGTCGTTAAATAATGAAGTAGAGTCCTTAAATAATGCAACAAAGTCCTTAAATGATGCAGCAGAGTCCTTAAATAATGCAACAAAGTCCTTAAATAATGCAGCAGAGTCCTTAGATAATGCAACAATGTCCTTAAATAATGCAGCAGGGTCCTTAAATAATGCAACAAAGTCCTTAAATAATGCAGCACAGTCCTTAAATAATCCAGCCAAGTCCTTAAATAATGCAGCAGAGTCCTTAAATAATGCAGAAAAGTCCTTAAATAATGCAGCAGAGTCCTTAAATACTGCAGCAGAGTCCTTAAATAATGCAGAAAAGTCATTAAATAATGCAGAAGAGTCCTTAAATAATGCAGCAAAGTCCTTATATAATGCATCAGAGTCCTTAAATATTGCAGCAGAGTCCTTAAATACCACAGCAGAGTCCTTAAATAATGCAGCAAAGTCTTTAAATAATGCAACAAAGTCCTTAAATAATGCAGCAGAGTCCTTAAATAATGCAGAAGAGTCCTTAAATAATCCAGTCAAGTCCTTAAATAATGCAGCAGAGTCCTTAAATAATGCAGAAAAGTCCTTAAATAATGCAGAAGAGTCCTTAAATACTTCAGCATAGTCCTTAAATAATGCAGCAAAGTCCTTGAATAATGCAGCACAGTCCTTAAATAATCCAGCCAAGTCCTTAAATAATGCAGCAGAGTCCTTAAATAATGCAGAACAGTCCTTAAATAATGCAATAAAGTCCTTAAATAATGCAGCAAAGTCCTTAAATAATGCAGCAGAGTCCTTAAATAATGCAGAAAAGTCCTTAAATAATGCAGCACATTCCTTAAATAATGCAGCAGAGTCCTTAAATAATCCAGCCAAGTCCTTAAATATTGCAGCAGAGTCCTTAAATAATGCAGAAAAGTCCTTAAATAATGCAGCAGAGTCCTTAAATAATGCAGCAAAGTCATTAAATAATGCAGAAGAGTCCTTAAATAAGGCAGCAAAGTCCTTATATAATGCATCAGAGTCCTTAAGTAATGCAGCAGAGTCCTTAAATACCACAGCAGAGTCCTTAAATAATGCAGCAAAGTCTTTAAATAATGCAGCAGAGTCCTTAAATAATGCAGAAAAGTCCTTAAATAATGCAGCAGAGTCCTTAAATACTGCAGCAGAGTCCTTAAATAATGCAGAAAAGTCATTAAATAATGCAGAAGAGTCCTTAAATAATGCAGCAAAGTCCTTATATAATGCATCAGAGTCCTTAAATATTGCAGCAGAGTCCTTAAATACCACAGCAGAGTCCTTAAATAATGCAGCAAAGTCTTTAAATAATGCAACAAAGTCCTTAAATAATGCAGCAGAGTCCTTAAATAATGCAGAAGAGTCCTTAAATAATCCAGTCAAGTCCTTAAATAATGCAGCAGAGTCCTTAAATAATGCAGAAAAGTCCTTAAATAATGCAGAAGAGTCCTTAAATACTTCAGCATAGTCCTTAAATAATGCAGCAGAGTCCTTAAATAATCCAGCCAAGTCCTTAAATATTGCAGCAGAGTCCTTAAATAATGCAGAAAAGTCCTTAAATAATGCAGCAGAGTCCTTAAATACTGCAGCAGAGTCCTTAAATAATGCAGCAAAGTCATTAAATAATGCAGAAGAGTCCTTAAATAAGGCAGCAAAGTCCTTATATAATGCATCAGAGTCCTTAAGTAATGCAGCAGAGTCCTTAAATACCACAGCAGAGTCCTTAAATAATGCAGCAAAGTCTTTAAATAATGCAGCACAGTCCTTAAATAATCCAGCCAAGTCCTTAAATAATGCAGCAGAGTCCTTAAATAATGCAGAAAAGTCCTTAAATAATGCAGCAGAGTCCTTAAATACTTCAGCATAGTCCTTAAATAATGCAGCAAAGTCCTTGACTAATGCAGCAGAGTCCTTAAATAATGCAACAAAGTCCTTAAATAATGCAGAAGAGTCCTTAAATAATGCAGCAAATTCCTTAAATAATGCAGCAAAGTCTTTAAATAATGCAATAAAGTCCATAAATAATGCAGCAAAGTCCTTAAATGATGCAGCAGAGTACTGAAATACCGCAGCAGGGTCTTTAAATAATGCAGCAAAGTCGTTAAATAATGAAGTAGAGTACTTAAATAATGCAACAACGTCATTAAATGATGCAGCAGAGTCCTTAAATAATGCAACAAAGTCCTTAAATAATGCAGCACAGTCCTTAAATAATCCAGCCAAGTCCTTAAATAATGCAGCAGAGTCCTTAAATAATGCAGAAAAGTCCTTAAATAATGCAGCAGAGTCCTTAAATACTGCAGCAGAGTCCTTAAATAATGCAGCAAAGTCATTAAATAATGCAGAAGAGTCCTTAAATAATGCAGCAAAGTCCTTATATAATGCATCAGAGTCCTTAAATAATGCAGCAGAGTCCTTAAATACCACAGCAGAGTCCTTAAATAATGCAGCAAAGTCTTTAAATAATGCAACAAAGTCCTTAAATAATGCAGCAGAGTCCTTAAATAATGCAGAAGAGTCCTTAAATAATCCAGCCAAGTCCTTAAATAATGCAGCAGAGTCCTTAAATAATGCAACAAAATCCTTAAATAATGCAGAAGAGTCCTTAAATAATCCAGCCAAGTCCTTAAATCATGCAGCAGGGTCCTTAAATAATCCAGCCAAGTCCTTAAATAATGCAGCAGAGTCCTTAAATAATGCAGCAGAGTCTTTAAATACTTCAGCATAGTCCTTAAATAATGCAGCAAAGTCCTTGAATAATGCAGCAGAGTCCTTAAATAATGCAACAAAGTCCTTAAATAATGCAGAAGAGTCCTTAAATAATGCAACAAAGTCCTTAAACAATGCAGTAGAGTCCTTAAATAATGCAACAAAGTACTTAAATAATGCAGCAGAGTCCTTAAATAATGCAGCAAAGTCATTAAATAATGCTGCAGAGTCCTTAAATAATGCAGCAAATTCCTTAAATAATGCAGCAAAGTCTTTAAATAATGCAATAAAGTCCTTAAATAATGCAGCAGAGTACTGAAATACCGCAGCAGGGTCCTTAAATAATGGAGCAAAGTCGTTAAATAATGAAGTAGAGTCCTTAAATAATGCAACAACGTCCTTAAATGATGCAGCAGAGTCCTTAAATAATGCAGCAGAGTCCTTAAATCATGCATCAGAGTACTGAAATACCGCAGCAGGGTCCTTAAATAATGCAGCAAAGTCGTTAAATAATGAAGTAGAGTCCTTAAATAATGCAACAAAGTCCTTAAATGATGCAGCAGAGTCCTTAAATAATGCAACAAAGTCCTTAAATAATGCAGCAGAGTCCTTAGATAATGCAACAATGTCCTTAAATAATGCAGCAGGGTCCTTAAATAATGCAACAAAGTCCTTAAATAATGCAGCACAGTCCTTAAATAATCCAGCCAAGTCCTTAAATAATGCAGCAGAGTCCTTAAATAATGCAGAAAAGTCCTTAAATAATGCAGCAGAGTCCTTAAATACTGCAGCAGAGTCCTTAAATAATGCAGAAAAGTCATTAAATAATGCAGAAGAGTCCTTAAATAATGCAGCAAAGTCCTTATATAATGCATCAGAGTCCTTAAATATTGCAGCAGAGTCCTTAAATACCACAGCAGAGTCCTTAAATAATGCAGCAAAGTCTTTAAATAATGCAACAAAGTCCTTAAATAATGCAGCAGAGTCCTTAAATAATGCAGAAGAGTCCTTAAATAATCCAGTCAAGTCCTTAAATAATGCAGCAGAGTCCTTAAATAATGCAGAAAAGTCCTTAAATAATGCAGAAGAGTCCTTAAATACTTCAGCATAGTCCTTAAATAATGCAGCAAAGTCCTTGAATAATGCAGCACAGTCCTTAAATAATCCAGCCAAGTCCTTAAATAATGCAGCAGAGTCCTTAAATAATGCAGAACAGTCCTTAAATAATGCAATAAAGTCCTTAAATAATGCAGCAAAGTCCTTAAATAATGCAGCAGAGTCCTTAAATAATGCAGAAAAGTCCTTAAATAATGCAGCACATTCCTTAAATAATGCAGCAGAGTCCTTAAATAATCCAGCCAAGTCCTTAAATATTGCAGCAGAGTCCTTAAATAATGCAGAAAAGTCCTTAAATAATGCAGCAGAGTCCTTAAATAATGCAGCAAAGTCATTAAATAATGCAGAAGAGTCCTTAAATAAGGCAGCAAAGTCCTTATATAATGCATCAGAGTCCTTAAGTAATGCAGCAGAGTCCTTAAATACCACAGCAGAGTCCTTAAATAATGCAGCAAAGTCTTTAAATAATGCAGCAGAGTCCTTAAATAATGCAGAAAAGTCCTTAAATAATGCAGCAGAGTCCTTAAATACTGCAGCAGAGTCCTTAAATAATGCAGAAAAGTCATTAAATAATGCAGAAGAGTCCTTAAATAATGCAGCAAAGTCCTTATATAATGCATCAGAGTCCTTAAATATTGCAGCAGAGTCCTTAAATACCACAGCAGAGTCCTTAAATAATGCAGCAAAGTCTTTAAATAATGCAACAAAGTCCTTAAATAATGCAGCAGAGTCCTTAAATAATGCAGAAGAGTCATTAAATAATCCAGTTAAGTCCTTAAATAATGCAGCAGAGTCCTTAAATAATGCAGAAAAGTCCTTAAATAATGCAGAAGAGTCCTTAAATACTTCAGCATAGTCCTTAAATAATGCAGCAGAGTCCTTAAATAATCCAGCCAAGTCCTTAAATATTGCAGCAGAGTCCTTAAATAATGCAGAAAAGTCCTTAAATAATGCAGCAGAGTCCTTAAATACTGCAGCAGAGTCCTTAAATAATGCAGCAAAGTCATTAAATAATGCAGAAGAGTCCTTAAATAAGGCAGCAAAGTCCTTATATAATGCATCAGAGTCCTTAAGTAATGCAGCAGAGTCCTTAAATACCACAGCAGAGTCCTTAAATAATGCAGCAAAGTCTTTAAATAATGCAGCACAGTCCTTAAATAATCCAGCCAAGTCCTTAAATAATGCAGCAGAGTCCTTAAATAATGCAGAAAAGTCCTTAAATAATGCAGCAGAGTCCTTAAATACTTCAGCATAGTCCTTAAATAATGCAACAAAGTCCTTAAATAATGCAGAAGAGTCCTTAAATAATGCAGCAAATTCCTTAAATAATGCAGCAAAGTCTTTAAATAATGCAATAAAGTCCATAAATAATGCAGCAAAGTTCTTAAATAATGCAGCAGAGTACTGAAATACCGCAGCAGGGTCCTTAAATAATGCAGCAAAGTCGTTAAATAATGAAGTCGAGTCCTTAAATAATGCAACAACGTCCTTAAATGATGTAGCAGAGTCCTTAAATAATGCAACAAAGTCCTTAAATAATGCAGCACAGTCCTTAAATAATCCAGCCAAGTCCTTAAATAATGCAGCAGAGTCCTTAAATAATGCAGAAAAGTCCTTAAATAATGCAGCAGAGTCCTTAAAAACTGCAGCAGAGTCCTTAAATAATGCAGAAAAGTCATTAAATAATGCAGAAGAGTCCTTAAATAATGCAGCAAAGTCCTTATATAATGCATCAGAGTCCTTAAATATTGCAGCAGAGTCCTTAAATACCACAGCAGAGTCCTTAAATAATGCAGCAAAGTCTTTAAATAATGCAACAAAGTCCTTAAATAATGCAGCAGAGTCCTTAAATAATGCAGAAGAGTCCTTAAATAATACAGTCAAGTCCTTAAATAATGCAGCAGAGTCCTTAAATAATGCAGAAAAGTCCTTAAATAATGCAGAAGAGTCCTTAAATACTTCAGCATAGTCCTTAAATAATGCAGCAAAGTCCTTGAATAATGCAGCACAGTCCTTAAATAATCCAGCCAAGTCCTTAAATAATGCAGCAGAGTCCTTAAATAATGCAGAACAGTCCTTAAATAATGCAATAAAGTCCTTAAATAATGCAGCAAAGTCCTTAAATAATGCAGCAGAGTCCTTAAATAATGCAGAAAAGTCCTTAAATAATGCAGCACATTCCTTAAATAATGCAGCAGAGTCCTTAAATAATCCAGCCAAGTCCTTAAATATTGCAGCAGAGTCCTTAAATAATGCAGAAAAGTCCTTAAATAATGCAGCAGAGTCCTTAAATAATGCAGCAAAGTCATTAAATAATGCAGAAGAGTCCTTAAATAAGGCAGCAAAGTCCTTATATAATGCATCAGAGTCCTTAAGTAATGCAGCAGAGTCCTTAAATACCACAGCAGAGTCCTTAAATAATGCAGCAAAGTCTTTAAATAATGCAGCAGAGTCCTTAAATAATGCAGAAAAGTCCTTAAATAATGCAGCAGAGTCCTTAAATACTGCAGCAGAGTCCTTAAATAATGCAGAAAAGTCATTAAATAATGCAGAAGAGTCCTTAAATAATGCAGCAAAGTCCTTATATAATGCATCAGAGTCCTTAAATATTGCAGCAGAGTCCTTAAATACCACAGCAGAGTCCTTAAATAATGCAGCAAAGTCTTTAAATAATGCAACAAAGTCCTTAAATAATGCAGCAGAGTACTGAAATACCGCAGCAGGGTCCTTAAAAAATGGAGCAAAGTCGTTAAATAATGAAGTAGAGTCCTTAAATAATGCAACAACGTCCTTAAATGATGCAGCAGAGTCCTTAAATAATGCAGCAGAGTCCTTAAATCATGCATCAGAGTACTGAAATACCGCAGCAGGGTCCTTAAATAATGCAGCAAAGTCGTTAAATAATGAAGTAGAGTCCTTAAATAATGCAACAAAGTCCTTAAATGATGCAGCAGAGTCCTTAAATAATGCAACAAAGTCCTTAAATAATGCAGCAGAGTCCTTAGATAATGCAACAATGTCCTTAAATAATGCAGCAGGGTCCTTAAATAATGCAACAAAGTCCTTAAATAATGCAGCACAGTCCTTAAATAATCCAGCCAAGTCCTTAAATAATGCAGCAGAGTCCTTAAATAATGCAGAAAAGTCCTTAAATAATGCAGCAGAGTCCTTAAATACTGCAGCAGAGTCCTTAAATAATGCAGAAAAGTCATTAAATAATGCAGAAGAGTCCTTAAATAATGCAGCAAAGTCCTTATATAATGCATCAGAGTCCTTAAATATTGCAGCAGAGTCCTTAAATACCACAGCAGAGTCCTTAAATAATGCAGCAAAGTCTTTAAATAATGCAACAAAGTCCTTAAATAATGCAGCAGAGTCCTTAAATAATGCAGAAGAGTCCTTAAATAATCCAGTCAAGTCCTTAAATAATGCAGCAGAGTCCTTAAATAATGCAGAAAAGTCCTTAAATAATGCAGAAGAGTCCTTAAATACTTCAGCATAGTCCTTAAATAATGCAGCAAAGTCCTTGAATAATGCAGCACAGTCCTTAAATAATCCAGCCAAGTCCTTAAATAATGCAGCAGAGTCCTTAAATAATGCAGAACAGTCCTTAAATAATGCAATAAAGTCCTTAAATAATGCAGCAAAGTCCTTAAATAATGCAGCAGAGTCCTTAAATAATGCAGAAAAGTCCTTAAATAATGCAGCACATTCCTTAAATAATGCAGCAGAGTCCTTAAATAATCCAGCCAAGTCCTTAAATATTGCAGCAGAGTCCTTAAATAATGCAGAAAAGTCCTTAAATAATGCAGCAGAGTCCTTAAATAATGCAGCAAAGTCATTAAATAATGCAGAAGAGTCCTTAAATAAGGCAGCAAAGTCCTTATATAATGCATCAGAGTCCTTAAGTAATGCAGCAGAGTCCTTAAATACCACAGCAGAGTCCTTAAATAATGCAGCAAAGTCTTTAAATAATGCAGCAGAGTCCTTAAATAATGCAGAAAAGTCCTTAAATAATGCAGCAGAGTCCTTAAATACTGCAGCAGAGTCCTTAAATAATGCAGAAAAGTCATTAAATAATGCAGAAGAGTCCTTAAATAATGCAGCAAAGTCCTTATATAATGCATCAGAGTCCTTAAATATTGCAGCAGAGTCCTTAAATACCACAGCAGAGTCCTTAAATAATGCAGCAAAGTCTTTAAATAATGCAACAAAGTCCTTAAATAATGCAGCAGAGTCCTTAAATAATGCAGAAGAGTCCTTAAATAATCCAGTCAAGTCCTTAAATAATGCAGCAGAGTCCTTAAATAATGCAGAAAAGTCCTTAAATAATGCAGAAGAGTCCTTAAATACTTCAGCATAGTCCTTAAATAATGCAGCAGATTCCTTAAATAATCCAGCCAAGTCCTTAAATATTGCAGCAGAGTCCTTAAATAATGCAGAAAAGTCCTTAAATAATGCAGCAGAGTCCTTAAATACTGCAGCAGAGTCCTTAAATAATGCAGCAAAGTCATTAAATAATGCAGAAGAGTCCTTAAATAAGGCAGCAAAGTCCTTATATAATGCATCAGAGTCCTTAAGTAATGCAGCAGAGTCCTTAAATACCACAGCAGAGTCCTTAAATAATGCAGCAAAGTCTTTAAATAATGCAGCACAGTCCTTAAATAATCCAGCCAAGTCCTTAAATAATGCAGCAGAGTCCTTAAATAATGCAGAAAAGTCCTTAAATAATGCAGCAGAGTCCTTAAATACTTCAGCATAGTCCTTAAATAATGCAGCAAAGTCCTTGACTAATGCAGCAGAGTCCTTAAATAATGCAACAAAGTCCTTAAATAATGCAGAAGAGTCCTTAAATAATGCAGCAAATTCCTTAAATAATGCAGCAAAGTCTTTAAATAATGCAATAAAGTCCATAAATAATGCAGCAAAGTCCTTAAATGATGCAGCAGAGTACTGAAATACCGCAGCAGGGTCTTTAAATAATGCAGCAAAGTCGTTAAATAATGAAGTAGAGTACTTAAATAATGCAACAACGTCATTAAATGATGCAGCAGAGTCCTTAAATAATGCAACAAAGTCCTTAAATAATGCAGCACAGTCCTTAAATAATCCAGCCAAGTCCTTAAATAATGCAGCAGAGTCCTTAAATAATGCAGAAAAGTCCTTAAATAATGCAGCAGAGTCCTTAAATACTGCAGCAGAGTCCTTAAATAATGCAGCAAAGTCATTAAATAATGCAGAAGAGTCCTTAAATAATGCAGCAAAGTCCTTATATAATGCATCAGAGTCCTTAAATAATGCAGCAGAGTCCTTAAATACCACAGCAGAGTCCTTAAATAATGCAGCAAAGTCTTTAAATAATGCAACAAAGTCCTTAAATAATGCAGCAGAGTCCTTAAATAATGCAGAAGAGTCCTTAAATAATCCAGCCAAGTCCTTAAATAATGCAGCAGAGTCCTTAAATAATGCAACAAAATCCTTAAATAATGCAGAAGAGTCCTTAAATAATCCAGCCAAGTCCTTAAATCATGCAGCAGGGTCCTTAAATAATCCAGCCAAGTCCTTAAATAATGCAGCAGAGTCCTTAAATAATGCAGCAGAGTCTTTAAATACTTCAGCATAGTCCTTAAATAATGCAGCAAAGTCCTTGAATAATGCAGCAGAGTCCTTAAATAATGCAACAAAGTCCTTAAATAATGCAGAAGAGTCCTTAAATAATGCAACAAAGTCCTTAAACAATGCAGTAGAGTCCTTAAATAATGCAACAAAGTACTTAAATAATGCAGCAGAGTCCTTAAATAATGCAGCAAAGTCATTAAATAATGCTGCAGAGTCCTTAAATAATGCAGCAAATTCCTTAAATAATGCAGCAAAGTCTTTAAATAATGCAATAAAGTCCTTAAATAATGCAGCAGAGTACTGAAATACCGCAGCAGGGTCCTTAAATAATGGAGCAAAGTCGTTAAATAATGAAGTAGAGTCCTTAAATAATGCAACAACGTCCTTAAATGATGCAGCAGAGTCCTTAAATAATGCAGCAGAGTCCTTAAATCATGCATCAGAGTACTGAAATACCGCAGCAGGGTCCTTAAATAATGCAGCAAAGTCGTTAAATAATGAAGTAGAGTCCTTAAATAATGCAACAAAGTCCTTAAATGATGCAGCAGAGTCCTTAAATAATGCAACAAAGTCCTTAAATAATGCAGCAGAGTCCTTAGATAATGCAACAATGTCCTTAAATAATGCAGCAGGGTCCTTAAATAATGCAACAAAGTCCTTAAATAATGCAGCACAGTCCTTAAATAATCCAGCCAAGTCCTTAAATAATGCAGCAGAGTCCTTAAATAATGCAGAAAAGTCCTTAAATAATGCAGCAGAGTCCTTAAATACTGCAGCAGAGTCCTTAAATAATGCAGAAAAGTCATTAAATAATGCAGAAGAGTCCTTAAATAATGCAGCAAAGTCCTTATATAATGCATCAGAGTCCTTAAATATTGCAGCAGAGTCCTTAAATACCACAGCAGAGTCCTTAAATAATGCAGCAAAGTCTTTAAATAATGCAACAAAGTCCTTAAATAATGCAGCAGAGTCCTTAAATAATGCAGAAGAGTCCTTAAATAATCCAGTCAAGTCCTTAAATAATGCAGCAGAGTCCTTAAATAATGCAGAAAAGTCCTTAAATAATGCAGAAGAGTCCTTAAATACTTCAGCATAGTCCTTAAATAATGCAGCAAAGTCCTTGAATAATGCAGCACAGTCCTTAAATAATCCAGCCAAGTCCTTAAATAATGCAGCAGAGTCCTTAAATAATGCAGAACAGTCCTTAAATAATGCAATAAAGTCCTTAAATAATGCAGCAAAGTCCTTAAATAATGCAGCAGAGTCCTTAAATAATGCAGAAAAGTCCTTAAATAATGCAGCACATTCCTTAAATAATGCAGCAGAGTCCTTAAATAATCCAGCCAAGTCCTTAAATATTGCAGCAGAGTCCTTAAATAATGCAGAAAAGTCCTTAAATAATGCAGCAGAGTCCTTAAATAATGCAGCAAAGTCATTAAATAATGCAGAAGAGTCCTTAAATAAGGCAGCAAAGTCCTTATATAATGCATCAGAGTCCTTAAGTAATGCAGCAGAGTCCTTAAATACCACAGCAGAGTCCTTAAATAATGCAGCAAAGTCTTTAAATAATGCAGCAGAGTCCTTAAATAATGCAGAAAAGTCCTTAAATAATGCAGCAGAGTCCTTAAATACTGCAGCAGAGTCCTTAAATAATGCAGAAAAGTCATTAAATAATGCAGAAGAGTCCTTAAATAATGCAGCAAAGTCCTTATATAATGCATCAGAGTCCTTAAATATTGCAGCAGAGTCCTTAAATAC
Source organism: Phyllobates terribilis (assembly GCF_046119375.1). Lineage (NCBI taxonomy): Eukaryota > Metazoa > Chordata > Amphibia > Anura > Dendrobatidae > Phyllobates > Phyllobates terribilis. The sequence continues at coordinate 762,848 of NW_027363363.1, forward strand.
CACAGCAGAGTCCTTAAATAATGCAGCAAAGTCTTTAAATAATGCAACAAAGTCCTTAAATAATGCAGCAGAGTCCTTAAATAATGCAGAAGAGTCCTTAAATAATCCAGTTAAGTCCTTAAATAATGCAGCAGAGTCCTTAAATAATGCAGAAAAGTCCTTAAATAATGCAGAAGAGTCCTTAAATACTTCAGCATAGTCCTTAAATAATGCAGCAGAGTCCTTAAATAATCCAGCCAAGTCCTTAAATATTGCAGCAGAGTCCTTAAATAATGCAGAAAAGTCCTTAAATAATGCAGCAGAGTCCTTAAATACTGCAGCAGAGTCCTTAAATAATGCAGCAAAGTCATTAAATAATGCAGAAGAGTCCTTAAATAAGGCAGCAAAGTCCTTATATAATGCATCAGAGTCCTTAAGTAATGCAGCAGAGTCCTTAAATACCACAGCAGAGTCCTTAAATAATGCAGCAAAGTCTTTAAATAATGCAGCACAGTCCTTAAATAATCCAGCCAAGTCCTTAAATAATGCAGCAGAGTCCTTAAATAATGCAGAAAAGTCCTTAAATAATGCAGCAGAGTCCTTAAATACTTCAGCATAGTCCTTAAATAATGCAACAAAGTCCTTAAATAATGCAGAAGAGTCCTTAAATAATGCAGCAAATTCCTTAAATAATGCAGCAAAGTCTTTAAATAATGCAATAAAGTCCATAAATAATGCAGCAAAGTTCTTAAATAATGCAGCAGAGTACTGAAATACCGCAGCAGGGTCCTTAAATAATGCAGCAAAGTCGTTAAATAATGAAGTCGAGTCCTTAAATAATGCAACAACGTCCTTAAATGATGTAGCAGAGTCCTTAAATAATGCAACAAAGTCCTTAAATAATGCAGCACAGTCCTTAAATAATCCAGCCAAGTCCTTAAATAATGCAGCAGAGTCCTTAAATAATGCAGAAAAGTCCTTAAATAATGCAGCAGAGTCCTTAAAAACTGCAGCAGAGTCCTTAAATAATGCAGAAAAGTCATTAAATAATGCAGAAGAGTCCTTAAATAATGCAGCAAAGTCCTTATATAATGCATCAGAGTCCTTAAATATTGCAGCAGAGTCCTTAAATACCACAGCAGAGTCCTTAAATAATGCAGCAAAGTCTTTAAATAATGCAACAAAGTCCTTAAATAATGCAGCAGAGTCCTTAAATAATGCAGAAGAGTCCTTAAATAATACAGTCAAGTCCTTAAATAATGCAGCAGAGTCCTTAAATAATGCAGAAAAGTCCTTAAATAATGCAGAAGAGTCCTTAAATACTTCAGCATAGTCCTTAAATAATGCAGCAAAGTCCTTGAATAATGCAGCAGAGTCCTTAAATAATGCAACAAAGTCCTTAAATAATGCAGAAGAGTCCTTAAATAATGCAGCAAATTCCTTAAATAATGCAGCAAAGTCTTTAAATAATGCAATAAAGTCGATAAATAATGCAGCAGAGTCCTTAAATATTTCAGCATAGTCGTTATATAATGCAGCAAAGTCCTTGAATAATGCAACAGAGTCCTTAAATAATGCAACAAAGTCCTTAAATAATGCAGAAGAGTCCTTAAATAATGCAGCAGAGTCCTTAAATACTGCAGCAGAGTCCTTAAATAATGCAGAAAAGTCATTAAATAATGCAGAAGAGTCCTTAAATAATGCAGCAAAGTCCTTATATAATGCATCAGAGTCCTTAAATATTGCAGCAGAGTCCTTAAATACCACAGCAGAGTCCTTAAATAATGCAGCAAAGTCTTTAAATAATGCAACAAAGTCCTTAAATAATGCAGCAGAGTCCTTAAATAATGCAGAAAAGTCCTTAAATAATGCAGCAGAGTCCTTAAAAACTGCAGCAGAGTCCTTAAATAATGCAGAAAAGTCATTAAATAATGCAGAAGAGTCCTTAAATAATGCAGCAAAGTCCTTATATAATGCATCAGAGTCCTTAAATATTGCAGCAGAGTCCTTAAATACCACAGCAGAGTCCTTAAATAATGCAGCAAAGTCTTTAAATAATGCAACAAAGTCCTTAAATAATGCAGCAGAGTCCTTAAATAATGCAGAAGAGTCCTTAAATAATACAGTCAAGTCCTTAAATAATGCAGCAGAGTCCTTAAATAATGCAGAAAAGTCCTTAAATAATGCAGAAGAGTCCTTAAATACTTCAGCATAGTCCTTAAATAATGCAGCAAAGTCCTTGAATAATGCAGCACAGTCCTTAAATAATCCAGCCAAGTCCTTAAATAATGCAGCAGAGTCCTTAAATAATGCAGAACAGTCCTTAAATAATGCAATAAAGTCCTTAAATAATGCAGCAAAGTCCTTAAATAATGCAGCAGAGTCCTTAAATAATGCAGAAAAGTCCTTAAATAATGCAGCACATTCCTTAAATAATGCAGCAGAGTCCTTAAATAATCCAGCCAAGTCCTTAAATATTGCAGCAGAGTCCTTAAATAATGCAGAAAAGTCCTTAAATAATGCAGCAGAGTCCTTAAATAATGCAGCAAAGTCATTAAATAATGCAGAAGAGTCCTTAAATAAGGCAGCAAAGTCCTTATATAATGCATCAGAGTCCTTAAGTAATGCAGCAGAGTCCTTAAATACCACAGCAGAGTCCTTAAATAATGCAGCAAAGTCTTTAAATAATGCAGCAGAGTCCTTAAATAATGCAGAAAAGTCCTTAAATAATGCAGCAGAGTCCTTAAATACTGCAGCAGAGTCCTTAAATAATGCAGAAAAGTCATTAAATAATGCAGAAGAGTCCTTAAATAATGCAGCAAAGTCCTTATATAATGCATCAGAGTCCTTAAATATTGCAGCAGAGTCCTTAAATACCACAGCAGAGTCCTTAAATAATGCAGCAAAGTCTTTAAATAATGCAACAAAGTCCTTAAATAATGCAGCAGAGTACTGAAATACCGCAGCAGGGTCCTTAAAAAATGGAGCAAAGTCGTTAAATAATGAAGTAGAGTCCTTAAATAATGCAACAACGTCCTTAAATGATGCAGCAGAGTCCTTAAATAATGCAGCAGAGTCCTTAAATCATGCATCAGAGTACTGAAATACCGCAGCAGGGTCCTTAAATAATGCAGCAAAGTCGTTAAATAATGAAGTAGAGTCCTTAAATAATGCAACAAAGTCCTTAAATGATGCAGCAGAGTCCTTAAATAATGCAACAAAGTCCTTAAATAATGCAGCAGAGTCCTTAGATAATGCAACAATGTCCTTAAATAATGCAGCAGGGTCCTTAAATAATGCAACAAAGTCCTTAAATAATGCAGCACAGTCCTTAAATAATCCAGCCAAGTCCTTAAATAATGCAGCAGAGTCCTTAAATAATGCAGAAAAGTCCTTAAATAATGCAGCAGAGTCCTTAAATACTGCAGCAGAGTCCTTAAATAATGCAGAAAAGTCATTAAATAATGCAGAAGAGTCCTTAAATAATGCAGCAAAGTCCTTATATAATGCATCAGAGTCCTTAAATATTGCAGCAGAGTCCTTAAATACCACAGCAGAGTCCTTAAATAATGCAGCAAAGTCTTTAAATAATGCAACAAAGTCCTTAAATAATGCAGCAGAGTCCTTAAATAATGCAGAAGAGTCCTTAAATAATCCAGTCAAGTCCTTAAATAATGCAGCAGAGTCCTTAAATAATGCAGAAAAGTCCTTAAATAATGCAGAAGAGTCCTTAAATACTTCAGCATAGTCCTTAAATAATGCAGCAAAGTCCTTGAATAATGCAGCACAGTCCTTAAATAATCCAGCCAAGTCCTTAAATAATGCAGCAGAGTCCTTAAATAATGCAGAACAGTCCTTAAATAATGCAATAAAGTCCTTAAATAATGCAGCAAAGTCCTTAAATAATGCAGCAGAGTCCTTAAATAATGCAGAAAAGTCCTTAAATAATGCAGCACATTCCTTAAATAATGCAGCAGAGTCCTTAAATAATCCAGCCAAGTCCTTAAATATTGCAGCAGAGTCCTTAAATAATGCAGAAAAGTCCTTAAATAATGCAGCAGAGTCCTTAAATAATGCAGCAAAGTCATTAAATAATGCAGAAGAGTCCTTAAATAAGGCAGCAAAGTCCTTATATAATGCATCAGAGTCCTTAAGTAATGCAGCAGAGTCCTTAAATACCACAGCAGAGTCCTTAAATAATGCAGCAAAGTCTTTAAATAATGCAGCAGAGTCCTTAAATAATGCAGAAAAGTCCTTAAATAATGCAGCAGAGTCCTTAAATACTGCAGCAGAGTCCTTAAATAATGCAGAAAAGTCATTAAATAATGCAGAAGAGTCCTTAAATAATGCAGCAAAGTCCTTATATAATGCATCAGAGTCCTTAAATATTGCAGCAGAGTCCTTAAATACCACAGCAGAGTCCTTAAATAATGCAGCAAAGTCTTTAAATAATGCAACAAAGTCCTTAAATAATGCAGCAGAGTCCTTAAATAATGCAGAAGAGTCCTTAAATAATCCAGTCAAGTCCTTAAATAATGCAGCATAGTCCTTAAATAATGCAGAAAAGTCCTTAAATAATGCAGAAGAGTCCTTAAATACTTCAGCATAGTCCTTAAATAATGCAGCAGAGTCCTTAAATAATCCAGCCAAGTCCTTAAATATTGCAGCAGAGTCCTTAAATAATGCAGAAAAGTCCTTAAATAATGCAGCAGAGTCCTTAAATACTGCAGCAGAGTCCTTAAATAATGCAGCAAAGTCATTAAATAATGCAGAAGAGTCCTTAAATAAGGCAGCAAAGTCCTTATATAATGCATCAGAGTCCTTAAGTAATGCAGCAGAGTCCTTAAATACCACAGCAGAGTCCTTAAATAATGCAGCAAAGTCTTTAAATAATGCAGCACAGTCCTTAAATAATCCAGCCAAGTCCTTAAATAATGCAGCAGAGTCCTTAAATAATGCAGAAAAGTCCTTAAATAATGCAGCAGAGTCCTTAAATACTTCAGCATAGTCCTTAAATAATGCAGCAAAGTCCTTGACTAATGCAGCAGAGTCCTTAAATAATGCAACAAAGTCCTTAAATAATGCAGAAGAGTCCTTAAATAATGCAGCAAATTCCTTAAATAATGCAGCAAAGTCTTTAAATAATGCAATAAAGTCCATAAATAATGCAGCAAAGTCCTTAAATGATGCAGCAGAGTACTGAAATACCGCAGCAGGGTCTTTAAATAATGCAGCAAAGTCGTTAAATAATGAAGTAGAGTACTTAAATAATGCAACAACGTCATTAAATGATGCAGCAGAGTCCTTAAATAATGCAACAAAGTCCTTAAATAATGCAGCACAGTCCTTAAATAATCCAGCCAAGTCCTTAAATAATGCAGCAGAGTCCTTAAATAATGCAGAAAAGTCCTTAAATAATGCAGCAGAGTCCTTAAATACTGCAGCAGAGTCCTTAAATAATGCAGCAAAGTCATTAAATAATGCAGAAGAGTCCTTAAATAATGCAGCAAAGTCCTTATATAATGCATCAGAGTCCTTAAATAATGCAGCAGAGTCCTTAAATACCACAGCAGAGTCCTTAAATAATGCAGCAAAGTCTTTAAATAATGCAACAAAGTCCTTAAATAATGCAGCAGAGTCCTTAAATAATGCAGAAGAGTCCTTAAATAATCCAGCCAAGTCCTTAAATAATGCAGCAGAGTCCTTAAATAATGCAACAAAATCCTTAAATAATGCAGAAGAGTCCTTAAATAATCCAGCCAAGTCCTTAAATCATGCAGCAGGGTCCTTAAATAATCCAGCCAAGTCCTTAAATAATGCAGCAGAGTCCTTAAATAATGCAGCAGAGTCTTTAAATACTTCAGCATAGTCCTTAAATAATGCAGCAAAGTCCTTGAATAATGCAGCAGAGTCCTTAAATAATGCAACAAAGTCCTTAAATAATGCAGAAGAGTCCTTAAATAATGCAACAAAGTCCTTAAACAATGCAGTAGAGTCCTTAAATAATGCAACAAAGTACTTAAATAATGCAGCAGAGTCCTTAAATAATGCAGCAAAGTCATTAAATAATGCTGCAGAGTCCTTAAATAATGCAGCAAATTCCTTAAATAATGCAGCAAAGTCTTTAAATAATGCAATAAAGTCCTTAAATAATGCAGCAGAGTACTGAAATACCGCAGCAGGGTCCTTAAATAATGGAGCAAAGTCGTTAAATAATGAAGTAGAGTCCTTAAATAATGCAACAACGTCCTTAAATGATGCAGCAGAGTCCTTAAATAATGCAGCAGAGTCCTTAAATCATGCATCAGAGTACTGAAATACCGCAGCAGGGTCCTTAAATAATGCAGCAAAGTCGTTAAATAATGAAGTAGAGTCCTTAAATAATGCAACAAAGTCCTTAAATGATGCAGCAGAGTCCTTAAATAATGCAACAAAGTCCTTAAATAATGCAGCAGAGTCCTTAGATAATGCAACAATGTCCTTAAATAATGCAGCAGGGTCCTTAAATAATGCAACAAAGTCCTTAAATAATGCAGCACAGTCCTTAAATAATCCAGCCAAGTCCTTAAATAATGCAGCAGAGTCCTTAAATAATGCAGAAAAGTCCTTAAATAATGCAGCAGAGTCCTTAAATACTGCAGCAGAGTCCTTAAATAATGCAGAAAAGTCATTAAATAATGCAGAAGAGTCCTTAAATAATGCAGCAAAGTCCTTATATAATGCATCAGAGTCCTTAAATATTGCAGCAGAGTCCTTAAATACCACAGCAGAGTCCTTAAATAATGCAGCAAAGTCTTTAAATAATGCAACAAAGTCCTTAAATAATGCAGCAGAGTCCTTAAATAATGCAGAAGAGTCCTTAAATAATCCAGTCAAGTCCTTAAATAATGCAGCAGAGTCCTTAAATAATGCAGAAAAGTCCTTAAATAATGCAGAAGAGTCCTTAAATACTTCAGCATAGTCCTTAAATAATGCAGCAAAGTCCTTGAATAATGCAGCACAGTCCTTAAATAATCCAGCCAAGTCCTTAAATAATGCAGCAGAGTCCTTAAATAATGCAGAACAGTCCTTAAATAATGCAATAAAGTCCTTAAATAATGCAGCAAAGTCCTTAAATAATGCAGCAGAGTCCTTAAATAATGCAGAAAAGTCCTTAAATAATGCAGCACATTCCTTAAATAATGCAGCAGAGTCCTTAAATAATCCAGCCAAGTCCTTAAATATTGCAGCAGAGTCCTTAAATAATGCAGAAAAGTCCTTAAATAATGCAGCAGAGTCCTTAAATAATGCAGCAAAGTCATTAAATAATGCAGAAGAGTCCTTAAATAAGGCAGCAAAGTCCTTATATAATGCATCAGAGTCCTTAAGTAATGCAGCAGAGTCCTTAAATACCACAGCAGAGTCCTTAAATAATGCAGCAAAGTCTTTAAATAATGCAGCAGAGTCCTTAAATAATGCAGAAAAGTCCTTAAATAATGCAGCAGAGTCCTTAAATACTGCAGCAGAGTCCTTAAATAATGCAGAAAAGTCATTAAATAATGCAGAAGAGTCCTTAAATAATGCAGCAAAGTCCTTATATAATGCATCAGAGTCCTTAAATATTGCAGCAGAGTCCTTAAATACCACAGCAGAGTCCTTAAATAATGCAGCAAAGTCTTTAAATAATGCAACAAAGTCCTTAAATAATGCAGCAGAGTCCTTAAATAATGCAGAAGAGTCCTTAAATAATCCAGTTAAGTCCTTAAATAATGCAGCAGAGTCCTTAAATAATGCAGAAAAGTCCTTAAATAATGCAGAAGAGTCCTTAAATACTTCAGCATAGTCCTTAAATAATGCAGCAGAGTCCTTAAATAATCCAGCCAAGTCCTTAAATATTGCAGCAGAGTCCTTAAATAATGCAGAAAAGTCCTTAAATAATGCAGCAGAGTCCTTAAATACTGCAGCAGAGTCCTTAAATAATGCAGCAAAGTCATTAAATAATGCAGAAGAGTCCTTAAATAAGGCAGCAAAGTCCTTATATAATGCATCAGAGTCCTTAAGTAATGCAGCAGAGTCCTTAAATACCACAGCAGAGTCCTTAAATAATGCAGCAAAGTCTTTAAATAATGCAGCACAGTCCTTAAATAATCCAGCCAAGTCCTTAAATAATGCAGCAGAGTCCTTAAATAATGCAGAAAAGTCCTTAAATAATGCAGCAGAGTCCTTAAATACTTCAGCATAGTCCTTAAATAATGCAACAAAGTCCTTAAATAATGCAGAAGAGTCCTTAAATAATGCAGCAAATTCCTTAAATAATGCAGCAAAGTCTTTAAATAATGCAATAAAGTCCATAAATAATGCAGCAAAGTTCTTAAATAATGCAGCAGAGTACTGAAATACCGCAGCAGGGTCCTTAAATAATGCAGCAAAGTCGTTAAATAATGAAGTCGAGTCCTTAAATAATGCAACAACGTCCTTAAATGATGTAGCAGAGTCCTTAAATAATGCAACAAAGTCCTTAAATAATGCAGCACAGTCCTTAAATAATCCAGCCAAGTCCTTAAATAATGCAGCAGAGTCCTTAAATAATGCAGAAAAGTCCTTAAATAATGCAGCAGAGTCCTTAAAAACTGCAGCAGAGTCCTTAAATAATGCAGAAAAGTCATTAAATAATGCAGAAGAGTCCTTAAATAATGCAGCAAAGTCCTTATATAATGCATCAGAGTCCTTAAATATTGCAGCAGAGTCCTTAAATACCACAGCAGAGTCCTTAAATAATGCAGCAAAGTCTTTAAATAATGCAACAAAGTCCTTAAATAATGCAGCAGAGTCCTTAAATAATGCAGAAGAGTCCTTAAATAATACAGTCAAGTCCTTAAATAATGCAGCAGAGTCCTTAAATAATGCAGAAAAGTCCTTAAATAATGCAGAAGAGTCCTTAAATACTTCAGCATAGTCCTTAAATAATGCAGCAAAGTCCTTGAATAATGCAGCAGAGTCCTTAAATAATGCAACAAAGTCCTTAAATAATGCAGAAGAGTCCTTAAATAATGCAGCAAATTCCTTAAATAATGCAGCAAAGTCTTTAAATAATGCAATAAAGTCGATAAATAATGCAGCAGAGTCCTTAAATATTTCAGCATAGTCGTTATATAATGCAGCAAAGTCCTTGAATAATGCAACAGAGTCCTTAAATAATGCAACAAAGTCCTTAAATAATGCAGAAGAGTCCTTAAATAATGCAGCAGAGTCCTTAAATACTGCAGCAGAGTCCTTAAATAATGCAGAAAAGTCATTAAATAATGCAGAAGAGTCCTTAAATAATGCAGCAAAGTCCTTATATAATGCATCAGAGTCCTTAAATATTGCAGCAGAGTCCTTAAATACCACAGCAGAGTCCTTAAATAATGCAGCAAAGTCTTTAAATAATGCAACAAAGTCCTTAAATAATGCAGCAGAGTCCTTAAATAATGCAGAAGAGTCCTTAAATAATCCAGTGAAGTCCTTAAATAATGCAGCAGAGTCCTTAAATAATGCAGAAAAGTCCTTAAATAATGCAGCAGAGTCCTTAAATACTTCAGCATAGTCCTTAAATAATGCAGCAAAGTCCTTGAATAATGCAGCAGAGTCCTTAAATAATGCAACAAAGTCCTTAAATAATGCAGAAGAGTCCTTAAATAATGCAGCAAATTCCTTAAATAATGAAGCAAAGTCTTTAAATAATGCAATAAAGTCCATAAATAATGCAGCAAAGTCCTTAAATGATGCAGCAGAGTACTGATATACCGCAGCAGGGTCTTTAAATAATGCAGCAAAGTCGTTAAATAATGAAGTAGAGTCCTTAAATAATGCAACAACGTCATTAAATGATGCAGCAGAGTCCTTAAATAATGCAACAAAGTCCTTAAATAATGCAGCACAGTCCTTAAATAATCCAGCCAAGTCCTTAAATAATGCAGCAGAGTCCTTAAATAATGCAGAAAAGTCCTTAAATAATGCAGCAGAGTCCTTAAATACTGCAGCAGAGTCCTTAAATAATGCAGAAAAGTCATTAAATAATGCAGAAGAGTCCTTAAATAATGCAGCAAAGTCCTTATATAATGCATCAGAGTCCTTAAATATTGCAGCAGAGTCCTTAAATACCACAGCAGAGTCCTTAAATAATGCAGCAAAGTCTTTAAATAATGCAACAAAGTCCTTAAATAATGCAGCAGAGTCCTTAAATAATGCAGAAGAGTCCTTAAATAATCCAGTCAAGTCCTTAAATAATGCAGCAGAGTCCTTAAATAATGCAGAAAAGTCCTTAAATAATGCAGAAGAGTCCTTAAATACTTCAGCATAGTCCTTAAATAATGCAGCAGAGTCCTTAAATAATCCAGCCAAGTCCTTAAATATTGCAGCAGAGTCCTTAAATAATGCAGAAAAGTCCTTAAATAATGCAGCAGAGTCCTTAAATACTGCAGCAGAGTCCTTAAATAATGCAGCAAAGTCATTAAATAATGCAGAAGAGTCCTTAAATAAGGCAGCAAAGTCCTTATATAATGCATCAGAGTCCTTAAGTAATGCAGCAGAGTCCTTAAATACCACAGCAGAGTCCTTAAATAATGCAGCAAAGTCTTTAAATAATGCAGCACAGTCCTTAAATAATCCAGCCAAGTCCTTAAATAATGCAGCAGAGTCCTTAAATAATGCAGAAAAGTCCTTAAATAATGCAGCAGAGTCCTTAAATACTTCAGCATAGTCCTTAAATAATGCAGCAAAGTCCTTGACTAATGCAGCAGAGTCCTTAAATAATGCAACAAAGTCCTTAAATAATGCAGAAGAGTCCTTAAATAATGCAGCAAATTCCTTAAATAATGCAGCAAAGTCTTTAAATAATGCAATAAAGTCCATAAATAATGCAGCAAAGTCCTTAAATGATGCAGCAGAGTACTGAAATACCGCAGCAGGGTCTTTAAATAATGCAGCAAAGTCGTTAAATAATGAAGTAGAGTACTTAAATAATGCAACAACGTCATTAAATGATGCAGCAGAGTCCTTAAATAATGCAACAAAGTCCTTAAATAATGCAGCACAGTCCTTAAATAATCCAGCCAAGTCCTTAAATAATGCAGCAGAGTCCTTAAATAATGCAGAAAAGTCCTTAAATAATGCAGCAGAGTCCTTAAATACTGCAGCAGAGTCCTTAAATAATGCAGCAAAGTCATTAAATAATGCAGAAGAGTCCTTAAATAATGCAGCAAAGTCCTTATATAATGCATCAGAGTCCTTAAATAATGCAGCAGAGTCCTTAAATACCACAGCAGAGTCCTTAAATAATGCAGCAAAGTCTTTAAATAATGCAACAAAGTCCTTAAATAATGCAGCAGAGTCCTTAAATAATGCAGAAGAGTCCTTAAATAATCCAGCCAAGTCCTTAAATAATGCAGCAGAGTCCTTAAATAATGCAACAAAATCCTTAAATAATGCAGAAGAGTCCTTAAATAATCCAGCCAAGTCCTTAAATCATGCAGCAGGGTCCTTAAATAATCCAGCCAAGTCCTTAAATAATGCAGCAGAGTCCTTAAATAATGCAGCAGAGTCTTTAAATACTTCAGCATAGTCCTTAAATAATGCAGCAAAGTCCTTGAATAATGCAGCAGAGTCCTTAAATAATGCAACAAAGTCCTTAAATAATGCAGAAGAGTCCTTAAATAATGCAACAAAGTCCTTAAACAATGCAGTAGAGTCCTTAAATAATGCAACAAAGTACTTAAATAATGCAGCAGAGTCCTTAAATAATGCAGCAAAGTCATTAAATAATGCTGCAGAGTCCTTAAATAATGCAGCAAATTCCTTAAATAATGCAGCAAAGTCTTTAAATAATGCAATAAAGTCCTTAAATAATGCAGCAGAGTACTGAAATACCGCAGCAGGGTCCTTAAATAATGGAGCAAAGTCGTTAAATAATGAAGTAGAGTCCTTAAATAATGCAACAACGTCCTTAAATGATGCAGCAGAGTCCTTAAATAATGCAGCAGAGTCCTTAAATCATGCATCAGAGTACTGAAATACCGCAGCAGGGTCCTTAAATAATGCAGCAAAGTCGTTAAATAATGAAGTAGAGTCCTTAAATAATGCAACAAAGTCCTTAAATGATGCAGCAGAGTCCTTAAATAATGCAACAAAGTCCTTAAATAATGCAGCAGAGTCCTTAGATAATGCAACAATGTCCTTAAATAATGCAGCAGGGTCCTTAAATAATGCAAAAAGTCCTTAAATAATGCAGCAGATTCCTTAAAAAATGCAGCAAAGTCCGTAAATAATGCAGCAGAGTCCTTAAATAATCCAGCCAAGTCCTTAAATAATGCAACAAAGTCCTTAAATAATGCAGCAGATTACTGAAATACTGCAGCAGGGTCCTTAAATAATGCAGCAGAGTTCTTAAATAATGCAATAAAGTCCATAAATGATGCAGCAAATTCCTTAAATAATGCAGCAGAGTACTGAAATACCGCAGCAGAATCCTTAAATAATGCAACAGAGTCCTTAAATAATGCAGAACAGTCCTTAAATAATGCAACAAAGTCCTTAAATAATGCAGCAGATTACTGAAATACTGCAGCAGGGTCCTTAAATAATGCAGCAGAGTTCTTAAATATTGCAATAAAGTCCATAAATGATGCAGCAAATTCCTTAAATAATGCAGCAGAGTACTGAAATACCGCAGCAGAATCCTTAAATAATGCAACAGAGTCCTTAAATAATGCAGAACAGTCCTTAAATAATGCAATAAAGTCCTTAAATAATGCAGCAAAGTCCTTAAATAATGCAGCAGAGTCCTTAAATAATGCAGCAAAGTCCTTAAATAATGCAGCAGAGTCCTTAAATAATGCAACAAAGTCCTTAAATAATGCAGCAGAGTCCTTAAGTAATGCAACAAAGTCCTTAAATAATGCAGCAGAGTCCTTAAATAATGCAGCACATTCCTTAAATAATACAGCAGAGTCCTTAAATAATCCAGCCAAGTCCTTAAATAATGCAGCAGAGTCCTTAAATAATGCAGAAAAGTCCTTAAATAATGCAGCAGAGTCCTTAAATACTTCAGCATAGTCCATAAATAATGCAGCAAAGTCCTTGACTAATGCAGCAGAGTCCTTAAATAATGCAACAAAGTCCTTAAATAATGCAGAAGAGTCCTTAAATAATGCAGCAAATTCCTTAAATAATGCAGCAAAGTCTTTAAATAATGCAATAAAGTCCATAAATAATGCAGCAAAGTTCTTAAATAATGCAGCAGAGTACTGAAATACCGCAGCAGGGTCCTTAAATAATGCAGCAAAGTCGTTAAATAATGAAGTCGAGTCCTTAAATAATGCAACAACGTCCTTAAATGATGCAGCAGAGTCCTTAAATAATGCAACAAAGTCCTTAAATAATGCAGCACAGTCCTTAAATAATCCAGCCAAGTCCTTAAATAATGCAGCAGAGTCCTTAAATAATGCAGAAAAGTCCTTAAATAATGCAGCAGAGTCCTTAAATACTGCAGCAGAGTCCTTAAATAATGCAGAAAAGTCATTAAATAATGCAGAAGAGTCCTTAAATAATGCAGCAAAGTCCTTATATAATGCATCAGAGTCCTTAAATATTGCAGCAGAGTCCTTAAATACCACAGCAGAGTCCTTAAATAATGCAGCAAAGTCTTTAAATAATGCAACAAAGTCCTTAAATAATGCAGCAGAGTCCTTAAATAATGCAGAAGAGTCCTTAAATAATCCAGTGAAGTCCTTAAATAATGCAGCAGAGTCCTTACATAATGCAGAAAAGTCCTTAAATAATGCAGCAGAGTCCTTAAATACTTCAGCATAGTCCTTAAATAATGCAGCAAAGTCCTTGAATAATGCAGCAGAGTCCTTAAATAATGCAACAAAGTCCTTAAATAATGCAGAAGAGTCCTTAAATAATGCAGCAAATTCCTTAAATAATGCAGCAAAGTCTTTAAATAATGCAATAAAGTCCATAAATAATGCAGCAAAGTCCTTAAATGATGCAGCAGAGTACTGAAATACCGCAGCAGGGTCTTTAAATAATGCAGCAAAGTCGTTAAATAATGAAGTAGAGTCCTTAAATAATGCAACAACGTCATTAAATGATGCAGCAGAGTCCTTAAATAATGCAACAAAGTCCTTAAATAATGCAGCACAGTCCTTAAATAATCCAGCCAAGTCCTTAAATAATGCAGCAGAGTCCTTAAATAATGCAGAAAATTCCTTAAATAATGCAGCAGAGTCCTTAAATACTGCAGCAGAGTCCTTAAATAATGCAGAAAAGTCATTAAATAATGCAGAAGAGTCCTTAAATAATGCAGCAAAGTCCTTATATAATGCATCAGAGTCCTTAAATATTGCAGCAGAGTCCTTAAATACCACAGCAGAGTCCTTAAATAATGCAGCAAAGTCTTTAAATAATGCAACAAAGTCCTTAAATAATGCAGCAGAGTCCTTAAATAATGCAGAAGAGTCCTTAAATAATCCAGTCAAGTCCTTAAATAATGCAGCAGAGTCCTTAAATAATGCAGAAAAGTCCTTAAATAATGCAGAAGAGTCCTTAAATACTTCAGCATAGTCCTTAAATAATGCAGCAAAGTCCTTGAATAATGCAGCACAGTCCTTAAATAATCCAGCCAAGTCCTTAAATAATGCAGCAGAGTCCTTAAATAATGCAGAACAGTCCTTAAATAATGCAATAAAGTCCTTAAATAATGCAGCAAAGTCCTTAAATAATGCAGCAGAGTCCTTAAATAATGCAGAAAAGTCCTTAAATAATGCAGCACATTCCTTAAATAATGCAGCAGAGTCCTTAAATAATCCAGCCAAGTCCTTAAATATTGCAGCAGAGTCCTTAAATAATGCAGAAAAGTCCTTAAATAATGCAGCAGAGTCCTTAAATACTGCAGCAGAGTCCTTAAATAATGCAGCAAAGTCATTAAATAATGCAGAAGAGTCCTTAAATAAGGCAGCAAAGTCCTTATATAATGCATCAGAGTCCTTAAGTAATGCAGCAGAGTCCTTAAATACCACAGCAGAGTCCTTAAATAATGCAGCAAAGTCTTTAAATAATGCAGCACAGTCCTTAAATAATCCAGCCAAGTCCTTAAATAATGCAGCAGAGTCCTTAAATAATGCAGAAAAGTCCTTAAATAATGCAGCAGAGTCCTTAAATACTTCAGCATAGTCCTTAAATAATGCAGCAAAGTCCTTGACTAATGCAGCAGAGTCCTTAAATAATGCAACAAAGTCCTTAAATAATGCAGAAGAGTCCTTAAATAATGCAGCAAATTCCTTAAATAATGCAGCAAAGTCTTTAAATAATGCAATAAAGTCCATAAATAATGCAGCAAAGTTCTTAAATAATGCAGCAGAGTACTGAAATACCGCAGCAGGGTCCTTAAATAATGCAGCAAAGTCGTTAAATAATGAAGTCGAGTCCTTAAATAATGCAACAACGTCCTTAAATGATGTAGCAGAGTCCTTAAATAATGCAACAAAGTCCTTAAATAATGCAGCACAGTCCTTAAATAATCCAGCCAAGTCCTTAAATAATGCAGCAGAGTCCTTAAATAATGCAGAAAAGTCCTTAAATAATGCAGCAGAGTACTTAAATACTGCAGCAGAGTCCTTAAATAATGCAGAAAAGTCATTAAATAATGCAGAAGAGTCCTTAAATAATGCAGCAAAGTCCTTATATAATGCATCAGAGTCCTTAAATATTGCAGCAGAGTCCTTAAATACCACAGCAGAGTCCTTAAATAATGCAGCAAAGTCTTTAAATAATGCAACAAAGTCCTTAAATAATGCAGCAGAGTCCTTAAATAATGCAGAAGAGTCCTTAAATAATACAGTCGAGTCCTTAAATAATGCAGCAGAGTCCTTAAATAATGCAGAAAAGTCCTTAAATAGTGCAGAAGAGTCCTTAAATACTTCAGCATAGTCGTTAAATAATGCAGCAAAGTCCTTGAATAATGCAGCAGAGTCCTTAAATAATCCAGCCAAGTCCTTAAATAATGCAACAAAGTCCTTAAATAATGCAGCAGATTACTGAAATACTGCAGCAGGGTCCTTAAATAATGCAGCAGAGTTCTTAAATAATGCAATAAAGTCCATAAATGATGCAGCAAATTCCTTAAATAATGCAGCAGAGTACTGAAATACCGCAGCAGAATCCTTAAATAATGCAACAGAGTCCTTAAATAATGCAGAACAGTCCTTAAATAATGCAATAAAGTCCTTAAATAATGCAGCAAAGTCCTTATATAATGCAGCAGAGTCCTTAAATAATGCAGCAAAGTCCTTAAATAATGCAGCAGAGTCCTTAAATAATGCAACAAAGTCCTTAAATAATGCAGCAGAGTCCTTAAATAATGCAACAAAGTCCTTAAACAATGCAGCAGAGTCCTTAAATAATGCAGCACATTCCTTAAATAATACAGCAGAGTCCTTAAATAATCCAGCCAAGTCCTTAAATATTGCAGCAGAGTCCTTAAATACCACAGCAGAGTCCTTAAATAATGCAGCAAAGTCTTTAAATAATGCAACAAAGTCCTTAAATAATGCAGCAGAGTCCTTAAATAATGCAGAAGAGTCCTTAAATAATCCAGTGAAGTCCTTAAATAATGCAGCAGAGTCCTTAAATAATGCAGAAAAGTCCTTAAATAATGCAGCAGAGTCCTTAAATACTTCAGCATAGTCCTTAAATAATGCAGCAAAGTCCTTGAATAATGCAGCAGAGTCCTTAAATAATGCAACAAAGTCCTTAAATAATGCAGAAGAGTCCTTAAATAATGCAGCAAATTCCTTAAATAATGCAGCAAAGTCTTTAAATAATGCAATAAAGTCCATAAATAATGCAGCAAAGTCCTTAAATGATGCAGCAGAGTACTGAAATACCGCAGCAGGGTCTTTAAATAATGCAGCAAAGTCGTTAAATAATGAAGTAGAGTCCTTAAATAATGCAACAACGTCATTAAATGATGCAGCAGAGTCCTTAAATAATGCAACAAAGTCCTTAAATAATGCAGCACAGTCCTTAAATAATCCAGCCAAGTCCTTAAAGAATGCAGCAGAGTCCTTAAATAATGCAGAAAAGTCCTTAAATAATGCAGCAGAGTCCTTAAATACTGCAGCAGAGTCCTTAAATAATGCAGAAAAGTCATTAAATAATGCAGAAGAGTCCTTAAATAATGCAGCAAAGTCCTTATATAATGCATCAGAGTCCTTAAATATTGCAGCAGAGTCCTTAAATACCACAGCAGAGTCCTTAAATAATGCAGCAAAGTCTTTAAATAATGCAACAAAGTCCTTAAATAATGCAGCAGAGTCCTTAAATAATGCAGAAGAGTCCTTAAATAATCCAGTCAAGTCCTTAAATAATGCAGCAGAGTCCTTAAATAATGCAGAAAAGTCCTTAAATAATGCAGAAGAGTCCTTAAATACTTCAGCATAGTCCTTAAATAATGCAGCAAAGTCCTTGAATAATGCAGCACAGTCCTTAAATAATCCAGCCAAGTCCTTAAATAATGCAGCAGAGTCCTTAAATAATGCAGAAAAGTCCTTAAATAATGCAGCACAGTCCTTAAATAATCCAGCCAAGTCCTTAAATAATGCAGCAAAGTCTTTAAATAATGCAATAAAGTCCATAAATAATGCACCAAATTCCTTAAATAATGCAGCAGAGTACTGAAATACCGCAGCAGGATCCTTAAATAATGCAGCAGAGTCCTTAAATAATGCAACAAAGTCCTTAAATAATGCCGAACAGTCCTTAAATAATGCAACAAAGTACTTAAATAATGCAGCAGAGTCCTTAAATAATGCAGCAAAGTCATTAAATAATGCTGCAGAGTCCTTAAATAATGCAGCAAATTCCTTAAATAATGCAGCAAAGTCTTTAAATAATGCAATAAAGTCCTTAAATAATGCAGCAGAGTACTGAAATACCGCAGCAGGGTCCTTAAATAATGGAGCAAAGTCGTTAAATAATGAAGTAGAGTCCTTAAATAATGCATCAGAGTACTGAAATACCGCAACAGGGTCCTTAAATAATGCAGCAAAGTCGTTAAATAATGAAGTAGAGTCCTTAAATAATGCAACAAAGTCCTTAAATGATGCAGCAGAGTCCTTAAATAATGCAACAAAGTCCTTAAATAATGCAGCAGAGTCCTTAAATAATGCATCAGAGTACTGAAATACCGCAACAGGGTCCTTAAATAATGCAGCAAAGTCGTTAAATAATGAAGTAGAGTCCTTAAATAATGCAACAAAGTCCTTAAATGATGCAGCAGAGTCCTTAAATAATGCAACAAAGTCCTTAAATAATGCAGCAGAGTCCTTAGATAATGCAACAATGTCCTTAAATAATGCAGCAGGGTCCTTAAATAATGCAAAAAGTCCTTAAATAATGCAGCAGATTCCTTAAAAAATGCAGCAAAGTCCGTAAATAATGCAGCAGAGTCCTTAAATAATCCAGCCAAGTCCTTAAATAATGCAACAAAGTCCTTAAATAATGCAGCAGATTACTGAAATACTGCAGCAGGGTCCTTAAATAATGCAGCAGAGTTCTTAAATAATGCAATAAAGTCCATAAATGATGCAGCAAATTCCTTAAATAATGCAGCAGAGTACTGAAATACCGCAGCAGAATCCTTAAATAATGCAACAGAGTCCTTAAATAATGCAGAACAGTCCTTAAATAATGCAATAAAGTCCTTAAATAATGCAGCAAAGTCCTTAAATAATGCAGCAGAGTCCTTAAATAATGCAGCAAAGTCCTTAAATAATGCAGCAGAGTCCTTAAATAATGCAACAAATTCCTTAAATAATGCAGCAGAGTCCTTAAATAATGCAACAAAGTCCTTAAATAATGCAGCAAAGTCCTTAAATAATGCAGCACATTCCTTAAATAATACAGCAGAGTCCTTAAATAATTAAGCCAAGTCCTTAAATAATGCAGCAGAGTCCTTAAATAATGCAGAAAAGTCCTTAAATAATGCAGCAGAGTCCTTAAATACTTCAGCATAGTCCTTAAATAATGCAGCAAAGTCCTTGACTAATGCAGCAGAGTCCTTAAATAATGCAACAAAGTCCTTAAATAATGCAGAAGAGTCATTAAATAATGCAGCAAATTCCTTAAATAATGCAGCAAAGTCTTTAAATAATGCAATAAAGTCCATAAATAATGCAGCAAAGTTCTTAAATAATGCAGCAGAGTACTGAAATACCGCAGCAGGGTCCTTAAATAATGCAGCAAAGTCGTTAAATAATGAAGTCGAGTCCTTAAATAATGCAACAACGTCCTTAAATGATGCAGCAGAGTCCTTAAATAATGCAACAAAGTCCTTAAATAATGCAGCACAGTCCTTAAATAATCCAGCCAAGTCCTTAAATAATGCAGCAGAGTCCTTAAATAATGCAGAAAAGTCCTTAAATAATGCAGCAGAGTCCTTAAATACTGCAGCAGAGTCCTTAAATAATGCAGAAAAGTCTTTAAATAATGCAACAAAGTCCTTAAATAATGCAGCAGAGTCCTTAAATAATGCAGAAGAGTCCTTAAATAATCCAGTGAAGTCCTTAAATAATGCAGCAGAGTCCTTAAATAATGCAGAAAAGTCCTTAAATAATGCAGCAGAGTCCTTAAATACTTCAGCATAGTCCTTAAATAATGCAGCAAAGTCCTTGAATAATGCAGCAGAGTCCTTAAATAATGCAACAAAGTCCTTAAATAATGCAGAAGAGTCCTTAAATAATGCAGCAAATTCCTTAAATAATGCAGCAAAGTCTTTAAATAATGCAATAAAGTCCATAAATAATGCAGCAAAGTCCTTAAATGATGCAGCAGAGTACTGAAATACCGCAGCAGGGTCTTTAAATAATGCAGCAAAGTCATTAAATAATGAAGTAGAGTCCTTAAATAATGCAACAACGTCATTAAATGATGCTGCAGAGTCCTTAAATAATGCAACAAAGTCCTTAAATAATGCAGCACAGTCCTTAAATAATCCAGCCAAGTCCTTAAATAATGCAGCAGAGTCCTTAAATAATGCAGAAAAGTCCTTAAATAATGCAGCAGAGTCCTTAAATACTGCAGCAGAGTCCTTAAATAATGCAGAAAAGTCATTAAATAATGCAGAAGAGTCCTTAAATAATGCAGCAAAGTCCTTATATAATGCATCAGAGTCCTTAAATATTGCAGCAGAGTCCTTAAATACCACAGCAGAGTCCTTAAATAATGCAGCAAAGTCTTTAAATAATGCAACAAAGTCCTTAAATAATGCAGCAGAGTCCTTAAATAATGCAGAAGAGTCCTTAAATAATACAGTCGAGTCCTTAAATAATGCAGCAGAGTCCTTAAATAATGCAGAAAAGTCCTTAAATAATGCAGAAGAGTCCTTAAATACTTCAGCATAGTCGTTAAATAATGCAGCAAAGTCCTTGAATAATGCAGCAGAGTCCTTAAATAATCCAGCCAAGTCCTTAAATAATGCAACAAAGTCCTTAAATAATGCAGCAGATTACTGAAATACTGCAGCAGGGTCCTTAAATAATGCAGCAGAGTTCTTAAATAATGCAATAAAGTCCATAAATGATGCAGCAAATTCCTTAAATAATGCAGCAGAGTACTGAAATACCGCAGCAGAATCCTTAAATAATGCAACAGAGTCCTTAAATAATGCAGAACAGTCCTTAAATAATGCAATAAAGTCCTTAAATAATGCAGCAAAGTCCTTAAATAATGCAGCAGAGTCCTTAAATAATGCAGCAAAGTCCTTAAATAATGCAGCAGAGTCCTTAAATAATGCAACAAAGTCCTTAAATAATGCAGCAGAGTCCTTAAATAATGCAACAAAGTCCTTAAACAATGCAGCAGAGTCCTTAAATAATGCAGCACATTCCTTAAATAATACAGCAGAGTCCTTAAATAATCCAGCCAAGTCCTTAAATATTGCAGCAGAGTCCTTAAATACCACAGCAGAGTCCTTAAATAATGCAGCAAAGTCTTTAAATAATGCAACAAAGTCCTTAAATAATGCAGCAGAGTCCTTAAATAATGCAGAAGAGTCCTTAAATAATCCAGTGAAGTCCTTAAATAATGCAGCAGAGTCCTTAAATAATGCAGAAAAGTCCTTAAATAATGCAGCAGAGTCCTTAAATACTTCAGCATAGTCCTTAAATAATGCAGCAAAGTCCTTGAATAATGCAGCAGAGTCCTTAAATAATGCAACAAAGTCCTTAAATAATGCAGAAGAGTCCTTAAATAATGCAGCAAATTCCTTAAATAATGCAGCAAAGTCTTTAAATAATGCAATAAAGTCCATAAATAATGCAGCAAAGTCCTTAAATGATGCAGCAGAGTACTGAAATACCGCAGCAGGGTCTTTAAATAATGCAGCAAAGTCGTTAAATAATGAAGTAGAGTCCTTAAATAATGCAACAACGTCATTAAATGATGCAGCAGAGTCCTTAAATAATGCAACAAAGTCCTTAAATAATGCAGCACAGTCCTTAAATAATCCAGCCAAGTCCTTAAATAATGCAGCAGAGTCCTTAAATAATGCAGAAAAGTCCTTAAATAATGCAGCAGAGTCCTTAAATACTGCAGCAGAGTCCTTAAATAATGCAGAAAAGTCATTAAATAATGCAGAAGAGTCCTTAAATAATGCAGCAAAGTCCTTATATAATGCATCAGAGTCCTTAAATATTGCAGCAGAGTCCTTAAATACCACAGCAGAGTCCTTAAAAAATGCAGCAAAGTCTTTAAATAATGCAACAAAGTCCTTAAATAATGCAGCAGAGTCCTTAAATAATGCAGAAGAGTCCTTAAATAATCCAGTCAAGTCCTTAAATAATGCAGCAGAGTCCTTAAATAATGCAGAAAAGTCCTTAAATAATGCAGAAGAGTCCTTAAATACTTCAGCATAGTCCTTAAATAATGCAGCAAAGTCCTTGAATAATGCAGCACAGTCCTTAAATAATCCAGCCAAGTCCTTAAATAATGCAGCAGAGTCCTTAAATAATGCAGAAAAGTCCTTAAATAATGCAGCACAGTCCTTAAATAATCCAGCCAAGTCCTTAAATAATGCAGCAAAGTCTTTAAATAATGCAATAAAGTCCATAAATAATGCACCAAATTCCTTAAATAATGCAGCAGAGTACTGAAATACCGCAGCAGGATCCTTAAATAATGCAGCAGAGTCCTTAAATAATGCAACAAAGTCCTTAAATAATGCAGAACAGTCCTTAAATAATGCAACAAAGTACTTAAATAATGCAGCAGAGTCCTTAAATAATGCAGCCAAGTCCTTAAATAATGCAGCAGAGTCCTTAAATAATGCAGAAAAGTCCTTAAATAATGCAGCAGAGTCCTTAAATACTGCAGCAGAGTCCTTAAATAATGCAGAAAAGTCATTAAATAATGCAGAAGAGTCCTTAAATAATGCAGCAAAGTCCTTATATAATGCATCAGAGTCCTTAAGTAATGCAGCAGAGTCCTTAAATACCACAGCAGAGTCCTTAAATAATGCAGCAAAGTCTTTAAATAATGCAGCACAGTCCTTAAATAATCCAGCCAAGTCCTTAAATAATGCAGCAGAGTCCTTAAATAATGCAGAAAAGTCCTTAAATAATGCAGCAGAGTCCTTAAATACTTCAGCATGGTCCTTAAATAATGCAGCAAAGTCCTTGACTAATGCAGCAGAGTCCTTAAATAATGCAACAAAGTCCTTAAATAATGCAGAAGAGTCCTTAAATAATGCAGCAAATTCCTTAAATAATGCAGCAAAGTCTTTAAATAATGCAATAAAGTCCATAAATAATGCAGCAAAGTTCTTAAATAATGCAGCAGAGTACTGAAATACCGCAGCAGGGTCCTTAAATAATGCAGCAAAGTCGTTAAATAATGAAGTCGAGTCCTTAAATAATGCAACAACGTCCTTAAATGATGTAGCAGAGTCCTTAAATAATGCAACAAAGTCCTTAAATAATGCAGCACAGTCCTTAAATAATCCAGCCAAGTCCTTAAATAATGCAGCAGAGTCCTTAAATAATGCAGAAAAGTCCTTAAATAATGCAGCAGAGTCCTTAAATACTGCAGCAGAGTCCTTAAATAATGCAGAAAAGTCATTAAATAATGCAGAAGAGTCCTTAAATAATGCAGCAAAGTCCTTATATAATGCATCAGAGTCCTTAAATATTGCAGCAGAGTCCTTAAATACCACAGCAGAGTCCTTAAATAATGCAGCAAAGTCTTTAAATAATGCAACAAAGTCCTTAAATAATGCAGCAGAGTCCTTAAATAATGCAGAAGAGTCCTTAAATAATACAGTCGAGTCCTTAAATAATGCAGCAGAGTCCTTAAATAATGCAGAAAAGTCCTTAAATAGTGCAGAAGAGTCCTTAAATACTTCAGCATAGTCGTTAAATAATGCAGCAAAGTCCTTGAATAATGCAGCAGAGTCCTTAAATAATCCAGCCAAGTCCTTAAATAATGCAACAAAGTCCTTAAATAATGCAGCAGATTACTGAAATACTGCAGCAGGGTCCTTAAATAATGCAGCAGAGTTCTTAAATAATGCAATAAAGTCCATAAATGATGCAGCAAATTCCTTAAATAATGCAGCAGAGTACTGAAATACCGCAGCAGAATCCTTAAATAATGCAACAGAGTCCTTAAATAATGCAGAACAGTCCTTAAATAATGCAATAAAGTCCTTAAATAATGCAGCAAAGTCCTTAAATAATGCAGCAGAGTCCTTAAATAATGCAGCAAAGTCCTTAAATAATGCAGCAGAGTCCTTAAATAATGCAACAAAGTCCTTAAATAATGCAGCAGAGTCCTTAAATAATGCAACAAAGTCCTTAAACAATGCAGCAGAGTCCTTAAATAATGCAGCACATTCCTTAAATAATACAGCAGAGTCCTTAAATAATCCAGCCAAGTCCTTAAATATTGCAGCAGAGTCCTTAAATACCACAGCAGAGTCCTTAAATAATGCAGCAAAGTCTTTAAATAATGCAACAAAGTCCTTAAATAATGCAGCAGAGTCCTTAAATAATGCAGAAGAGTCCTTAAATAATCCAGTGAAGTCCTTAAATAATGCAGCAGAGTCCTTAAATAATGCAGAAAAGTCCTTAAATAATGCAGCAGAGTCCTTAAATACTTCAGCATAGTCCTTAAATAATGCAGCAAAGTCCTTGAATAATGCAGCAGAGTCCTTAAATAATGCAACAAAGTCCTTAAATAATGCAATAAAGTCCATAAATGATGCAGCAAATTCCTTAAATAATGCAGCAGAGTACTGAAATACCGCAGCAGAATCCTTAAATAATGCAACAGAGTCCTTAAATAATGCAGAACAGTCCTTAAATAATGCAATAAAGTCCTTAAATAATGCAGCAAAGTCCTTAAATAATGCAGCAGAGTCCTTAAATAATGCAGCAAAGTCCTTAAATAATGCAGCAGAGTCCTTAAATAATGCAACAAAGTCCTTAAATAATGCAGCAGAGTCCTTAAATAATGCAACAAAGTCCTTAAACAATGCAGCAGAGTCCTTAAATAATGCAGCACATTCCTTAAATAATACAGCAGAGTCCTTAAATAATCCAGCCAAGTCCTTAAATATTGCAGCAGAGTCCTTAAATACCACAGCAGAGTCCTTAAATAATGCAGCAAAGTCTTTAAATAATGTAACAAAGTCCTTAAATAATGCAGCAGAGTCCTTAAATAATGCAGAAGAGTCCTTAAATAATCCAGTGAAGTCCTTAAATAATGCAGCAGAGTCCTTAAATAATGCAGAAAAGTCCTTAAATAATGCAGCAGAGTCCTTAAATACTTCAGCATAGTCCTTAAATAATGCAGCAAAGTCCTTGAATAATGCAGCAGAGTCCTTAAATAATGCAACAAAGTCCTTAAATAATGCAGAAGAGTCCTTAAATAATGCAGCAAATTCCTTAAATAATGCAGCAAAGTCTTTAAATAATGCAATAAAGTCCATAAATAATGCAGCAAAGTCCTTAAATGATGCAGCAGAGTACTGAAATACCGCAGCAGGGTCTTTAAATAATGCAGCAAAGTCGTTAAATAATGAAGTAGAGTCCTTAAATAATGCAACAACGTCATTAAATGATGCAGCAGAGTCCTTAAATAATGCAACAAAGTCCTTAAATAATGCAGCACAGTCCTTAAATAATCCAGCCAAGTCCTTAAATAATGCAGCAGAGTCCTTAAATAATGCAGAAAAGTCCTTAAATAATGCAGCAGAGTCCTTAAATACTGCAGCAGAGTCCTTAAATAATGCAGAAAAGTCATTAAATAATGCAGAAGAGTCCTTAAATAATGCAGCAAAGTCCTTATATAATGCATCAGAGTCCTTAAATATTGCAGCAGAGTCCTTAAATACCACAGCAGAGTCCTTAAATAATGCAGCAAAGTCTTTAAATAATGCAACAAAGTCCTTAAATAATGCAGCAGAGTCCTTAAATAATGCAGAAGAGTCCTTAAATAATCCAGTCAAGTCCTTAAATAATGCAGCAGAGTCCTTAAATAATGCAGAAAAGTCCTTAAATAATGCAGAAGAGTCCTTAAATACTTCAGCATAGTCCTTAAATAATGCAGCAAAGTCCTTGAATAATGCAGCACAGTCCTTAAATAATCCAGCCAAGTCCTTAAATAATGCAGCAGAGTCCTTAAATAATGCAGAACAGTCCTTAAATAATGCAATAAAGTCCTTAAATAATGCAGCAAAGTCCTTAAATAATGCAGCAGAGTCCTTAAATAATGCAGAAAAGTCCTTAAATAATGCAGCACATTCCTTAAATAATGCAGCAGAGTCCTTAAATAATCCAG
Organism: Phyllobates terribilis; assembly: GCF_046119375.1. Lineage (NCBI taxonomy): Eukaryota > Metazoa > Chordata > Amphibia > Anura > Dendrobatidae > Phyllobates > Phyllobates terribilis. The sequence continues at coordinate 788,681 of NW_027363363.1, forward strand.
CCAAGTCCTTAAATATTGCAGCAGAGTCCTTAAATAATGCAGAAAAGTCCTTAAATAATGCAGCAGAGTCCTTAAATACTGCAGCAGAGTCCTTAAATAATGCAGCAAAGTCATTAAATAATGCAGAAGAGTCCTTAAATAAGGCAGCAAAGTCCTTATATAATGCATCAGAGTCCTTAAGTAATGCAGCAGAGTCCTTAAATACCACAGCAGAGTCCTTAAATAATGCAGCAAAGTCTTTAAATAATGCAGCACAGTCCTTAAATAATCCAGCCAAGTCCTTAAATAATGCAGCAGAGTCCTTAAATAATGCAGAAAAGTCCTTAAATAATGCAGCAGAGTCCTTAAATACTTCAGCATAGTCCTTAAATAATGCAGCAAAGTCCTTGACTAATGCAGCAGAGTCCTTAAATAATCCAGCCAAGTCCTTAAATAATGCAGCAAATTCCTTAAATAATGCAGCAAAGTCTTTAAATAATGCAATAAAGTCCTTAAATAATGCAGCAGAGTCCTTAAATAATGCAGCAAAGTCCTTAAATGATGCAGCAGAGTCCTTAAATAATGCAGCAAAGTCCTTAAATAATGCAACAGAGTCCTTAAATAATGCAGCAGAGTCCTTAAATAATGCAGCAGATTACTGAAATACCGCAGCAGGGTCCTTAAATAATGCAGCAGAGTCCTTAAAAAATGCAACAAAGTCCTTAAATAATGCAGCAGAGTCCTTAAATAATGCAACAAAGTCCTTAAATAATGCAGCAGAGTCCTTAAATAATGCAGCAAAGTCCTTAAATAATGCAGAAGAGTCCTTAAATAATGCAACAAAGTCCTTAAATAATGCAGCAGAGTCCTTACATAATGCAACATAGTCCTTAAATAATGCAGCAAAGTCCTTAAATAATGCAGCAGAGTCCTTAAATAATGCAGCAGAGTCCTTAAATAATGCAGTAAAGTCCTTAAATAATGCAGAAGAGTCCTTAAATAATGCAATAAAGTCCTTAAATAATGCAGCAAAGTCCTTAAATAATCCAGCCAAGTCCTTAAATAATGCAGCAGAGTACTTAAATAATGCAGCAAAGTCCTTAAATGATGCAGCAGAGTCCTTAAATAATGCAGCAAAGTCCTTAAATAATGCAGCAAAGTCCTTAAATAATGCAGAAGAGTCCTTAAATAATGCAACAAAGTCCTTAAATAATGCAGCAGAGTGCTTAAATAATGCAGCAAAGTCCTTAAATAATGCAGAAGAGTCCTTAAATAATGCAATAAAGTCCTTAAATAATGCAGCAAAGTCCTTAAATAATCCAGCCAAGTCCTTAAATAATGCAGCAGAGTCCTTAAATAATGCAACAAAGTAATTAAATAATGCAGCAGAGTCCTTAAATAATGCAACAAAGTCCTTAAATAATGCAGAAGAGTAATTAAATGATCCAGACAAGTCCTTAAATAATGCAGCAGAGTACTTAAATAATGCAGCAAAGTCCTTAAATAATGCATCAAATTCCTTAAATAATGCAGCAAAGTCTTTAAATAATGCAATAACGTCCATAAATAATGCAGCAAAGTCCTTAAATAATGCAGCAGAGTCCTTAAATAATGCAACAAAGTCCTTAAATGATGCAGAAGAGTCCTTAAATAATGCAGCAAAGTCCTTAAATAATGCAGCAGAGTCCTTAAATAATGCAACAAAGTAATTAAATAATGCAGCAGAGTCCTTAAATAATGCAACAAAGTCCATACATAATGCAGAAGAGTCCTTAAATAATGCAGACAAGTCCTTAAATAATGCATCAAATTCCTTAAATAATGCAGCAAAGTCTTTAAATAATGCTATAACGTCCATAAATAATGCAGCAAAGTCCTTATATAATGCAGCAGAGTCCTTAAATAATGCAACAAAGTCCTTAAATAATGCAGCAGAGTCCTTAAATAATGCAGCAAAGTCCATAAATAATGCAGCACAGTCCTTAAATAATCCAGCCAAGTCCTTAAATAATGCAGCAAATTCCTTAAATAATGCAGCAAAGTCTTTAAATAATGCAATAAAGTCCTTAAATAATGCAGCAGAGTCCTTAAATAATGCAACATAGTCCTTAAATAATGCAGCAAAGTCCTTAAATAATGCAGCAGAGTCCTTAAATAATGCAACAAAGTCCTTAAATAATGCAGCAGAGTCCTTAAATAATGCAGCAAAGTCCTTAAATAATGCAGCAGAGTCCTTAAATAATGCAACAAAGTCCTTAAATAATGCAGCAGAGTGCTTAAATAATGCAGCAAAGTCCTTAAATAATGCAGAAGAGTCCTTAAATAATGCAATAAAGTCCTTAAATAATGCAGCAAAGTCCTTAAATAATCCAGCCAAGTCCTTAAATAATGCAGCAGAGTCCTTAAATAATGCAACAAAGTCCTTAAATAATGCAGAAGATTACTGAAATACCGCAGCAGGGTCCTTAAATAATGCAGCAGAGTCCTTAAATAATGCAACATAGTCCTTAAATAATGCAGCAGTGTCCTTAAATAATGCAACAAAGTCCTTAAATATTGCAGCAGAGTCCTTAAATAATGCAACAAAGTCCTTAAATAATGCAGAAGAGTCCTTAAATAATCCAGACAAGTCCTTAAATAATGCAGCAGAGTCCTTAAATAATGCAGCAGAGTCCTTAAATAATGCAGCAGATTACTGAAATACCGCAGCAGGGTCCTTAAATAATGCAGCAGAGTCCTTAAAAAATGCAACAAAGTCCTTAAATAATGCAGCAGAGTCCTTAAATAATGCAACAAAGTCCTTAAATAATGCAGCAGAGTCCTTAAATAATGCAGCAAAGTCCTTAAATAATGCAGAAGAGTCCTTAAATAATGCAACAAAGTCCTTAAATAATGCAGCAGAGTCCTTACATAATGCAACATAGTCCTTAAATAATGCAGCAAAGTCCTTAAATAATGCAGCAGAGTCCTTAAATAATGCAGCAGAGTCCTTAAATAATGCAGTAAAGTCCTTAAATAATGCAGAAGAGTCCTTAAATAATGCAATAAAGTCCTTAAATAATGCAGCAAAGTCCTTAAATAATCCAGCCAAGTCCTTAAATAATGCAGCAGAGTACTTAAATAATGCAGCAAAGTCCTTAAATGATGCAGCAGAGTCCTTAAATAATGCAGCAAAGTCCTTAAATAATGCAGCAAAGTCCTTAAATAATGCAGAAGAGTCCTTAAATAATGCAACAAAGTCCTTAAATAATGCAGCAGAGTGCTTAAATAATGCAGCAAAGTCCTTAAATAATGCAGAAGAGTCCTTAAATAATGCAATAAAGTCCTTAAATAATGCAGCAAAGTCCTTAAATAATCCAGCCAAGTCCTTAAATAATGCAGCAGAGTCCTTAAATAATGCAACAAAGTAATTAAATAATGCAGCAGAGTCCTTAAATAATGCAACAAAGTCCTTAAATAATGCAGAAGAGTAATTAAATGATCCAGACAAGTCCTTAAATAATGCAGCAGAGTACTTAAATAATGCAGCAAAGTCCTTAAATAATGCATCAAATTCCTTAAATAATGCAGCAAAGTCTTTAAATAATGCAATAACGTCCATAAATAATGCAGCAAAGTCCTTAAATAATGCAGCAGAGTCCTTAAATAATGCAACAAAGTCCTTAAATGATGCAGAAGAGTCCTTAAATAATGCAGCAAAGTCCTTAAATAATGCAGCAGAGTCCTTAAATAATGCAGCAGAGTCCTTAAATAATGCAACAAAGTAATTAAATAATGCAGCAGAGTCCTTAAATAATGCAACAAAGTCCATACATAATGCAGAAGAGTCCTTAAATAATGCAGACAAGTCCTTAAATAATACATCAAATTCCTTAAATAATGCAGCAAAGTCTTTAAATAATGCTATAACGTCCATAAATAATGCAGCAAAGTCCTTATATAATGCAGCAGAGTCCTTAAATAATGCAACAAAGTCCTTAAATAATGCAGCAGAGTCCTTAAATAATGCAGCAAAGTCCATAAATAATGCAGCACAGTCCTTAAATAATCCAGCCAAGTCCTTAAATAATGCAGCAAATTCCTTAAATAATGCAGCAAAGTCTTTAAATAATGCAATAAAGTCCTTAAATAATGCAGCAAAGTCCTTAAATAATCCAGCCAAGTCCTTAAATAATGCAGCAGAGTCCTTAAATAATGCAGCAAAGTCCTTAAATGATGCAGCAGAGTCCTTAAATAATGCAGCAAAGTCCTTAAATAATGCAGCAGAGTCCTTAAATAATGCAACAAAGTCCTTAAATAATGCAGCAGAGTCCTTAAATAATGCAACAAAGTCCTTAAATAATGCAGCAAAGTCCTTAAATAATGCAGCAGAGTCCTTAAATAATGCAACAAATTCCTTAAATAATGCAGCAGAGTCCTTAAATAATGCAACAAAGTCCTTAAATAATGCAGCAAAGTCCTTAAATAATGCAGCACATTCCTTAAATAATACAGCAGAGTCCTTAAATAATTAAGCCAAGTCCTTAAATAATGCAGCAGAGTCCTTAAATAATGCAGAAAAGTCCTTAAATAATGCAGCAGAGTCCTTAAATACTTCAGCATAGTCCTTAAATAATGCAGCAAAGTCCTTGACTAATGCAGCAGAGTCCTTAAATAATGCAACAAAGTCCTTAAATAATGCAGAAGAGTCATTAAATAATGCAGCAAATTCCTTAAATAATGCAGCAAAGTCTTTAAATAATGCAATAAAGTCCATAAATAATGCAGCAAAGTTCTTAAATAATGCAGCAGAGTACTGAAATACCGCAGCAGGGTCCTTAAATAATGCAGCAAAGTCGTTAAATAATGAAGTCGAGTCCTTAAATAATGCAACAACGTCCTTAAATGATGCAGCAGAGTCCTTAAATAATGCAACAAAGTCCTTAAATAATGCAGCACAGTCCTTAAATAATCCAGCCAAGTCCTTAAATAATGCAGCAGAGTCCTTAAATAATGCAGAAAAGTCCTTAAATAATGCAGCAGAGTCCTTAAATACTGCAGCAGAGTCCTTAAATAATGCAGAAAAGTCTTTAAATAATGCAACAAAGTCCTTAAATAATGCAGCAGAGTCCTTAAATAATGCAGAAGAGTCCTTAAATAATCCAGTGAAGTCCTTAAATAATGCAGCAGAGTCCTTAAATAATGCAGAAAAGTCCTTAAATAATGCAGCAGAGTCCTTAAATACTTCAGCATAGTCCTTAAATAATGCAGCAAAGTCCTTGAATAATGCAGCAGAGTCCTTAAATAATGCAACAAAGTCCTTAAATAATGCAGAAGAGTCCTTAAATAATGCAGCAAATTCCTTAAATAATGCAGCAAAGTCTTTAAATAATGCAATAAAGTCCATAAATAATGCAGCAAAGTCCTTAAATGATGCAGCAGAGTACTGAAATACCGCAGCAGGGTCTTTAAATAATGCAGCAAAGTCATTAAATAATGAAGTAGAGTCCTTAAATAATGCAACAACGTCATTAAATGATGCTGCAGAGTCCTTAAATAATGCAACAAAGTCCTTAAATAATGCAGCACAGTCCTTAAATAATCCAGCCAAGTCCTTAAATAATGCAGCAGAGTCCTTAAATAATGCAGAAAAGTCCTTAAATAATGCAGCAGAGTCCTTAAATACTGCAGCAGAGTCCTTAAATAATGCAGAAAAGTCATTAAATAATGCAGAAGAGTCCTTAAATAATGCAGCAAAGTCCTTATATAATGCATCAGAGTCCTTAAATATTGCAGCAGAGTCCTTAAATACCACAGCAGAGTCCTTAAATAATGCAGCAAAGTCTTTAAATAATGCAACAAAGTCCTTAAATAATGCAGCAGAGTCCTTAAATAATGCAGAAGAGTCCTTAAATAATACAGTCGAGTCCTTAAATAATGCAGCAGAGTCCTTAAATAATGCAGAAAAGTCCTTAAATAATGCAGAAGAGTCCTTAAATACTTCAGCATAGTCGTTAAATAATGCAGCAAAGTCCTTGAATAATGCAGCAGAGTCCTTAAATAATCCAGCCAAGTCCTTAAATAATGCAACAAAGTCCTTAAATAATGCAGCAGATTACTGAAATACTGCAGCAGGGTCCTTAAATAATGCAGCAGAGTTCTTAAATAATGCAATAAAGTCCATAAATGATGCAGCAAATTCCTTAAATAATGCAGCAGAGTACTGAAATACCGCAGCAGAATCCTTAAATAATGCAACAGAGTCCTTAAATAATGCAGAACAGTCCTTAAATAATGCAATAAAGTCCTTAAATAATGCAGCAAAGTCCTTAAATAATGCAGCAGAGTCCTTAAATAATGCAGCAAAGTCCTTAAATAATGCAGCAGAGTCCTTAAATAATGCAACAAAGTCCTTAAATAATGCAGCAGAGTCCTTAAATAATGCAACAAAGTCCTTAAACAATGCAGCAGAGTCCTTAAATAATGCAGCACATTCCTTAAATAATACAGCAGAGTCCTTAAATAATCCAGCCAAGTCCTTAAATATTGCAGCAGAGTCCTTAAATACCACAGCAGAGTCCTTAAATAATGCAGCAAAGTCTTTAAATAATGCAACAAAGTCCTTAAATAATGCAGCAGAGTCCTTAAATAATGCAGAAGAGTCCTTAAATAATCCAGTGAAGTCCTTAAATAATGCAGCAGAGTCCTTAAATAATGCAGAAAAGTCCTTAAATAATGCAGCAGAGTCCTTAAATACTTCAGCATAGTCCTTAAATAATGCAGCAAAGTCCTTGAATAATGCAGCAGAGTCCTTAAATAATGCAACAAAGTCCTTAAATAATGCAGAAGAGTCCTTAAATAATGCAGCAAATTCCTTAAATAATGCAGCAAAGTCTTTAAATAATGCAATAAAGTCCATAAATAATGCAGCAAAGTCCTTAAATGATGCAGCAGAGTACTGAAATACCGCAGCAGGGTCTTTAAATAATGCAGCAAAGTCGTTAAATAATGAAGTAGAGTCCTTAAATAATGCAACAACGTCATTAAATGATGCAGCAGAGTCCTTAAATAATGCAACAAAGTCCTTAAATAATGCAGCACAGTCCTTAAATAATCCAGCCAAGTCCTTAAATAATGCAGCAGAGTCCTTAAATAATGCAGAAAAGTCCTTAAATAATGCAGCAGAGTCCTTAAATACTGCAGCAGAGTCCTTAAATAATGCAGAAAAGTCATTAAATAATGCAGAAGAGTCCTTAAATAATGCAGCAAAGTCCTTATATAATGCATCAGAGTCCTTAAATATTGCAGCAGAGTCCTTAAATACCACAGCAGAGTCCTTAAAAAATGCAGCAAAGTCTTTAAATAATGCAACAAAGTCCTTAAATAATGCAGCAGAGTCCTTAAATAATGCAGAAGAGTCCTTAAATAATCCAGTCAAGTCCTTAAATAATGCAGCAGAGTCCTTAAATAATGCAGAAAAGTCCTTAAATAATGCAGAAGAGTCCTTAAATACTTCAGCATAGTCCTTAAATAATGCAGCAAAGTCCTTGAATAATGCAGCACAGTCCTTAAATAATCCAGCCAAGTCCTTAAATAATGCAGCAGAGTCCTTAAATAATGCAGAAAAGTCCTTAAATAATGCAGCACAGTCCTTAAATAATCCAGCCAAGTCCTTAAATAATGCAGCAAAGTCTTTAAATAATGCAATAAAGTCCATAAATAATGCACCAAATTCCTTAAATAATGCAGCAGAGTACTGAAATACCGCAGCAGGATCCTTAAATAATGCAGCAGAGTCCTTAAATAATGCAACAAAGTCCTTAAATAATGCAGAACAGTCCTTAAATAATGCAACAAAGTACTTAAATAATGCAGCAGAGTCCTTAAATAATGCAGCCAAGTCCTTAAATAATGCAGCAGAGTCCTTAAATAATGCAGAAAAGTCCTTAAATAATGCAGCAGAGTCCTTAAATACTGCAGCAGAGTCCTTAAATAATGCAGAAAAGTCATTAAATAATGCAGAAGAGTCCTTAAATAATGCAGCAAAGTCCTTATATAATGCATCAGAGTCCTTAAGTAATGCAGCAGAGTCCTTAAATACCACAGCAGAGTCCTTAAATAATGCAGCAAAGTCTTTAAATAATGCAGCACAGTCCTTAAATAATCCAGCCAAGTCCTTAAATAATGCAGCAGAGTCCTTAAATAATGCAGAAAAGTCCTTAAATAATGCAGCAGAGTCCTTAAATACTTCAGCATAGTCCTTAAATAATGCAGCAAAGTCCTTGACTAATGCAGCAGAGTCCTTAAATAATGCAACAAAGTCCTTAAATAATGCAGAAGAGTCCTTAAATAATGCAGCAAATTCCTTAAATAATGCAGCAAAGTCTTTAAATAATGCAATAAAGTCCATAAATAATGCAGCAAAGTTCTTAAATAATGCAGCAGAGTACTGAAATACCGCAGCAGGGTCCTTAAATAATGCAGCAAAGTCGTTAAATAATGAAGTCGAGTCCTTAAATAATGCAACAACGTCCTTAAATGATGTAGCAGAGTCCTTAAATAATGCAACAAAGTCCTTAAATAATGCAGCACAGTCCTTAAATAATCCAGCCAAGTCCTTAAATAATGCAGCAGAGTCCTTAAATAATGCAGAAAAGTCCTTAAATAATGCAGCAGAGTCCTTAAATACTGCAGCAGAGTCCTTAAATAATGCAGAAAAGTCATTAAATAATGCAGAAGAGTCCTTAAATAATGCAGCAAAGTCCTTATATAATGCATCAGAGTCCTTAAATATTGCAGCAGAGTCCTTAAATACCACAGCAGAGTCCTTAAATAATGCAGCAAAGTCTTTAAATAATGCAACAAAGTCCTTAAATAATGCAGCAGAGTCCTTAAATAATGCAGAAGAGTCCTTAAATAATACAGTCGAGTCCTTAAATAATGCAGCAGAGTCCTTAAATAATGCAGAAAAGTCCTTAAATAGTGCAGAAGAGTCCTTAAATACTTCAGCATAGTCGTTAAATAATGCAGCAAAGTCCTTGAATAATGCAGCAGAGTCCTTAAATAATCCAGCCAAGTCCTTAAATAATGCAACAAAGTCCTTAAATAATGCAGCAGATTACTGAAATACTGCAGCAGGGTCCTTAAATAATGCAGCAGAGTTCTTAAATAATGCAATAAAGTCCATAAATGATGCAGCAAATTCCTTAAATAATGCAGCAGAGTACTGAAATACCGCAGCAGAATCCTTAAATAATGCAACAGAGTCCTTAAATAATGCAGAACAGTCCTTAAATAATGCAATAAAGTCCTTAAATAATGCAGCAAAGTCCTTAAATAATGCAGCAGAGTCCTTAAATAATGCAGCAAAGTCCTTAAATAATGCAGCAGAGTCCTTAAATAATGCAACAAAGTCCTTAAATAATGCAGCAGAGTCCTTAAATAATGCAACAAAGTCCTTAAACAATGCAGCAGAGTCCTTAAATAATGCAGCACATTCCTTAAATAATACAGCAGAGTCCTTAAATAATCCAGCCAAGTCCTTAAATATTGCAGCAGAGTCCTTAAATACCACAGCAGAGTCCTTAAATAATGCAGCAAAGTCTTTAAATAATGCAACAAAGTCCTTAAATAATGCAGCAGAGTCCTTAAATAATGCAGAAGAGTCCTTAAATAATCCAGTGAAGTCCTTAAATAATGCAGCAGAGTCCTTAAATAATGCAGAAAAGTCCTTAAATAATGCAGCAGAGTCCTTAAATACTTCAGCATAGTCCTTAAATAATGCAGCAAAGTCCTTGAATAATGCAGCAGAGTCCTTAAATAATGCAACAAAGTCCTTAAATAATGCAATAAAGTCCATAAATGATGCAGCAAATTCCTTAAATAATGCAGCAGAGTACTGAAATACCGCAGCAGAATCCTTAAATAATGCAACAGAGTCCTTAAATAATGCAGAACAGTCCTTAAATAATGCAATAAAGTCCTTAAATAATGCAGCAAAGTCCTTAAATAATGCAGCAGAGTCCTTAAATAATGCAGCAAAGTCCTTAAATAATGCAGCAGAGTCCTTAAATAATGCAACAAAGTCCTTAAATAATGCAGCAGAGTCCTTAAATAATGCAACAAAGTCCTTAAACAATGCAGCAGAGTCCTTAAATAATGCAGCACATTCCTTAAATAATACAGCAGAGTCCTTAAATAATCCAGCCAAGTCCTTAAATATTGCAGCAGAGTCCTTAAATACCACAGCAGAGTCCTTAAATAATGCAGCAAAGTCTTTAAATAATGTAACAAAGTCCTTAAATAATGCAGCAGAGTCCTTAAATAATGCAGAAGAGTCCTTAAATAATCCAGTGAAGTCCTTAAATAATGCAGCAGAGTCCTTAAATAATGCAGAAAAGTCCTTAAATAATGCAGCAGAGTCCTTAAATACTTCAGCATAGTCCTTAAATAATGCAGCAAAGTCCTTGAATAATGCAGCAGAGTCCTTAAATAATGCAACAAAGTCCTTAAATAATGCAGAAGAGTCCTTAAATAATGCAGCAAATTCCTTAAATAATGCAGCAAAGTCTTTAAATAATGCAATAAAGTCCATAAATAATGCAGCAAAGTCCTTAAATGATGCAGCAGAGTACTGAAATACCGCAGCAGGGTCTTTAAATAATGCAGCAAAGTCGTTAAATAATGAAGTAGAGTCCTTAAATAATGCAACAACGTCATTAAATGATGCAGCAGAGTCCTTAAATAATGCAACAAAGTCCTTAAATAATGCAGCACAGTCCTTAAATAATCCAGCCAAGTCCTTAAATAATGCAGCAGAGTCCTTAAATAATGCAGAAAAGTCCTTAAATAATGCAGCAGAGTCCTTAAATACTGCAGCAGAGTCCTTAAATAATGCAGAAAAGTCATTAAATAATGCAGAAGAGTCCTTAAATAATGCAGCAAAGTCCTTATATAATGCATCAGAGTCCTTAAATATTGCAGCAGAGTCCTTAAATACCACAGCAGAGTCCTTAAATAATGCAGCAAAGTCTTTAAATAATGCAACAAAGTCCTTAAATAATGCAGCAGAGTCCTTAAATAATGCAGAAGAGTCCTTAAATAATCCAGTCAAGTCCTTAAATAATGCAGCAGAGTCCTTAAATAATGCAGAAAAGTCCTTAAATAATGCAGAAGAGTCCTTAAATACTTCAGCATAGTCCTTAAATAATGCAGCAAAGTCCTTGAATAATGCAGCACAGTCCTTAAATAATCCAGCCAAGTCCTTAAATAATGCAGCAGAGTCCTTAAATAATGCAGAACAGTCCTTAAATAATGCAATAAAGTCCTTAAATAATGCAGCAAAGTCCTTAAATAATGCAGCAGAGTCCTTAAATAATGCAGAAAAGTCCTTAAATAATGCAGCACATTCCTTAAATAATGCAGCAGAGTCCTTAAATAATCCAGCCAAGTCCTTAAATAATGCAGCAGAGTACTGAAATACCGCAGCAGGATCCTTAAATAATGCAGCAGAGTCCTTAAATAATGCAACAAAGTCCTTAAATAATGCAGAACAGTCCTTAAATAATGCAATAAAGTCCTTAAATAATGCAGCAAAGTCCTTATATAATGCAGCAGAGTCCTTAAATAATGCAACAAAGTCCTTAAATAATGCAGCAGAGTCCTTAAATAATGCAAGAAAGTCCTTAAATAATGCAGCAGAGTCCTTAAATAATGCAGCACATTCCTTAAATAATGCAGCAGAGTCCTTAAATAATCCAGCCAAGTCCTTAAATATTGCAGCAGAGTCCTTAAATAATGCAGAAAAGTCCTTAAATAATGCAGCAGAGTCCTTAAAAACTGCAGCAGAGTCCTTAAATAATGCAGCAAAGTCCTTGAATAATGCAGCAGAGTCCTTAAATAATGCAACAAAGTCCTTAAATAATGCAGCAGAGTCCTTAAATAATGCAATAAAGTCCATAAATAATGCAGCAAAGTCCTTAAATAATTCAGCAGAGTGCTGAAATACCGCAGCCAGGTCCTTAAATAATGCAGCAGAGTCCTTAAATAATGCAACAAAGTCCTTAAATAATGCAGCACGGTCCTTAAATAATGCAACAAAGTCCTTAAATAATGCAGCAGAGTCCTTAAATAATGCAGCAGAGTCCTTAAATAATCCAGCCAAGTCCTTAAATAATGCAACAAAGCCCTTAAATAATGCAGCAGATTACTGAAATACTGCAGCAGGGTCCTTAAGTAATGCAGCAGAGTCCTTAAATAATGCAACAAAGTCCTTAAATAATGCAGCAGAGTCCTTAAATAATGCAACAAAGTCCTTAAATAATGCAGCAGAGTCCTTAAATAATGCAGCAAAGTCCTTAAATAATGCAGCACAGTCCTTAATTAATCCAGCCAAGTCCTTAAATAATGCAGCAAAGTCTTTAAATAATGCAATAAAGTCCATAAATAATGCAGCAAAGTCCTTAAATAATTCAGCAGAGTGCTGAAATACCGCAGCAGGGTCCTTAAATAATGCAGCAGAGTCCTTAAATAATGCAACAAAGTCCTTAAATAATGCAGCACGGTCCTTAAATAATGCAACAAAGTCCTTAAATAATGCAGCAGAGTCCTTAAATAATGCAGCAAAGTCCTTAAATAATGCAGCAGAGTCCTTAAATAATCCAGCCAAGTCCTTAAATATTGCAGCAGAGTCCTTAAATAATGCAGAAAAGTCCTTAAATAATGCAGCAGAGTCCTTAAAAACTGCAGCAGAGTCCTTAAATAATGCAGCAAAGTCCTTGAATAATGCAGCAGAGTCCTTAAATAATGCAACAAAGTCCTTAAATAATGCAGCAGGGTCCTTAAATAATGCAACAAAGTCCTTAAATAATGCAGCAGAGTCCTTAAATAATGCAGCAAAGTCCTTAAATAATGCAGCAGAGTCCTTAAATAATCCAGCCAAGTCCTTAAATAATGCAGCAAAGTCCTTAAAAAATGCAGCAGAGTACTGAAATACCGCAGCAGGATCCTTAAATAATGCAGCAGAGTCCTTAAATAATGCAACAAAGTCCTTAAATAATGCAGAACAGTCCTTAAATAATGCAATAAAGTCCTTAAATAATGCAGCAAAGTCCTTAAATAATGCAGCAGAGTCCTTAAATAATGCAACAAAGTCCTTAAATAATGCAACAAAGTCCTTAAATAATGCAGCAGAGTCCTTAAATAATGCAGCACATTCCTTAAATAATTCAGCAGAGTCCTTAAATAATCCAGCCAAGTCCTTAAATACTGCAGCAGAGTACTTAAATAATGCAGCAAAGTCCTTAAATAATGCAGCTGAGTACTTAAATAATGCAACAAAGTACTTAAATAATGCAGCAGAGTCCTTAAGTACCGTATCAGAGTCCTTAAATAATGCAGCAAAGTCCTTAAATAATGCAGCAGAGTCCTTAAATAATGCAGCAAAGTCCCTAAATAATCCAGCCAAGTCCTTAAATAATGCAACAAAGTCCTTAAATAATGCAGCAGATTACTGAAATACTGCAGCAGGGTCCTTAAATAAAGCAGCAGAGTCCTTAAATAATGCAACAAAGTCCTTAAATAATGCAGCAGAGTCCTTAAATAATGCAACAAAGTCCTTAAATAATGCAGCAGAGTCCTTAAATAATGCAGCAGAGTACTGAAATACCGCAGCAGGGTCCTTAAATAATGCAGCAAAGTCGTTAAATAATGAAGTAGAGTCCTTAAATAATGCAACAAAGTCCTTAAATGATGCAGCAGTGTCCTTAAATAATGCAACAAAGTCCTTAAATAATGCAGCAGAGTCCTTAAATAATGCAACAAAGTCCTTAAATAATGCAGCAGAGTCCTTAAATAATGCAGCAAAGTCCTTAAATAATGCAGCACAGTCCTTAAATAATCCAGCCAAGTCCTTAAATAATGCAGCAAAGTCTTTAAATAATGCAATAAAGTCCATAAATAATGCAGCAAATTCCTTAAATAATGCAGCAGAGTACTGAAATACCGCAGCAGGATCCTTAAATAATGCAGCAGAGTCCTTAAATAATGCAACAAAGTCCTTAAATAATGCAGAACAGTCCTTAAATAATGCAATAAAGTCCTTAAATAATGCAGCAAAGTCCTTATATAATGCAGCAGAGTCCTTAAATAATGCAACAAAGTCCTTAAATAATGCAGCAGAGTCCTTAAATAATGCAAGAAAGTCCTTAAATAATGCAGCAGAGTCCTTAAATAATGCAGCACATTCCTTAAATAATGCAGCAGAGTCCTTAAATAATCCAGCCAAGTCCTTAAATATTGCAGCAGAGTCCTTAAATAATGCAGAAAAGTCCTTAAATAATGCAGCAGAGTCCTTAAATAAGGCAGCAAAGTCCTTATATAATGCATCAGAGTCCTTAAGTAATGCAGCAGAGTCCTTAAATACCACAGCAGAGTCCTTAAATAATGCAGCAAAGTCTTTAAATAATGCAGCACAGTCCTTAAATAATCCAGCCAAGTCCTTAAATAATGCAGCAGAGTCCTTAAATAATGCAGAAAAGTCCTTAAATAATGCAGCAGAGTCCTTAAATACTTCAGCATAGTCCTTAAATAATGCAGCAAAGTCCTTGACTAATGCAGCAGAGTCCTTAAATAATGCAACAAAGTCCTTAAATAATGCAGAAGAGTCCTTAAATAATGCAGCAAATTCCTTAAATAATGCAGCAAAGTCTTTAAATAATGCAATAAAGTCCATAAATAATGCAGCAAAGTTCTTAAATAATGCAGCAGAGTACTGAAATACCGCAGCAGGGTCCTTAAATAATGCAGCAAAGTCGTTAAATAATGAAGTCGAGTCCTTAAATAATGCAACAACGTCCTTAAATGATGTAGCAGAGTCCTTAAATAATGCAACAAAGTCCTTAAATAATGCAGCACAGTCCTTAAATAATCCAGCCAAGTCCTTAAATAATGCAGCAGAGTCCTTAAATAATGCAGAAAAGTCCTTAAATAATGCAGCAGAGTCCTTAAATACTGCAGCAGAGTCCTTAAATAATGCAGAAAAGTCATTAAATAATGCAGAAGAGTCCTTAAATAATGCAGCAAAGTCCTTATATAATGCATCAGAGTCCTTAAATATTGCAGCAGAGTCCTTAAATACCACAGCAGAGTCCTTAAATAATGCAGCAAAGTCTTTAAATAATGCAACAAAGTCCTTAAATAATGCAGCAGAGTCCTTAAATAATGCAGAAGAGTCCTTAAATAATACAGTCGAGTCCTTAAATAATGCAGCAGAGTCCTTAAATAATGCAGAAAAGTCCTTAAATAGTGCAGAAGAGTCCTTAAATACTTCAGCATAGTCGTTAAATAATGCAGCAAAGTCCTTGAATAATGCAGCAGAGTCCTTAAATAATCCAGCCAAGTCCTTAAATAATGCAACAAAGTCCTTAAATAATGCAGCAGATTACTGAAATACTGCAGCAGGGTCCTTAAATAATGCAGCAGAGTTCTTAAATAATGCAATAAAGTCCATAAATGATGCAGCAAATTCCTTAAATAATGCAGCAGAGTACTGAAATACCGCAGCAGAATCCTTAAATAATGCAACAGAGTCCTTAAATAATGCAGAACAGTCCTTAAATAATGCAATAAAGTCCTTAAATAATGCAGCAAAGTCCTTAAATAATGCAGCAGAGTCCTTAAATAATGCAGCAAAGTCCTTAAATAATGCAGCAGAGTCCTTAAATAATGCAACAAAGTCCTTAAATAATGCAGCAGAGTCCTTAAATAATGCAACAAAGTCCTTAAACAATGCAGCAGAGTCCTTAAATAATGCAGCACATTCCTTAAATAATACAGCAGAGTCCTTAAATAATCCAGCCAAGTCCTTAAATATTGCAGCAGAGTCCTTAAATACCACAGCAGAGTCCTTAAATAATGCAGCAAAGTCTTTAAATAATGCAACAAAGTCCTTAAATAATGCAGCAGAGTCCTTAAATAATGCAGAAGAGTCCTTAAATAATCCAGTGAAGTCCTTAAATAATGCAGCAGAGTCCTTAAATAATGCAGAAAAGTCCTTAAATAATGCAGCAGAGTCCTTAAATACTTCAGCATAGTCCTTAAATAATGCAGCAAAGTCCTTGAATAATGCAGCAGAGTCCTTAAATAATGCAACAAAGTCCTTAAATAATGCAGAAGAGTCCTTAAATAATGCAGCAAATTCCTTAAATAATGCAGCAAAGTCTTTAAATAATGCAATAAAGTCCATAAATAATGCAGCAAAGTCCTTAAATGATGCAGCAGAGTACTGAAATACCGCAGCAGGGTCTTTAAATAATGCAGCAAAGTCGTTAAATAATGAAGTAGAGTCCTTAAATAATGCAACAACGTCATTAAATGATGCAGCAGAGTCCTTAAATAATGCAACAAAGTCCTTAAATAATGCAGCACAGTCCTTAAATAATCCAGCCAAGTCCTTAAAGAATGCAGCAGAGTCCTTAAATAATGCAGAAAAGTCCTTAAATAATGCAGCAGAGTCCTTAAATACTGCAGCAGAGTCCTTAAATAATGCAGAAAAGTCATTAAATAATGCAGAAGAGTCCTTAAATAATGCAGCAAAGTCCTTATATAATGCATCAGAGTCCTTAAATATTGCAGCAGAGTCCTTAAATACCACAGCAGAGTCCTTAAATAATGCAGCAAAGTCTTTAAATAATGCAACAAAGTCCTTAAATAATGCAGCAGAGTCCTTAAATAATGCAGAAGAGTCCTTAAATAATCCAGTCAAGTCCTTAAATAATGCAGCAGAGTCCTTAAATAATGCAGAAAAGTCCTTAAATAATGCAGAAGAGTCCTTAAATACTTCAGCATAGTCCTTAAATAATGCAGCAAAGTCCTTGAATAATGCAGCACAGTCCTTAAATAATCCAGCCAAGTCCTTAAATAATGCAGCAGAGTCCTTAAATAATGCAGAAAAGTCCTTAAATAATGCAGCACAGTCCTTAAATAATCCAGCCAAGTCCTTAAATAATGCAGCAAAGTCTTTAAATAATGCAATAAAGTCCATAAATAATGCACCAAATTCCTTAAATAATGCAGCAGAGTACTGAAATACCGCAGCAGGATCCTTAAATAATGCAGCAGAGTCCTTAAATAATGCAACAAAGTCCTTAAATAATGCCGAACAGTCCTTAAATAATGCAACAAAGTACTTAAATAATGCAGCAGAGTCCTTAAATAATGCAGCAAAGTCATTAAATAATGCTGCAGAGTCCTTAAATAATGCAGCAAATTCCTTAAATAATGCAGCAAAGTCTTTAAATAATGCAATAAAGTCCTTAAATAATGCAGCAGAGTACTGAAATACCGCAGCAGGGTCCTTAAATAATGGAGCAAAGTCGTTAAATAATGAAGTAGAGTCCTTAAATAATGCATCAGAGTACTGAAATACCGCAACAGGGTCCTTAAATAATGCAGCAAAGTCGTTAAATAATGAAGTAGAGTCCTTAAATAATGCAACAAAGTCCTTAAATGATGCAGCAGAGTCCTTAAATAATGCAACAAAGTCCTTAAATAATGCAGCAGAGTCCTTAAATAATGCATCAGAGTACTGAAATACCGCAACAGGGTCCTTAAATAATGCAGCAAAGTCGTTAAATAATGAAGTAGAGTCCTTAAATAATGCAACAAAGTCCTTAAATGATGCAGCAGAGTCCTTAAATAATGCAACAAAGTCCTTAAATAATGCAGCAGAGTCCTTAGATAATGCAACAATGTCCTTAAATAATGCAGCAGGGTCCTTAAATAATGCAAAAAGTCCTTAAATAATGCAGCAGATTCCTTAAAAAATGCAGCAAAGTCCGTAAATAATGCAGCAGAGTCCTTAAATAATCCAGCCAAGTCCTTAAATAATGCAACAAAGTCCTTAAATAATGCAGCAGATTACTGAAATACTGCAGCAGGGTCCTTAAATAATGCAGCAGAGTTCTTAAATAGTGCAATAAAGTCCATAAATGATGCAGCAAATTCCTTAAATAATGCAGCAGAGTACTGAAATACCGCAGCAGAATCCTTAAATAATGCAACAGAGTCCTTAAATAATGCAGAACAGTCCTTAAATAATGCAATAAAGTCCTTAAATAATGCAGCAAAGTCCTTAAATAATGCAGCAGAGTCCTTAAATAATGCAGCAAAGTCCTTAAATAATGCAGCAGAGTCCTTAAATAATGCAACAAATTCCTTAAATAATGCAGCAGAGTCCTTAAATAATGCAACAAAGTCCTTAAATAATGCAGCAAAGTCCTTAAATAATGCAGCACATTCCTTAAATAATACAGCAGAGTCCTTAAATAATTAAGCCAAGTCCTTAAATAATGCAGCAGAGTCCTTAAATAATGCAGAAAAGTCCTTAAATAATGCAGCAGAGTCCTTAAATACTTCAGCATAGTCCTTAAATAATGCAGCAAAGTCCTTGACTAATGCAGCAGAGTCCTTAAATAATGCAACAAAGTCCTTAAATAATGCAGAAGAGTCATTAAATAATGCAGCAAATTCCTTAAATAATGCAGCAAAGTCTTTAAATAATGCAATAAAGTCCATAAATAATGCAGCAAAGTTCTTAAATAATGCAGCAGAGTACTGAAATACCGCAGCAGGGTCCTTAAATAATGCAGCAAAGTCGTTAAATAATGAAGTCGAGTCCTTAAATAATGCAACAACGTCCTTA
This sequence comes from Phyllobates terribilis, assembly GCF_046119375.1. NCBI lineage: Eukaryota > Metazoa > Chordata > Amphibia > Anura > Dendrobatidae > Phyllobates > Phyllobates terribilis. The sequence goes on from NW_027363363.1 coordinate 807,339, forward strand.
AATGATGCAGCAGAGTCCTTAAATAATGCAACAAAGTCCTTAAATAATGCAGCACAGTCCTTAAATAATCCAGCCAAGTCCTTAAATAATGCAGCAGAGTCCTTAAATAATGCAGAAAAGTCCTTAAATAATGCAGCAGAGTCCTTAAATACTGCAGCAGAGTCCTTAAATAATGCAGAAAAGTCTTTAAATAATGCAACAAAGTCCTTAAATAATGCAGCAGAGTCCTTAAATAATGCAGAAGAGTCCTTAAATAATCCAGTGAAGTCCTTAAATAATGCAGCAGAGTCCTTAAATAATGCAGAAAAGTCCTTAAATAATGCAGCAGAGTCCTTAAATACTTCAGCATAGTCCTTAAATAATGCAGCAAAGTCCTTGAATAATGCAGCAGAGTCCTTAAATAATGCAACAAAGTCCTTAAATAATGCAGATGAGTCCTTAAATAATGCAGCAAATTCCTTAAATAATGCAGCAAAGTCTTTAAATAATGCAATAAAGTCCATAAATAATGCAGCAAAGTCCTTAAATGATGCAGCAGAGTACTGAAATACCGCAGCAGGGTCTTTAAATAATGCAGCAAAGTCATTAAATAATGAAGTAGAGTCCTTAAATAATGCAACAACGTCATTAAATGATGCTGCAGAGTCCTTAAATAATGCAACAAAGTCCTTAAATAATGCAGCACAGTCCTTAAATAATCCAGCCAAGTCCTTAAATAATGCAGCAGAGTCCTTAAATAATGCAGAAAAGTCCTTAAATAATGCAGCAGAGTCCTTAAATACTGCAGCAGAGTCCATAAATAATGCAGAAAAGTCATTAAATAATGCAGAAGAGTCCTTAAATAATGCAGCAAAGTCCTTATATAATGCATCAGAGTCCTTAAATATTGCAGCAGAGTCCTTAAATACCACAGCAGAGTCCTTAAATAATGCAGCAAAGTCTTTAAATAATGCAACAAAGTCCTTAAATAATGCAGCAGAGTCCTTAAATAATGCAGAAGAGTCCTTAAATAATACAGTCGAGTCCTTAAATAATGCAGCAGAGTCCTTAAATAATGCAGAAAAGTCCTTAAATAATGCAGAAGAGTCCTTAAATACTTCAGCATAGTCGTTAAATAATGCAGCAAAGTCCTTGAATAATGCAGCAGAGTCCTTAAATAATCCAGCCAAGTCCTTAAATAATGCAACAAAGTCCTTAAATAATGCAGCAGATTACTGAAATACTGCAGCAGGGTCCTTAAATAATGCAGCAGAGTTCTTAAATAATGCAATAAAGTCCATAAATGATGCAGCAAATTCCTTAAATAATGCAGCAGAGTACTGAAATACCGCAGCAGAATCCTTAAATAATGCAACAGAGTCCTTAAATAATGCAGAACAGTCCTTAAATAATGCAATAAAGTCCTTAAATAATGCAGCAAAGTCCTTAAATAATGCAGCAGAGTCCTTAAATAATGCAGCAAAGTCCTTAAATAATGCAGCAGAGTCCTTAAATAATGCAACAAAGTCCTTAAATAATGCAGCAGAGTCCTTAAATAATGCAACAAAGTCCTTAAACAATGCAGCAGAGTCCTTAAATAATGCAGCACATTCCTTAAATAATACAGCAGAGTCCTTAAATAATCCAGCCAAGTCCTTAAATATTGCAGCAGAGTCCTTAAATACCACAGCAGAGTCCTTAAATAATGCAGCAAAGTCTTTAAATAATGCAACAAAGTCCTTAAATAATGCAGCAGAGTCCTTAAATAATGCAGAAGAGTCCTTAAATAATCCAGTGAAGTCCTTAAATAATGCAGCAGAGTCCTTAAATAATGCAGAAAAGTCCTTAAATAATGCAGCAGAGTCCTTAAATACTTCAGCATAGTCCTTAAATAATGCAGCAAAGTCCTTGAATAATGCAGCAGAGTCCTTAAATAATGCAACAAAGTCCTTAAATAATGCAGAAGAGTCCTTAAATAATGCAGCAAATTCCTTAAATAATGCAGCAAAGTCTTTAAATAATGCAATAAAGTCCATAAATAATGCAGCAAAGTCCTTAAATGATGCAGCAGAGTACTGAAATACCGCAGCAGGGTCTTTAAATAATGCAGCAAAGTCGTTAAATAATGAAGTAGAGTCCTTAAATAATGCAACAACGTCATTAAATGATGCAGCAGAGTCCTTAAATAATGCAACAAAGTCCTTAAATAATGCAGCACAGTCCTTAAATAATCCAGCCAAGTCCTTAAATAATGCAGCAGAGTCCTTAAATAATGCAGAAAAGTCCTTAAATAATGCAGCAGAGTCCTTAAATACTGCAGCAGAGTCCTTAAATAATGCAGAAAAGTCATTAAATAATGCAGAAGAGTCCTTAAATAATGCAGCAAAGTCCTTATATAATGCATCAGAGTCCTTAAATATTGCAGCAGAGTCCTTAAATACCACAGCAGAGTCCTTAAATAATGCAGCAAAGTCTTTAAATAATGCAACAAAGTCCTTAAATAATGCAGCAGAGTCCTTAAATAATGCAGAAGAGTCCTTAAATAATCCAGTCAAGTCCTTAAATAATGCAGCAGAGTCCTTAAATAATGCAGAAAAGTCCTTAAATAATGCAGAAGAGTCCTTAAATACTTCAGCATAGTCCTTAAATAATGCAGCAAAGTCCTTGAATAATGCAGCACAGTCCTTAAATAATCCAGCCAAGTCCTTAAATAATGCAGCAGAGTCCTTAAATAATGCAGAAAAGTCCTTAAATAATGCAGCACAGTCCTTAAATAATCCAGCCAAGTCCTTAAATAATGCAGCAAAGTCTTTAAATAATGCAATAAAGTCCATAAATAATGCACCAAATTCCTTAAATAATGCAGCAGAGTACTGAAATACCGCAGCAGGATCCTTAAATAATGCAGCAGAGTCCTTAAATAATGCAACAAAGTCCTTAAATAATGCAGAACAGTCCTTAAATAATGCAACAAAGTACTTAAATAATGCAGCAGAGTCCTTAAATAATGCAGCCAAGTCCTTAAATAATGCAGCAGAGTCCTTAAATAATGCAGAAAAGTCCTTAAATAATGCAGCAGAGTCCTTAAATACTGCAGCAGAGTCCTTAAATAATGCAGAAAAGTCATTAAATAATGCAGAAGAGTCCTTAAATAATGCAGCAAAGTCCTTATATAATGCATCAGAGTCCTTAAGTAATGCAGCAGAGTCCTTAAATACCACAGCAGAGTCCTTAAATAATGCAGCAAAGTCTTTAAATAATGCAGCACAGTCCTTAAATAATCCAGCCAAGTCCTTAAATAATGCAGCAGAGTCCTTAAATAATGCAGAAAAGTCCTTAAATAATGCAGCAGAGTCCTTAAATACTTCAGCATAGTCCTTAAATAATGCAGCAAAGTCCTTGACTAATGCAGCAGAGTCCTTAAATAATGCAACAAAGTCCTTAAATAATGCAGAAGAGTCCTTAAATAATGCAGCAAATTACTTAAATAATGCAGCAAAGTCTTTAAATAATGCAATAAAGTCCATAAATAATGCAGCAAAGTTCTTAAATAATGCAGCAGAGTACTGAAATACCGCAGCAGGGTCCTTAAATAATGCAGCAAAGTCGTTAAATAATGAAGTCGAGTCCTTAAATAATGCAACAACGTCCTTAAATGATGTAGCAGAGTCCTTAAATAATGCAACAAAGTCCTTAAATAATGCAGCACAGTCCTTAAATAATCCAGCCAAGTCCTTAAATAATGCAGCAGAGTCCTTAAATAATGCAGAAAAGTCCTTAAATAATGCAGCAGAGTCCTTAAATACTGCAGCAGAGTCCTTAAATAATGCAGAAAAGTCATTAAATAATGCAGAAGAGTCCTTAAATAATGCAGCAAAGTCCTTATATAATGCATCAGAGTCCTTAAATATTGCAGCAGAGTCCTTAAATACCACAGCAGAGTCCTTAAATAATGCAGCAAAGTCTTTAAATAATGCAACAAAGTCCTTAAATAATGCAGCAGAGTCCTTAAATAATGCAGAAGAGTCCTTAAATAATACAGTCGAGTCCTTAAATAATGCAGCAGAGTCCTTAAATAATGCAGAAAAGTCCTTAAATAGTGCAGAAGAGTCCTTAAATACTTCAGCATAGTCGTTAAATAATGCAGCAAAGTCCTTGAATAATGCAGCAGAGTCCTTAAATAATCCAGCCAAGTCCTTAAATAATGCAACAAAGTCCTTAAATAATGCAGCAGATTACTGAAATACTGCAGCAGGGTCCTTAAATAATGCAGCAGAGTTCTTAAATAATGCAATAAAGTCCATAAATGATGCAGCAAATTCCTTAAATAATGCAGCAGAGTACTGAAATACCGCAGCAGAATCCTTAAATAATGCAACAGAGTCCTTAAATAATGCAGAACAGTCCTTAAATAATGCAATAAAGTCCTTAAATAATGCAGCAAAGTCCTTAAATAATGCAGCAGAGTCCTTAAATAATGCAGCAAAGTCCTTAAATAATGCAGCAGAGTCCTTAAATAATGCAACAAAGTCCTTAAATAATGCAGCAGAGTCCTTAAATAATGCAACAAAGTCCTTAAACAATGCAGCAGAGTCCTTAAATAATGCAGCACATTCCTTAAATAATACAGCAGAGTCCTTAAATAATCCAGCCAAGTCCTTAAATATTGCAGCAGAGTCCTTAAATACCACAGCAGAGTCCTTAAATAATGCAGCAAAGTCTTTAAATAATGCAACAAAGTCCTTAAATAATGCAGCAGAGTCCTTAAATAATGCAGAAGAGTCCTTAAATAATCCAGTGAAGTCCTTAAATAATGCAGCAGAGTCCTTAAATAATGCAGAAAAGTCCTTAAATAATGCAGCAGAGTCCTTAAATACTTCAGCATAGTCCTTAAATAATGCAGCAAAGTCCTTGAATAATGCAGCAGAGTCCTTAAATAATGCAACAAAGTCCTTAAATAATGCAATAAAGTCCATAAATGATGCAGCAAATTCCTTAAATAATGCAGCAGAGTACTGAAATACCGCAGCAGAATCCTTAAATAATGCAACAGAGTCCTTAAATAATGCAGAACAGTCCTTAAATAATGCAATAAAGTCCTTAAATAATGCAGCAAAGTCCTTAAATAATGCAGCAGAGTCCTTAAATAATGCAGCAAAGTCCTTAAATAATGCAGCAGAGTCCTTAAATAATGCAACAAAGTCCTTAAATAATGCAGCAGAGTCCTTAAATAATGCAACAAAGTCCTTAAACAATGCAGCAGAGTCCTTAAATAATGCAGCACATTCCTTAAATAATACAGCAGAGTCCTTAAATAATCCAGCCAAGTCCTTAAATATTGCAGCAGAGTCCTTAAATACCACAGCAGAGTCCTTAAATAATGCAGCAAAGTCTTTAAATAATGTAACAAAGTCCTTAAATAATGCAGCAGAGTCCTTAAATAATGCAGAAGAGTCCTTAAATAATCCAGTGAAGTCCTTAAATAATGCAGCAGAGTCCTTAAATAATGCAGAAAAGTCCTTAAATAATGCAGCAGAGTCCTTAAATACTTCAGCATAGTCCTTAAATAATGCAGCAAAGTCCTTGAATAATGCAGCAGAGTCCTTAAATAATGCAACAAAGTCCTTAAATAATGCAGAAGAGTCCTTAAATAATGCAGCAAATTCCTTAAATAATGCAGCAAAGTCTTTAAATAATGCAATAAAGTCCATAAATAATGCAGCAAAGTCCTTAAATGATGCAGCAGAGTACTGAAATACCGCAGCAGGGTCTTTAAATAATGCAGCAAAGTCGTTAAATAATGAAGTAGAGTCCTTAAATAATGCAACAACGTCATTAAATGATGCAGCAGAGTCCTTAAATAATGCAACAAAGTCCTTAAATAATGCAGCACAGTCCTTAAATAATCCAGCCAAGTCCTTAAATAATGCAGCAGAGTCCTTAAATAATGCAGAAAAGTCCTTAAATAATGCAGCAGAGTCCTTAAATACTGCAGCAGAGTCCTTAAATAATGCAGAAAAGTCATTAAATAATGCAGAAGAGTCCTTAAATAATGCAGCAAAGTCCTTATATAATGCATCAGAGTCCTTAAATATTGCAGCAGAGTCCTTAAATACCACAGCAGAGTCCTTAAATAATGCAGCAAAGTCTTTAAATAATGCAACAAAGTCCTTAAATAATGCAGCAGAGTCCTTAAATAATGCAGAAGAGTCCTTAAATAATCCAGTCAAGTCCTTAAATAATGCAGCAGAGTCCTTAAATAATGCAGAAAAGTCCTTAAATAATGCAGAAGAGTCCTTAAATACTTCAGCATAGTCCTTAAATAATGCAGCAAAGTCCTTGAATAATGCAGCACAGTCCTTAAATAATCCAGCCAAGTCCTTAAATAATGCAGCAGAGTCCTTAAATAATGCAGAAAAGTCCTTAAATAATGCAGCACAGTCCTTAAATAATCCAGCCAAGTCCTTAAATAATGCAGCAAAGTCTTTAAATAATGCAATAAAGTCCATAAATAATGCACCAAATTCCTTAAATAATGCAGCAGAGTACTGAAATACCGCAGCAGGATCCTTAAATAATGCAGCAGAGTCCTTAAATAATGCAACAAAGTCCTTAAATAATGCCGAACAGTCCTTAAATAATGCAACAAAGTACTTAAATAATGCAGCAGAGTCCTTAAATAATGCAGCAAAGTCATTAAATAATGCTGCAGAGTCCTTAAATAATGCAGCAAATTCCTTAAATAATGCAGCAAAGTCTTTAAATAATGCAATAAAGTCCTTAAATAATGCAGCAGAGTACTGAAATACCGCAGCAGGGTCCTTAAATAATGGAGCAAAGTCGTTAAATAATGAAGTAGAGTCCTTAAATAATGCATCAGAGTACTGAAATACCGCAACAGGGTCCTTAAATAATGCAGCAAAGTCGTTAAATAATGAAGTAGAGTCCTTAAATAATGCAACAAAGTCCTTAAATGATGCAGCAGAGTCCTTAAATAATGCAACAAAGTCCTTAAATAATGCAGCAGAGTCCTTAAATAATGCATCAGAGTACTGAAATACCGCAACAGGGTCCTTAAATAATGCAGCAAAGTCGTTAAATAATGAAGTAGAGTCCTTAAATAATGCAACAAAGTCCTTAAATGATGCAGCAGAGTCCTTAAATAATGCAACAAAGTCCTTAAATAATGCAGCAGAGTCCTTAGATAATGCAACAATGTCCTTAAATAATGCAGCAGGGTCCTTAAATAATGCAAAAAGTCCTTAAATAATGCAGCAGATTCCTTAAAAAATGCAGCAAAGTCCGTAAATAATGCAGCAGAGTCCTTAAATAATCCAGCCAAGTCCTTAAATAATGCAACAAAGTCCTTAAATAATGCAGCAGATTACTGAAATACTGCAGCAGGGTCCTTAAATAATGCAGCAGAGTTCTTAAATAATGCAATAAAGTCCATAAATGATGCAGCAAATTCCTTAAATAATGCAGCAGAGTACTGAAATACCGCAGCAGAATCCTTAAATAATGCAACAGAGTCCTTAAATAATGCAGAACAGTCCTTAAATAATGCAATAAAGTCCTTAAATAATGCAGCAAAGTCCTTAAATAATGCAGCAGAGTCCTTAAATAATGCAGCAAAGTCCTTAAATAATGCAGCAGAGTCCTTAAATAATGCAACAAATTCCTTAAATAATGCAGCAGAGTCCTTAAATAATGCAACAAAGTCCTTAAATAATGCAGCAAAGTCCTTAAATAATGCAGCACATTCCTTAAATAATACAGCAGAGTCCTTAAATAATTAAGCCAAGTCCTTAAATAATGCAGCAGAGTCCTTAAATAATGCAGAAAAGTCCTTAAATAATGCAGCAGAGTCCTTAAATACTTCAGCATAGTCCTTAAATAATGCAGCAAAGTCCTTGACTAATGCAGCAGAGTCCTTAAATAATGCAACAAAGTCCTTAAATAATGCAGAAGAGTCATTAAATAATGCAGCAAATTCCTTAAATAATGCAGCAAAGTCTTTAAATAATGCAATAAAGTCCATAAATAATGCAGCAAAGTTCTTAAATAATGCAGCAGAGTACTGAAATACCGCAGCAGGGTCCTTAAATAATGCAGCAAAGTCGTTAAATAATGAAGTCGAGTCCTTAAATAATGCAACAACGTCCTTAAATGATGCAGCAGAGTCCTTAAATAATGCAACAAAGTCCTTAAATAATGCAGCACAGTCCTTAAATAATCCAGCCAAGTCCTTAAATAATGCAGCAGAGTCCTTAAATAATGCAGAAAAGTCCTTAAATAATGCAGCAGAGTCCTTAAATACTGCAGCAGAGTCCTTAAATAATGCAGAAAAGTCTTTAAATAATGCAACAAAGTCCTTAAATAATGCAGCAGAGTCCTTAAATAATGCAGAAGAGTCCTTAAATAATCCAGTGAAGTCCTTAAATAATGCAGCAGAGTCCTTAAATAATGCAGAAAAGTCCTTAAATAATGCAGCAGAGTCCTTAAATACTTCAGCATAGTCCTTAAATAATGCAGCAAAGTCCTTGAATAATGCAGCAGAGTCCTTAAATAATGCAACAAAGTCCTTAAATAATGCAGAAGAGTCCTTAAATAATGCAGCAAATTCCTTAAATAATGCAGCAAAGTCTTTAAATAATGCAATAAAGTCCATAAATAATGCAGCAAAGTCCTTAAATGATGCAGCAGAGTACTGAAATACCGCAGCAGGGTCTTTAAATAATGCAGCAAAGTCATTAAATAATGAAGTAGAGTCCTTAAATAATGCAACAACGTCATTAAATGATGCTGCAGAGTCCTTAAATAATGCAACAAAGTCCTTAAATAATGCAGCACAGTCCTTAAATAATCCAGCCAAGTCCTTAAATAATGCAGCAGAGTCCTTAAATAATGCAGAAAAGTCCTTAAATAATGCAGCAGAGTCCTTAAATACTGCAGCAGAGTCCTTAAATAATGCAGAAAAGTCATTAAATAATGCAGAAGAGTCCTTAAATAATGCAGCAAAGTCCTTATATAATGCATCAGAGTCCTTAAATATTGCAGCAGAGTCCTTAAATACCACAGCAGAGTCCTTAAATAATGCAGCAAAGTCTTTAAATAATGCAACAAAGTCCTTAAATAATGCAGCAGAGTCCTTAAATAATGCAGAAGAGTCCTTAAATAATACAGTCGAGTCCTTAAATAATGCAGCAGAGTCCTTAAATAATGCAGAAAAGTCCTTAAATAATGCAGAAGAGTCCTTAAATACTTCAGCATAGTCGTTAAATAATGCAGCAAAGTCCTTGAATAATGCAGCAGAGTCCTTAAATAATCCAGCCAAGTCCTTAAATAATGCAACAAAGTCCTTAAATAATGCAGCAGATTACTGAAATACTGCAGCAGGGTCCTTAAATAATGCAGCAGAGTTCTTAAATAATGCAATAAAGTCCATAAATGATGCAGCAAATTCCTTAAATAATGCAGCAGAGTACTGAAATACCGCAGCAGAATCCTTAAATAATGCAACAGAGTCCTTAAATAATGCAGAACAGTCCTTAGATAATGCAATAAAGTCCTTAAATAATGCAGCAAAGTCCTTAAATAATGCAGCAGAGTCCTTAAATAATGCAGCAAAGTCCTTAAATAATGCAGCAGAGTCCTTAAATAATGCAACAAAGTCCTTAAATAATGCAGCAGAGTCCTTAAATAATGCAACAAAGTCCTTAAACAATGCAGCAGAGTCCTTAAATAATGCAGCACATTCCTTAAATAATACAGCAGAGTCCTTAAATAATCCAGCCAAGTCCTTAAATATTGCAGCAGAGTCCTTAAATACCACAGCAGAGTCCTTAAATAATGCAGCAAAGTCTTTAAATAATGCAACAAAGTCCTTAAATAATGCAGCAGAGTCCTTAAATAATGCAGAAGAGTCCTTAAATAATCCAGTGAAGTCCTTAAATAATGCAGCAGAGTCCTTAAATAATGCAGAAAAGTCCTTAAATAATGCAGCAGAGTCCTTAAATACTTCAGCATAGTCCTTAAATAATGCAGCAAAGTCCTTGAATAATGCAGCAGAGTCCTTAAATAATGCAACAAAGTCCTTAAATAATGCAGAAGAGTCCTTAAATAATGCAGCAAATTCCTTAAATAATGCAGCAAAGTCTTTAAATAATGCAATAAAGTCCATAAATAATGCAGCAAAGTACTTAAATGATGCAGCAGAGTACTGAAATACCGCAGCAGGGTCTTTAAATAATGCAGCAAAGTCGTTAAATAATGAAGTAGAGTCCTTAAATAATGCAACAACGTCATTAAATGATGCAGCAGAGTCCTTAAATAATGCAACAAAGTCCTTAAATAATGCAGCACAGTCCTTAAATAATCCAGCCAAGTCCTTAAATAATGCAGCAGAGTCCTTAAATAATGCAGAAAAGTCCTTAAATAATGCAGCAGAGTCCTTAAATACTGCAGCAGAGTCCTTAAATAATGCAGAAAAGTCATTAAATAATGCAGAAGAGTCCTTAAATAATGCAGCAAAGTCCTTATATAATGCATCAGAGTCCTTAAATATTGCAGCAGAGTCCTTAAATACCACAGCAGAGTCCTTAAATAATGCAGCAAAGTCTTTAAATAATGCAACAAAGTCCTTAAATAATGCAGCAGAGTCCTTAAATAATGCAGAAGAGTCCTTAAATAATCCAGTCAAGTCCTTAAATAATGCAGCAGAGTCCTTAAATAATGCAGAAAAGTCCTTAAATAATGCAGAAGAGTCCTTAAATACTTCAGCATAGTCCTTAAATAATGCAGCAAAGTCCTTGAATAATGCAGCACAGTCCTTAAATAATCCAGCCAAGTCCTTAAATAATGCAGCAGAGTCCTTAAATAATGCAGAAAAGTCCTTAAATAATGCAGCACAGTCCTTAAATAATCCAGCCAAGTCCTTAAATAATGCAGCAAAGTCTTTAAATAATGCAATAAAGTCCATAAATAATGCACCAAATTCCTTAAATAATGCAGCAGAGTACTGAAATACCGCAGCAGGATCCTTAAATAATGCAGCAGAGTCCTTAAATAATGCAACAAAGTCCTTAAATAATGCAGAACAGTCCTTAAATAATGCAACAAAGTACTTAAATAATGCAGCAGAGTCCTTAAATAATGCAGCCAAGTCCTTAAATAATGCAGCAGAGTCCTTAAATAATGCAGAAAAGTCCTTAAATAATGCAGCAGAGTCCTTAAATACTGCAGCAGAGTCCTTAAATAATGCAGAAAAGTCATTAAATAATGCAGAAGAGTCCTTAAATAATGCAGCAAAGTCCTTATATAATGCATCAGAGTCCTTAAGTAATGCAGCAGAGTCCTTAAATACCACAGCAGAGTCCTTAAATAATGCAGCAAAGTCTTTAAATAATGCAGCACAGTCCTTAAATAATCCAGCCAAGTCCTTAAATAATGCAGCAGAGTCCTTAAATAATGCAGAAAAGTCCTTAAATAATGCAGCAGAGTCCTTAAATACTTCAGCATAGTCCTTAAATAATGCAGCAAAGTCCTTGACTAATGCAGCAGAGTCCTTAAATAATGCAACAAAGTCCTTAAATAATGCAGAAGAGTCCTTAAATAATGCAGCAAATTCCTTAAATAATGCAGCAAAGTCTTTAAATAATGCAATAAAGTCCATAAATAATGCAGCAAAGTTCTTAAATAATGCAGCAGAGTACTGAAATACCGCAGCAGGGTCCTTAAATAATGCAGCAAAGTCGTTAAATAATGAAGTCGAGTCCTTAAATAATGCAACAACGTCCTTAAATGATGTAGCAGAGTCCTTAAATAATGCAACAAAGTCCTTAAATAATGCAGCACAGTCCTTAAATAATCCAGCCAAGTCCTTAAATCATGCAGCAGAGTCCTTAAATAATGCAGAAAAGTCCTTAAATAATGCAGCAGAGTCCTTAAATACTGCAGCAGAGTCCTTAAATAATGCAGAAAAGTCATTAAATAATGCAGAAGAGTCCTTAAATAATGCAGCAAAGTCCTTATATAATGCATCAGAGTCCTTAAATATTGCAGCAGAGTCCTTAAATACCACAGCAGAGTCCTTAAATAATGCAGCAAAGTCTTTAAATAATGCAACAAAGTCCTTAAATAATGCAGCAGAGTCCTTAAATAATGCAGAAGAGTCCTTAAATAATACAGTCGAGTCCTTAAATAATGCAGCAGAGTCCTTAAATAATGCAGAAAAGTCCTTAAATAGTGCAGAAGAGTCCTTAAATACTTCAGCATAGTCGTTAAATAATGCAGCAAAGTCCTTGAATAATGCAGCAGAGTCCTTAAATAATCCAGCCAAGTCCTTAAATAATGCAACAACGTCCTTAAATAATGCAGCAGATTACTGAAATACTGCAGCAGGGTCCTTAAATAATGCAGCAGAGTTCTTAAATAATGCAATAAAGTCCATAAATGATGCAGCAAATTCCTTAAATAATGCAGCAGAGTACTGAAATACCGCAGCAGAATCCTTAAATAATGCAACAGAGTCCTTAAATAATGCAGAACAGTCCTTAAATAATGCAATAAAGTCCTTAAATAATGCAGCAAAGTCCTTAAATAATGCAGCAGAGTCCTTAAATAATGCAGCAAAGTCCTTAAATAATGCAGCAGAGTCCTTAAATAATGCAACAAAGTCCTTAAATAATGCAGCAGAGTCCTTAAATAATGCAACAAAGTCCTTAAACAATGCAGCAGAGTCCTTAAATAATGCAGCACATTCCTTAAATAATACAGCAGAGTCCTTAAATAATCCAGCCAAGTCCTTAAATATTGCAGCAGAGTCCTTAAATACCACAGCAGAGTCCTTAAATAATGCAGCAAAGTCTTTAAATAATGCAACAAAGTCCTTAAATAATGCAGCAGAGTCCTTAAATAATGCAGAAGAGTCCTTAAATAATCCAGTGAAGTCCTTAAATAATGCAGCAGAGTCCTTAAATAATGCAGAAAAGTCCTTAAATAATGCAGCAGAGTCCTTAAATACTTCAGCATAGTCCTTAAATAATGCAGCAAAGTCCTTGAATAATGCAGCAGAGTCCTTAAATAATGCAACAAAGTCCTTAAATAATGCAGAAGAGTCCTTAAATAATGCAGCAAATTCCTTAAATAATGCAGCAAAGTCTTTAAATAATGCAATAAAGTCCATAAATAATGCAGCAAAGTCCTTAAATGATGCAGCAGAGTACTGAAATACCGCAGCAGGGTCTTTAAATAATGCAGCAAAGTCGTTAAATAATGAAGTAGAGTCCTTAAATAATGCAACAACGTCATTAAATGATGCAGCAGAGTCCTTAAATAATGCAACAAAGTCCTTAAATAATGCAGCACAGTCCTTAAATAATCCAGCCAAGTCCTTAAATAATGCAGCAGAGTCCTTAAATAATGCAGAAAAGTCCTTAAATAATGCAGCAGAGTCCTTAAATACTGCAGCAGAGTCCTTAAATAATGCAGAAAAGTCATTAAATAATGCAGAAGAGTCCTTAAATAATGCAGCAAAGTCCTTATATAATGCATCAGAGTCCTTAAATATTGCAGCAGAGTCCTTAAATACCACAGCAGAGTCCTTAAATAATGCAGCAAAGTCTTTAAATAATGCAACAAAGTCCTTAAATAATGCAGCAGAGTCCTTAAATAATGCAGAAGAGTCCTTAAATAATCCAGTCAAGTCCTTAAATAATGCAGCAGAGTCCTTAAATAATGCAGAAAAGTCCTTAAATAATGCAGAAGAGTCCTTAAATACTTCAGCATAGTCCTTAAATAATGCAGCAAAGTCCTTGAATAATGCAGCACAGTCCTTAAATAATCCAGCCAAGTCCTTAAATAATGCAGCAGAGTCCTTAAATACTGCAGCAGAGTCCTTAAATAATGCAGAAAAGTCATTAAATAATGCAGAAGAGTCCTTAAATAATGCAGCAAAGTCCTTATATAATGCATCAGAGTCCTTAAATATTGCAGCAGAGTCCTTAAATACCACAGCAGAGTCCTTAAATAATGCAGCAAAGTCTTTAAATAATGCAACAAAGTCCTTAAATAATGCAGCAGAGTCCTTAAATAATGCAGAAGAGTCCTTAAATAATCCAGTCAAGTCCTTAAATAATGCAGCAGAGTCCTTAAATAATGCAGAAAAGTCCTTAAATAATGCAGAAGAGTCCTTAAATACTTCAGCATAGTCCTTAAATAATGCAGCAAAGTCCTTGAATAATGCAGCACAGTCCTTAAATAATCCAGCCAAGTCCTTAAATAATGCAGCAGAGTCCTTAAATAATGCAGAAAAGTCCTTAAATAATGCAGCACAGTCCTTAAATAATCCAGCCAAGTCCTTAAATAATGCAGCAAAGTCTTTAAATAATGCAATAAAGTCCATAAATAATGCACCAAATTCCTTAAATAATGCAGCAGAGTACTGAAATACCGCAGCAGGATCCTTAAATAATGCAGCAGAGTCCTTAAATAATGCAACAAAGTCCTTAAATAATGCAGAACAGTCCTTAAATAATGCAACAAAGTACTTAAATAATGCAGCAGAGTCCTTAAATAATGCAGCAAAGTCATTAAATAATGCTGCAGAGTCCTTAAATAATGCAGCAAATTCCTTAAATAATGCAGCAAAGTCTTTAAATAATGCAATAAAGTCCTTAAATAATGCAGCAGAGTACTGAAATACCGCAGCAGGGTCCTTAAATAATGGAGCAAAGTCGTTAAATAATGAAGTAGAGTCCTTAAATAATGCATCAGAGTACTGAAATACCGCAACAGGGTCCTTAAATAATGCAGCAAAGTCGTTAAATAATGAAGTAGAGTCCTTAAATAATGCAACAAAGTCCTTAAATGATGCAGCAGAGTCCTTAAATAATGCAACAAAGTCCTTAAATAATGCAGCAGAGTCCTTAAATAATGCATCAGAGTACTGAAATACCGCAACAGGGTCCTTAAATAATGCAGCAAAGTCGTTAAATAATGAAGTAGAGTCCTTAAATAATGCAACAAAGTCCTTAAATGATGCAGCAGAGTCCTTAAATAATGCAACAAAGTCCTTAAATAATGCAGCAGAGTCCTTAGATAATGCAACAATGTCCTTAAATAATGCAGCAGGGTCCTTAAATAATGCAAAAAGTCCTTAAATAATGCAGCAGATTCCTTAAAAAATGCAGCAAAGTCCGTAAATAATGCAGCAGAGTCCTTAAATAATCCAGCCAAGTCCTTAAATAATGCAACAAAGTCCTTAAATAATGCAGCAGATTACTGAAATACTGCAGCAGGGTCCTTAAATAATGCAGCAGAGTTCTTAAATAATGCAATAAAGTCCATAAATGATGCAGCAAATTCCTTAAATAATGCAGCAGAGTACTGAAATACCGCAGCAGAATCCTTAAATAATGCAACAGAGTCCTTAAATAATGCAGAACAGATCCTTAAATAATGCAATAAAGTCCTTAAATAATGCAGCAAAGTCCTTAAATAATGCAGCAGAGTCCTTAAATAATGCAGCAAAGTCCTTAAATAATGCAGCAGAGTCCTTAAATAATGCAACAAATTCCTTAAATAATGCAGCAGAGTCCTTAAATAATGCAACAAAGTCCTTAAATAATGCAGCAAAGTCCTTAAATAATGCAGCACATTCCTTAAATAATACAGCAGAGTCCTTAAATAATCCAGCCAAGTCCTTAAATAATGCAGCAGAGTCCTTAAATAATGCAGAAAAGTCCTTAAATAATGCAGCAGAGTCCTTAAATACTTCAGCATAGTCCTTAAATAATGCAGCAAAGTCCTTGACTAATGCAGCAGAGTCCTTAAATAATGCAACAAAGTCCTTAAATAATGCAGAAGAGTCCTTAAATAATGCAGCAAATTCCTTAAATAATGCAGCAAAGTCTTTAAATAATGCAATAAAGTCCATAAATAATGCAGCAAAGTTCTTAAATAATGCAGCAGAGTACTGAAATACCGCAGCAGGGTCCTTAAATAATGCAGCAAAGTCGTTAAATAATGAAGTCGAGTCCTTAAATAATGCAACAACGTCCTTAAATGATGCAGCAGAGTCCTTAAATAATGCAACAAAGTCCTTAAATAATGCAGCACAGTCCTTAAATAATCCAGCCAAGTCCTTAAATAATGCAGCAGAGTCCTTAAATAATGCAGAAAAGTCCTTAAATAATGCAGCAGAGTCCTTAAATACTGCAGCAGAGTCCTTAAATAATGCAGAAAAGTCATTAAATAATGCAGAAGAGTCCTTAAATAATGCAGCAAAGTCCTTATATAATGCATCAGAGTCCTTAAATATTGCAGCAGAGTCCTTAAATACCACAGCAGAGTCCTTAAATAATGCAGCAAAGTCTTTAAATAATGCAACAAAGTCCTTAAATAATGCAGCAGAGTCCTTAAATAATGCAGAAGAGTCCTTAAATAATCCAGTCAAGTCCTTAAATAATGCAGCAGAGTCCTTAAATAATGCAGAAAAGTCCTTAAATAATGCAGCAGAGTCCTTAAATACTTCAGCATAGTCCTTAAATAATGCAGCAAAGTCCTTGAATAATGCAGCAGAGTCCTTAAATAATGCAACAAAGTCCTTAAATAATGCAGAAGAGTCCTTAAATAATGCAGCAAATTCCTTAAATAATGCAGCAAAGTCTTTAAATAATGCAATAAAGTCCATAAATAATGCAGCAAAGTCCTTAAATGATGCAGCAGAGTACTGAAATACCGCAGCAGGGTCTTTAAATAATGCAGCAAAGTCGTTAAATAATGAAGTAGAGTCCTTAAATAATGCAACAACGTCATTAAATGATGCAGCAGAGTCCTTAAATAATGCAACAAAGTCCTTAAATAATGCAGCACAGTCCTTAAATAATCCAGCCAAGTCCTTAAATAATGCAGCAGAGTCCTTAAATAATGCAGAAAAGTCCTTAAATAATGCAGCAGAGTCCTTAAATACTGCAGCAGAGTCCTTAAATAATGCAGAAAAGTCATTAAATAATGCAGAAGAGTCCTTAAATAATGCAGCAAAGTCCTTATATAATGCATCAGAGTCCTTAAATATTGCAGCAGAGTCCTTAAATACCACAGCAGAGTCCTTAAATAATGCAGCAAAGTCTTTAAATAATGCAACAAAGTCCTTAAATAATGCAGCAGAGTCCTTAAATAATGCAGAAGAGTCCTTAAATAATCCAGTCAAGTCCTTAAATAATGCAGCAGAGTCCTTAAATAATGCAGAAAAGTCCTTAAATAATGCAGAAGAGTCCTTAAATACTTCAGCATAGTCCTTAAATAATGCAGCAAAGTCCTTGAATAATGCAGCACAGTCCTTAAATAATCCAGCCAAGTCCTTAAATAATGCAGCAGAGTCCTTAAATACTGCAGCAGAGTCCTTAAATAATGCAGAAAAGTCATTAAATAATGCAGAAGAGTCCTTAAATAATGCAGCAAAGTCCTTATATAATGCATCAGAGTCCTTAAATATTGCAGCAGAGTCCTTAAATACCACAGCAGAGTCCTTAAATAATGCAGCAAAGTCTTTAAATAATGCAACAAAGTCCTTAAATAATGCAGCAGAGTCCTTAAATAATGCAGAAGAGTCCTTAAATAATCCAGTCAAGTCCTTAAATAATGCAGCAGAGTCCTTAAATAATGCAGAAAAGTCCTTAAATAATGCAGAAGAGTCCTTAAATACTTCAGCATAGTCCTTAAATAATGCAGCAAAGTCCTTGAATAATGCAGCACAGTCCTTAAATAATCCAGCCAAGTCCTTAAATAATGCAGCAGAGTCCTTAAATAATGCAGAAAAGTCCTTAAATAATGCAGCACAGTCCTTAAATAATCCAGCCAAGTCCTTAAATAATGCAGCAAAGTCTTTAAATAATGCAATAAAGTCCATAAATAATGCACCAAATTCCTTAAATAATGCAGCAGAGTACTGAAATACCGCAGCAGGATCCTTAAATAATGCAGCAGAGTCCTTAAATAATGCAACAAAGTCCTTAAATAATGCAGAACAGTCCTTAAATAATGCAACAAAGTACTTAAATAATGCAGCAGAGTCCTTAAATAATGCAGCAAAGTCATTAAATAATGCTGCAGAGTCCTTAAATAATGCAGCAAATTCCTTAAATAATGCAGCAAAGTCTTTAAATAATGCAATAAAGTCCTTAAATAATGCAGCAGAGTACTGAAATACCGCAGCAGGGTCCTTAAATAATGGAGCAAAGTCGTTAAATAATGAAGTAGAGTCCTTAAATAATGCATCAGAGTACTGAAATACCGCAACAGGGTCCTTAAATAATGCAGCAAAGTCGTTAAATAATGAAGTAGAGTCCTTAAATAATGCAACAAAGTCCTTAAATGATGCAGCAGAGTCCTTAAATAATGCAACAAAGTCCTTAAATAATGCAGCAGAGTCCTTAAATAATGCATCAGAGTACTGAAATACCGCAACAGGGTCCTTAAATAATGCAGCAAAGTCGTTAAATAATGAAGTAGAGTCCTTAAATAATGCAACAAAGTCCTTAAATGATGCAGCAGAGTCCTTAAATAATGCAACAAAGTCCTTAAATAATGCAGCAGAGTCCTTAGATAATGCAACAATGTCCTTAAATAATGCAGCAGGGTCCTTAAATAATGCAAAAAGTCCTTAAATAATGCAGCAGATTCCTTAAAAAATGCAGCAAAGTCCGTAAATAATGCAGCAGAGTCCTTAAATAATCCAGCCAAGTCCTTAAATAATGCAACAAAGTCCTTAAATAATGCAGCAGATTACTGAAATACTGCAGCAGGGTCCTTAAATAATGCAGCAGAGTTCTTAAATAATGCAATAAAGTCCATAAATGATGCAGCAAATTCCTTAAATAATGCAGCAGAGTACTGAAATACCGCAGCAGAATCCTTAAATAATGCAACAGAGTCCTTAAATAATGCAGAACAGTCCTTAAATAATGCAATAAAGTCCTTAAATAATGCAGCAAAGTCCTTAAATAATGCAGCAGAGTCCTTAAATAATGCAGCAAAGTCCTTAAATAATGCAGCAGAGTCCTTAAATAATGCAACAAATTCCTTAAATAATGCAGCAGAGTCCTTAAATAATGCAACAAAGTCCTTAAATAATGCAGCAAAGTCCTTAAATAATGCAGCACATTCCTTAAATAATACAGCAGAGTCCTTAAATAATCCAGCCAAGTCCTTAAATAATGCAGCAGAGTCCTTAAATAATGCAGAAAAGTCCTTAAATAATGCAGCAGAGTCCTTAAATACTTCAGCATAGTCCTTAAATAATGCAGCAAAGTCCTTGACTAATGCAGCAGAGTCCTTAAATAATGCAACAAAGTCCTTAAATAATGCAGAAGAGTCCTTAAATAATGCAGCAAATTCCTTAAATAATGCAGCAAAGTCTTTAAATAATGCAATAAAGTCCATAAATAATGCAGCAAAGTTCTTAAATAATGCAGCAGAGTACTGAAATACCGCAGCAGGGTCCTTAAATAATGCAGCAAAGTCGTTAAATAATGAAGTCGAGTCCTTAAATAATGCAACAACGTCCTTAAATGATGCAGCAGAGTCCTTAAATAATGCAACAAAGTCCTTAAATAATGCAGCACAGTCCTTAAATAATCCAGCCAAGTCCTTAAATAATGCAGCAGAGTCCTTAAATAATGCAGAAAAGTCCTTAAATAATGCAGCAGAGTCCTTAAATACTGCAGCAGAGTCCTTAAATAATGCAGAAAAGTCATTAAATAATGCAGAAGAGTCCTTAAATAATGCAGCAAAGTCCTTATATAATGCATCAGAGTCCTTAAATATTGCAGCAGAGTCCTTAAATACCACAGCAGAGTCCTTAAATAATGCAGCAAAGTCTTTAAATAATGCAACAAAGTCCTTAAATAATGCAGCAGAGTCCTTAAATAATGCAGAAGAGTCCTTAAATAATCCAGTCAAGTCCTTAAATAATGCAGCAGAGTCCTTAAATAATGCAGAAAAGTCCTTAAATAATGCAGAAGAGTCCTTAAATACTTCATCATAGTCCTTAAATAATGCAGCAAAGTCCTTGAATAATGCAGCCCAGTCCTTAAATAATCCAGCCAAGTCCTTAAATAATGCAGCAGAGTCCTTAAATAATGCAGAAAAGTCCTTAAATAATGCAGCACAGTCCTTAAATAATCCAGCCAAGTCCTTAAATAATGCAGCAAAGTCTTTAAATAATGCAATAAAGTCCATAAATAATGCACCAAATTCCTTAAATAATGCAGCAGAGTACTGAAATACCGCAGCAGGATCCTTAAATAATGCAGCAGAGTCCTTAAATAATGCAACAAAGTCCTTAAATAATGCAGAACAGTCCTTAAATAATGCAACAAAGTACTTAAATAATGCAGCAGAGTCCTTAAATAATGCAGCAAAGTCATTAAATAATGCTGCAGAGTCCTTAAATAATGCAGCAAATTCCTTAAATAATGCAGCAAAGTCTTTAAATAATGCAATAAAGTCCTTAAATAATGCAGCAAATTCCTTAAATAATGCAGAAAAGTCCTTAAATAATGCAGCAGAGTCCTTAAATACTGCAGCAGAGTCCTTAAATAATGCAGAAAAGTCATTAAATAATGCAGAGGAGTCCTTAAATAATGCAGCAAAGTCCTTATATAATGCATCAGAGTCCTTAAATATTGCAGCAGAGTCCTTAAATACCACAGCAGAGTCCTTAAATAATGCAGCAAAGTCTTTAAATAATGCAAAAAAGTCCTTAAATAATGCAGCAGAGTCCTTAAATAATGCAGAAGAGTCCTTAAATAATACAGTCGAGTCCTTAAATAATGCAGCAGAGTCCTTAAATAATGCAGAAAAGTCCTTAAATAATGCAGAAGAGTCCTTAAATACTTCAGCATAGTCGTTAAATAATGCAGCAAAGTCCTTGAATAATGCAGCAGAGTCCTTAAATAATCCAGCCAAGTCCTTAAATAATGCAACAAAGTCCTTAAATAATGCAGCAGATTACTGAAATACTGCAGCAGGGTCCTTAAATAATGCAGCAGAGTTCTTAAATAATGCAATAAAGTCCATAAATGATGCAGCAAATTCCTTAAATAATGCAGCAGAGTACTGAAATACCGCAGCAGAATCCTTAAATAATGCAACAGAGTCCTTAAATAATGCAGAACAGTCCTTAAATAATGCAATAAAGTCCTTAAATAATGCAGCAAAGTCCTTAAATAATGCAGCAGAGTCCTTAAATAATGCAGCAGAGTCCTTAAATACCACAGCAGAGTCCTTAAATAATGCAGCAAAGTCTTTAAATAATGCAAAAAAGTCCTTAAATAATGCAGCAGAGTCCTTAAATAATGCAGAAGAGTCCTTAAATAATACAGTCGAGTCCTTAAATAATGCAGCAGAGTCCTTAAATAATGCAGAAAAGTCCTTAAATAATGCAGAAGAGTCCTTAAATACTTCAGCATAGTCGTTAAATAATGCAGCAAAGTCCTTGAATAATGCAGCAGAGTCCTTAAATAATCCAGCCAAGTCCTTAAATAATGCAACAAAGTCCTTAAATAATGCAGCAGATTACTGAAATACTGCAGCAGGGTCCTTAAATAATGCAGCAGAGTTCTTAAATAATGCAATAAAGTCCATAAATGATGCAGCAAATTCCTTAAATAATGCAGCAGAGTACTGAAATACCGCAGCAGAATCCTTAAATAATGCAACAGAGTCCTTAAATAATGCAGAACAGTCCTTAAATAATGCAATAAAGTCCTTAAATAATGCAGCAAAGTCCTTAAATAATGCAGCAGAGTCCTTAAATAATGCAGAAAAGTCATTAAATAATGCAGAAGAGTCCTTAAATAATGCAGCAAAGTCCTTATATAATGCATCAGAGTCCTTAAATATTGCAGCAGAGTCCTTAAATACCACAGCAGAGTCCTTAAATAATGCAGCAAAGTCTTTAAATAATGCAACAAAGTCCTTAAATAATGCAGCAGAGTCCTTAAATAATGCAGAAGAGTCCTTAAATAATCCAGTCAAGTCCTTAAATAATGCAGCAGAGTCCTTAAATAATGCAGAAAAGTCCTTAAATAATGCAGAAGAGTCCTTAAATACTTCATCATAGTCCTTAAATAATGCAGCAAAGTCCTTGAATAATGCAGCCCAGTCCTTAAATAATCCAGCCAAGTCCTTAAATAATGCAGCAGAGTCCTTAAATAATGCAGAAAAGTCCTTAAATAATGCAGCACAGTCCTTAAATAATCCAGCCAAGTCCTTAAATAATGCAGCAAAGTCTTTAAATAATGCAATAAAGTCCTTAAATAATGCACCAAATTCCTTAAATAATGCAGCAGAGTACTGAAATACCGCAGCAGGATCCTTAAATAATGCAGCAGAGTCCTTAAATAATGCAACAAAGTCCTTAAATAATGCAGAACAGTCCTTAAATAATGCAACAAAGTACTTAAATAATGCAGCAGAGTCCTTAAATAATGCAGCAAAGTCATTAAATAATGCTGCAGAGTCCTTAAATAATGCAGCAAATTCCTTAAATAATGCAGCAAAGTCTTTAAATAATGCAATAAAGTCCTTAAATAATGCAGCAAATTCCTTAAATAATGCAGAAAAGTCCTTAAATAATGCAGCAGAGTCCTTAAATACTGCAGCAGAGTCCTTAAATAATGCAGAAAAGTCATTAAATAATGCAGAAGAGTCCTTAAATAATGCAGCAAAGTCCTTATATAATGCATCAGAGTCCTTAAATATTGCAGCAGAGTCCTTAAATACCACAGCAGAGTCCTTAAATAATGCAGCAAAGTCTTTAAATAATGCAAAAAAGTCCTTAAATAATGCAGCAGAGTCCTTAAATAATGCAGAAGAGTCCTTAAATAATACAGTCGAGTCCTTAAATAATGCAGCAGAGTCCTTAAACAATGCAGAAAAGTCCTTAAATAATGCAGAAGAGTCCTTAAATACTTCAGCATAGTCGTTAAATAATGCAGCAAAGTCCTTGAATAATGCAGCAGAGTCCTTAAATAATCCAGCCAAGTCCTTAAATAATGCAACAAAGTCCTTAAATAATGCAGCAGATTACTGAAATACTGCAGCAGGGTCCTTAAATAATGCAGCAGAGTTCTTAAATAATGCAATAAAGTCCATAAATGATGCAGCAAATTCCTTAAATAATGCAGCAGAGTACTGAAATACCGCAGCAGAATCCTTAAATAATGCAACAGAGTCCTTAAATAATGCAGAACAGTCCTTAAATAATGCAATAAAGTCCTTAAATAATGCAGCAAAGTCCTTAAATAATGCAGCAGAGTCCTTAAATAATGCAGCAGAGTCCTTAAATAATGCAACAAAGTCCTTAAATAATGCAGCAGAGTCCTTAAATAATGCAACAAAGTCCTTAAACAATGCAGCAGAGTCCTTAAATAATGCAACACATTCCTTAAATAATACAGCAGAGTCCTTAAATAATCCAGCCAAGTCCTTAAATATTGCAGCAGAGTCCTTAAATACCACAGCAGAGTCCTTAAATAATGCAGCAAAGTCTTTAAATAATGCAACAAAGTCCTTAAATAATGCAGCAGAGTCCTTAAATAATGCAGAAGAGTCCTTAAATAATCCAGTGAAGTCCTTAAATAATGCAGCAGAGTCCTTAAATAATGCAGAAAAGTCCTTAAATAATGCAGCAGAGTCCTTAAATACTTCAGCATAGTCCTTAAATAATGCAGCAAAGTCCTTGACTAATGCAGCAGAGTCCTTAAATAATGCAACAAAGTCCTTAAATAATGCAGAAGAGTCCTTAAATAATGCAGCAAATTCCTTAAATAATGCAGCAAAGTCTTTAAATAATGCAATAAAGTCCATAAATAATGCAGCAAAGTTCTTAAATAATGCAGCAGAGTACTGAAATACCGCAGCAGGGTCCTTAAATAATGCAGCAAAGTCGTTAAATAATGAAGTCGAGTCCTTAAATAATGCAACAACGTCCTTAAATGATGCAGCAGAGTCCTTAAATAATGCAACAAAGTCCTTAAATAATGCAGCACAGTCCTTAAATAATCCAGCCAAGTCCTTAAATAATGCAGCAGAGTCCTTAAATAATGCAGAAAAGTCCTTAAATAATGCAGCAGAGTCCTTAAATACTGCAGCAGAGTCCTTAAATAATGCAGAAAAGTCATTAAATAATGCAGAAGAGTCCTTAAATAATGCAGCAAAGTCCTTATATAATGCATCAGAGTCCTTAAATATTGCAGCAGAGTCCTTAAATACCACAGCAGAGTCCTTAAATAATGCAGCAAAGTCTTTAAATAATGCAACAAAGTCCTTAAATAATGCAGCAGAGTCCTTAAATAATGCAGAAGAGTCCTTAAATAATCCAGTCAAGTCCTTAAATAATGCAGCAGAGTCCTTAAATAATGCAGAAAAGTCCTTAAATAATGCAGAAGAGTCCTTAAATACTTCATCATAGTCCTTAAATAATGCAGCAAAGTCCTTGAATAATGCAGCACAGTCCTTAAATAATCCAGCCAAGTCCTTAAATAATGCAGCAGAGTCCTTAAATAATGCAGAAAAGTCCTTAAATAATGCAGCACAGTCCTTAAATAATCCAGCCAAGTCCTTAAATAATGCAGCAAAGTCTTTAAATAATGCAATAAAGTCCATAAATAATGCACCAAATTCCTTAAATAATGCAGCAGAGTACTGAAATACCGCAGCAGGATCCTTAAATAATGCAGCAGAGTCCTTAAATAATGCAACAAAGTCCTTAAATAAAGCAGAACAGTCCTTAAATAATGCAACAAAGTACTTAAATAATGCAGCAGAGTCCTTAAATAATGCAGCAAAGTCATTAAATAATGCTGCAGAGTCCTTAAATAATGCAGCAAATTCCTTAAATAATGCAGCAAAGTCTTTAAATAATGCAATAAAGTCCTTAAATAATGCAGCAAATTCCTTAAATAATGCAGAAAAGTCCTTAAATAATGCAGCAGAGTCCTTAAATACTGCAGCAGAGTCCTTAAATAAAGCAGAAAAGTCATTAAATAATGCAGAAGAGTCCTTAAATAATGCAGCAAAGTCCTTATATAATGCATCAGAGTCCTTAAATATTGCAGCAGAGTCCTTAAATACCACAGCAGAGTCCTTAAATAATGCAGCAAAGTCTTTAAATAATGCAAAAAAGTCCTTAAATAATGCAGCAGAGTCCTTAAATAATGCAGAAGAGTCCTTAAATAATACAGTCGAGTCCTTAAATAATGCAGCAGAGTCCTTAAATAATGCAGAAAAGTCCTTAAATAATGCAGAAGAGTCCTTAAATACTTCAGCATAGTCGTTAAATAATGCAGCAAAGTCCTTGAATAATGCAGCAGAGTCCTTAAATAATCCAGCCAAGTCCTTAAATAATGCAACAAAGTCCTTAAATAATGCAGCAGATTACTGAAATACTGCAGCAGGGTCCTTAAATAATGCAGCAGAGTTCTTAAATAATGCAATAAAGTCCATAAATGATGCAGCAAATTCCTTAAATAATGCAGCAGAGTACTGAAATACCGCAGCAGAATCCTTAAATAATGCAACAGAGTCCTTAAATAATGCAGAACAGTCCTTAAATAATGCAATAAAGTCCTTAAATAATGCAGCAAAGTCCTTAAATAATGCAGCAGAGTCCTTAAATAATGCAGCAGAGTCCTTAAATAATGCAACAAAGTCCTTAAATAATGCAGCAGAGTCCTTAAATAATGCAACAAAGTCCTTAAACAATGCAGCAGAGTCCTTAAATAATGCAACACATTCCTTAAATAATACAGCAGAGTCCTTAAATAATCCAGCCAAGTCCTTAAATATTGCAGCAGAGTCCTTAAATACCACAGCAGAGTCCTTAAATAATGCAGCAAAGTCTTTAAATAATGCAACAAAGTCCTTAAATAATGCAGCAGAGTCCTTAAATAATGCAGAAGAGTCCTTAAATAATCCAGTGAAGTCCTTAAATAATGCAGCAGAGTCCTTAAATAATGCAGAAAAGTCCTTAAATAATGCAGCAGAGTCCTTAAATACTTCAGCATAGTCCTTAAATAATGCAGCAAAGTCCTTGAATAATGCAGCAGAGTCCTTAAATAATGCAACAAAGTCCTTAAATAATGCAGAAGAGTCCTTAAATAATGCAGCAAATTCCTTAAATAATGCAGCAAAGTCTTTATATAATGCAATAAAGTCCATAAATAATGCAGCAAAGTCCTTAAATGATGCAGCAGAGTACTGAAATACCGCAGCAGGGTCTTTAAATAATGCAGCAAAGTCGTTAAATAATGAAGTAGAGTCCTTAAATAATGCAACAACGTCATTAAATGATGCAGCAGAGTCCTTAAATAATGCAACAAAGTCCTTAAATAATGCAGCACAGTCCTTAAATAATCCAGCCAAGTCCTTAAATAATGCAGCAGAGTCCTTAAATAATGCAGAAAAGTCCTTAAATAATGCAGCAGAGTCCTTAAATACTGCAGCAGAGTCCTTAAATAATGCAGAAAAGTCATTAAATAATGCAGAAGAGTCCTTAAATAATGCAGCAAAGTCCTTATATAATGCATCAGAGTCCTTAAATATTGCAGCAGAGTCCTTAAATACCACAGCAGAGTCCTTAAATAATGCAGCAAAGTCTTTAAATAATGCAACAAAGTCCTTAAATAATGCAGCAGAGTCCTTAAATAATGCAGAAGAGTCCTTAAATAATCCAGTCAAGTCCTTAAATAATGCAGCAGAGTCCTTAAATAATGCAGAAAAGTCCTTAAATAATGCAGAAGAGTCCTTAAATACTTCAGCATAGTCCTTAAATAATGCAGCAAAGTCCTTGAATAATGCAGCACAGTCCTTAAATAATCCAGCCAAGTCCTTAAATAATGCAGCAGAGTCCTTAAATAATGCAGAAAAGTCCTTAAATAATGCAGCACAGTCCTTAAATAATCCAGCCAAGTCCTTAAATAATGCAGCAAAGTCTTTAAATAATGCAATAAAGTCCATAAATAATGCACCAAATTCCTTAAATAATGCAGCAGAGTACTGAAATACCGCAGCAGGATCCTTAAATAATGCAGCAGAGTCCTTAAATAATGCAACAAAGTCCTTAAATAATGCAGAACAGTCCTTAAATAATGCAACAAAGTACTTAAATAATGCAGCAGAGTCCTTAAATAATGCAGCAAAGTCATTAAATAATGCTGCAGAGTCCTTAAATAATGCAGCAAATTCCTTAAATAATGCAGCAAAGTCTTTAAATAATGCAATAAAGTCCTTAAATAATGCAGCAGAGTACTGAAATACCGCAGCAGGGTCCTTAAATAATGGAGCAAAGTCGTTAAATAATGAAGTAGAGTCCTTAAATAATGCATCAGAGTACTGAAATACCGCAACAGGGTCCTTAAATAATGCAGCAAAGTCGTTAAATAATGAAGTAGAGTCCTTAAATAATGCAACAAAGTCCTTAAATGATGCAGCAGAGTCCTTAAATAATGCAACAAAGTCCTTAAATAATGCAGCAGAGTCCTTAAATAATGCATCAGAGTACTGAAATACCGCAACAGGGTCCTTAAATAATGCAGCAAAGTCGTTAAATAATGAAGTAGAGTCCTTAAATAATGCAACAAAGTCCTTAAATGATGCAGCAGAGTCCTTAAATAATGCAACAAAGTCCTTAAATAATGCAGCAGAGTCCTTAGATAATGCAACAATGTCCTTAAATAATGCAGCAGGGTCCTTAAATAATGCAAAAAGTCCTTAAATAATGCAGCAGATTCCTTAAAAAATGCAGCAAAGTCCGTAAATAATGCAGCAGAGTCCTTAAATAATCCAGCCAAGTCCTTAAATAATGCAACAAAGTCCTTAAATAATGCAGCAGATTACTGAAATACTGCAGCAGGGTCCTTAAATAATGCAGCAGAGTTCTTAAATAATGCAATAAAGTCCATAAATGATGCAGCAAATTCCTTAAATAATGCAGCAGAGTACTGAAATACCGCAGCAGAATCCTTAAATAATGCAACAGAGTCCTTAAATAATGCAGAACAGTCCTTAAATAATGCAATAAAGTCCTTAAATAATGCAGCAAAGTCCTTAAATAATGCAGCAGAGTCCTTAAATAATGCAGCAAAGTCCTTAAATAATGCAGCAGAGTCCTTAAATAATGCAACAAATTCCTTAAATAATGCAGCAGAGTCCTTAAATAATGCAACAAAGTCCTTAAATAATGCAGCAAAGTCCTTAAATAATGCAGCACATTCCTTAAATAATACAGCAGAGTCCTTAAATAATCCAGCCAAGTCCTTAAATAATGCAGCAGAGTCCTTAAATAATGCAGAAAAGTCCTTAAATAATGCAGCAGAGTCCTTAAATACTTCAGCATAGTCCTTAAATAATGCAGCAAAGTCCTTGACTAATGCAGCAGAGTCCTTAAATAATGCAACAAAGTCCTTAAATAATGCAGAAGAGTTCTTAAATAATGCAGCAAATTCCTTAAATAATGCAGCAAAGTCTTTAAATAATGCAATAAAGTCCATAAATAATGCAGCAAAGTTCTTAAATAATGCAGCAGAGTACTGAAATACCGCAGCAGGGTCCTTAAATAATGCAGCAAAGTCGTTAAATAATGAAGTCGAGTCCTTAAATAATGCAACAACGTCCTTAAATGATGCAGCAGAGTCCTTAAATAATGCAACAAAGTCCTTAAATAATGCAGCACAGTCCTTAAATAATCCAGCCAAGTCCTTAAATAATGCAGCAGAGTCCTTAAATAATGCAGAAAAGTCCTTAAATAATGCAGCAGAGTCCTTAAATACTGCAGCAGAGTCCTTAAATAATGCAGAAAAGTCATTAAATAATGCAGAAGAGTCCTTAAATAATGCAGCAAAGTCCTTATATAATGCATCAGAGTCCTTAAATATTGCAGCAGAGTCCTTAAATACCACAGCAGAGTCCTTAAATAATGCAGCAAAGTCTTTAAATAATGCAACAAAGTCCTTAAATAATGCAGCAGAGTCCTTAAATAATGCAGAAGAGTCCTTAAAT
The DNA here is from genome assembly GCF_046119375.1 of Phyllobates terribilis. Lineage (NCBI taxonomy): Eukaryota > Metazoa > Chordata > Amphibia > Anura > Dendrobatidae > Phyllobates > Phyllobates terribilis. The sequence continues at coordinate 836,382 of NW_027363363.1, forward strand.
AATCCAGTCAAGTCCTTAAATAATGCAGCAGAGTCCTTAAATAATGCAGAAAAGTCCTTAAATAATGCAGAAGAGTCCTTAAATACTTCATCATAGTCCTTAAATAATGCAGCAAAGTCCTTGAATAATGCAGCACAGTCCTTAAATAATCCAGCCAAGTCCTTAAATAATGCAGCAGAGTCCTTAAATAATGCAGAAAAGTCCTTAAATAATGCAGCACAGTCCTTAAATAATCCAGCCAAGTCCTTAAGTAATGCAGCAAAGTCTTTAAATAATGCAATAAAGTCCATAAATAATGCACCAAATTCCTTAAATAATGCAGCAGAGTACTGAAATACCGCAGCAGGATCCTTAAATAATGCAGCAGAGTCCTTAAATAATGCAACAAAGTCCTTAAATAATGCAGAACAGTCCTTAAATAATGCAACAAAGTACTTAAATAATGCAGCAGAGTCCTTAAATAATGCAGCAAAGTCATTAAATAATGCTGCAGAGTCCTTAAATAATGCAGCAAATTCCTTAAATAATGCAGCAAAGTCTTTAAATAATGCAATAAAGTCCTTAAATAATGCAGCAAATTCCTTAAATAATGCAGAAAAGTCCTTAAATAATGCAGCAGAGTCCTTAAATACTGCAGCAGAGTCCTTAAATAATGCAGAAAAGTCATTAAATAATGCAGAAGAGTCCTTAAATAATGCAGCAAAGTCCTTATATAATGCATCAGAGTCCTTAAATATTGCAGCAGAGTCCTTAAATACCACAGCAGAGTCCTTAAATAATGCAGCAAAGTCTTTAAATAATGCAACAAAGTCCTTAAATAATGCAGCAGAGTCCTTAAATAATGCAGAAGAGTCCTTAAATAATCCAGTCAAGTCCTTAAATAATGCAGCAGAGTCCTTAAATAATGCAGAAAAGTCCTTAAATAATGCAGAAGAGTCCTTAAATACTTCATCATAGTCCTTAAATAATGCAGCAAAGTCCTTGAATAATGCAGCACAGTCCTTAAATAATCCAGCCAAGTCCTTAAATAATGCAGCAGAGTCCTTAAATAATGCAGAAAAGTCCTTAAATAATGCAGCACAGTCCTTAAATAATCCAGCCAAGTCCTTAAATAATGCAGCAAAGTCTTTAAATAATGCAATAAAGTCCATAAATAATGCACCAAATTCCTTAAATAATGCAGCAGAGTACTGAAATACCGCAGCAGGATCCTTAAATAATGCAGCAGAGTCCTTAAATAATGCAACAAAGTCCTTAAATAAAGCAGAACAGTCCTTAAATAATGCAACAAAGTACTTAAATAATGCAGCAGAGTCCTTAAATAATGCAGCAAAGTCATTAAATAATGCTGCAGAGTCCTTAAATAATGCAGCAAATTCCTTAAATAATGCAGCAAAGTCTTTAAATAATGCAATAAAGTCCTTAAATAATGCAGCAAATTCCTTAAATAATGCAGAAAAGTCCTTAAATAATGCAGCAGAGTCCTTAAATACTGCAGCAGAGTCCTTAAATAATGCAGAAAAGTCATTAAATAATGCAGAAGAGTCCTTAAATAATGCAGCAAAGTCCTTATATAATGCATCAGAGTCCTTAAATATTGCAGCAGAGTCCTTAAATACCACAGCAGAGTCCTTAAATAATGCAGCAAAGTCTTTAAATAATGCAAAAAAGTCCTTAAATAATGCAGCAGAGTCCTTAAATAATGCAGAAGAGTCCTTAAATAATACAGTCGAGTCCTTAAATAATGCAGCAGAGTCCTTAAATAATGCAGAAAAGTCCTTAAATAATGCAGAAGAGTCCTTAAATACTTCAGCATAGTCGTTAAATAATGCAGCAAAGTCCTTGAATAATGCAGCAGAGTCCTTAAATAATCCAGCCAAGTCCTTAAATAATGCAACAAAGTCCTTAAATAATGCAGCAGATTACTGAAATACTGCAGCAGGGTCCTTAAATAATGCAGCAGAGTTCTTAAATAATGCAATAAAGTCCATAAATGATGCAGCAAATTCCTTAAATAATGCAGCAGAGTACTGAAATACCGCAGCAGAATCCTTAAATAATGCAACAGAGTCCTTAAATAATGCAGAACAGTCCTTAAATAATGCAATAAAGTCCTTAAATAATGCAGCAAAGTCCTTAAATAATGCAGCAGAGTCCTTAAATAATGCAGCAGAGTCCTTAAATAATGCAACAAAGTCCTTAAATAATGCAGCAGAGTCCTTAAATAATGCAACAAAGTCCTTAAACAATGCAGCAGAGTCCTTAAATAATGCAACACATTCCTTAAATAATACAGCAGAGTCCTTAAATAATCCAGCCAAGTCCTTAAATATTGCAGCAGAGTCCTTAAATACCACAGCAGAGTCCTTAAATAATGCAGCAAAGTCTTTAAATAATGCAACAAAGTCCTTAAATAATGCAGCAGAGTCCTTAAATAATGCAGAAGAGTCCTTAAATAATCCAGTGAAGTCCTTAAATAATGCAGCAGAGTCCTTAAATAATGCAGAAAAGTCCTTAAATAATGCAGCAGAGTCCTTAAATACTTCAGCATAGTCCTTAAATAATGCAGCAAAGTCCTTGAATAATGCAGCAGAGTCCTTAAATAATGCAACAAAGTCCTTAAATAATGCAGAAGAGTCCTTAAATAATGCAGCAAATTCCTTAAATAATGCAGCAAAGTCTTTAAATAATGCAATAAAGTCCATAAATAATGCAGCAAAGTCCTTAAATGATGCAGCAGAGTACTGAAATACCGCAGCAGGGTCTTTAAATAATGCAGCAAAGTCGTTAAATAATGAAGTAGAGTCCTTAAATAATGCAACAACGTCATTAAATGATGCAGCAGAGTCCTTAAATAATGCAACAAAGTCCTTAAATAATGCAGCACAGTCCTTAAATAATCCAGCCAAGTCCTTAAATAATGCAGCAGAGTCCTTAAATAATGCAGAAAAGTCCTTAAATAATGCAGCAGAGTCCTTAAATACTGCAGCAGAGTCCTTAAATAATGCAGAAAAGTCATTAAATAATGCAGAAGAGTCCTTAAATAATGCAGCAAAGTCCTTATATAATGCATCAGAGTCCTTAAATATTGCAGCAGAGTCCTTAAATACCACAGCAGAGTCCTTAAATAATGCAGCAAAGTCTTTAAATAATGCAACAAAGTCCTTAAATAATGCAGCAGAGTCCTTAAATAATGCAGAAGAGTCCTTAAATAATCCAGTCAAGTCCTTAAATAATGCAGCAGAGTCCTTAAATAATGCAGAAAAGTCCTTAAATAATGCAGAAGAGTCCTTAAATACTTCAGCATAGTCCTTAAATAATGCAGCAAAGTCCTTGAATAATGCAGCACAGTCCTTAAATAATCCAGCCAAGTCCTTAAATAATGCAGCAGAGTCCTTAAATAATGCAGAAAAGTCCTTAAATAATGCAGCACAGTCCTTAAATAATCCAGCCAAGTCCTTAAATAATGCAGCAAAGTCTTTAAATAATGCAATAAAGTCCATAAATAATGCACCAAATTCCTTAAATAATGCAGCAGAGTACTGAAATACCGCAGCAGGATCCTTAAATAATGCAGCAGAGTCCTTAAATAATGCAACAAAGTCCTTAAATAATGCAGAACAGTCCTTAAATAATGCAACAAAGTACTTAAATAATGCAGCAGAGTCCTTAAATAATGCAGCAAAGTCATTAAATAATGCTGCAGAGTCCTTAAATAATGCAGCAAATTCCTTAAATAATGCAGCAAAGTCTTTAAATAATGCAATAAAGTCCTTAAATAATGCAGCAGAGTACTGAAATACCGCAGCAGGGTCCTTAAATAATGGAGCAAAGTCGTTAAATAATGAAGTAGAGTCCTTAAATAATGCATCAGAGTACTGAAATACCGCAACAGGGTCCTTAAATAATGCAGCAAAGTCGTTAAATAATGAAGTAGAGTCCTTAAATAATGCAACAAAGTCCTTAAATGATGCAGCAGAGTCCTTAAATAATGCAACAAAGTCCTTAAATAATGCAGCAGAGTCCTTAAATAATGCATCAGAGTACTGAAATACCGCAACAGGGTCCTTAAATAATGCAGCAAAGTCGTTAAATAATGAAGTAGAGTCCTTAAATAATGCAACAAAGTCCTTAAATGATGCAGCAGAGTCCTTAAATAATGCAACAAAGTCCTTAAATAATGCAGCAGAGTCCTTAGATAATGCAACAATGTCCTTAAATAATGCAGCAGGGTCCTTAAATAATGCAAAAAGTCCTTAAATAATGCAGCAGATTCCTTAAAAAATGCAGCAAAGTCCGTAAATAATGCAGCAGAGTCCTTAAATAATCCAGCCAAGTCCTTAAATAATGCAACAAAGTCCTTAAATAATGCAGCAGATTACTGAAATACTGCAGCAGGGTCCTTAAATAATGCAGCAGAGTTCTTAAATAATGCAATAAAGTCCATAAATGATGCAGCAAATTCCTTAAATAATGCAGCAGAGTACTGAAATACCGCAGCAGAATCCTTAAATAATGCAACAGAGTCCTTAAATAATGCAGAACAGTCCTTAAATAATGCAATAAAGTCCTTAAATAATGCAGCAAAGTCCTTAAATAATGCAGCAGAGTCCTTAAATAATGCAGCAAAGTCCTTAAATAATGCAGCAGAGTCCTTAAATAATGCAACAAATTCCTTAAATAATGCAGCAGAGTCCTTAAATAATGCAACAAAGTCCTTAAATAATGCAGCAAAGTCCTTAAATAATGCAGCACATTCCTTAAATAATACAGCAGAGTCCTTAAATAATCCAGCCAAGTCCTTAAATAATGCAGCAGAGTCCTTAAATAATGCAGAAAAGTCCTTAAATAATGCAGCAGAGTCCTTAAATACTTCAGCATAGTCCTTAAATAATGCAGCAAAGTCCTTGACTAATGCAGCAGAGTCCTTAAATAATGCAACAAAGTCCTTAAATAATGCAGAAGAGTCCTTAAATAATGCAGCAAATTCCTTAAATAATGCAGCAAAGTCTTTAAATAATGCAATAAAGTCCATAAATAATGCAGCAAAGTTCTTAAATAATGCAGCAGAGTACTGAAATACCGCAGCAGGGTCCTTAAATAATGCAGCAAAGTCGTTAAATAATGAAGTCGAGTCCTTAAATAATGCAACAACGTCCTTAAATGATGCAGCAGAGTCCTTAAATAATGCAACAAAGTCCTTAAATAATGCAGCACAGTCCTTAAATAATCCAGCCAAGTCCTTAAATAATGCAGCAGAGTCCTTAAATAATGCAGAAAAGTCCTTAAATAATGCAGCAGAGTCCTTAAATACTGCAGCAGAGTCCTTAAATAATGCAGAAAAGTCATTAAATAATGCAGAAGAGTCCTTAAATAATGCAGCAAAGTCCTTATATAATGCATCAGAGTCCTTAAATATTGCAGCAGAGTCCTTAAATACCACAGCAGAGTCCTTAAATAATGCAGCAAAGTCTTTAAATAATGCAACAAAGTCCTTAAATAATGCAGCAGAGTCCTTAAATAATGCAGAAGAGTCCTTAAATAATCCAGTCAAGTCCTTAAATAATGCAGCAGAGTCCTTAAATAATGCAGAAAAGTCCTTAAATAATGCAGAAGAGTCCTTAAATACTTCATCATAGTCCTTAAATAATGCAGCAAAGTCCTTGAATAATGCAGCACAGTCCTTAAATAATCCAGCCAAGTCCTTAAATAATGCAGCAGAGTCCTTAAATAATGCAGAAAAGTCCTTAAATAATGCAGCACAGTCCTTAAATAATCCAGCCAAGTCCTTAAATAATGCAGCAAAGTCTTTAAATAATGCAATAAAGTCCATAAATAATGCACCAAATTCCTTAAATAATGCAGCAGAGTACTGAAATACCGCAGCAGGATCCTTAAATAATGCAGCAGAGTCCTTAAATAATGCAACAAAGTCCTTAAATAATGCAGAACAGTCCTTAAATAATGCAACAAAGTACTTAAATAATGCAGCAGAGTCCTTAAATAATGCAGCAAAGTCATTAAATAATGCTGCAGAGTCCTTAAATAATGCAGCAAATTCCTTAAATAATGCAGCAAAGTCTTTAAATAATGCAATAAAGTCCTTAAATAATGCAGCAAATTCCTTAAATAATGCAGAAAAGTCCTTAAATAATGCAGCAGAGTCCTTAAATACTGCAGCAGAGTCCTTAAATAATGCAGAAAAGTCATTAAATAATGCAGAAGAGTCCTTAAATAATGCAGCAAAGTCCTTATATAATGCATCAGAGTCCTTAAATATTGCAGCAGAGTCCTTAAATACCACAGCAGAGTCCTTAAATAATGCAGCAAAGTCTTTAAATAATGCAACAAAGTCCTTAAATAATGCAGCAGAGTCCTTAAATAATGCAGAAGAGTCCTTAAATAATCCAGTCAAGTCCTTAAATAATGCAGCAGAGTCCTTAAATAATGCAGAAAAGTCCTTAAATAATGCAGAAGAGTCCTTAAATACTTCATCATAGTCCTTAAATAATGCAGCAAAGTCCTTGAATAATGCAGCACAGTCCTTAAATAATCCAGCCAAGTCCTTAAATAATGCAGCAGAGTCCTTAAATAATGCAGAAAAGTCCTTAAATAATGCAGCACAGTCCTTAAATAATCCAGCCAAGTCCTTAAATAATGCAGCAAAGTCTTTAAATAATGCAATAAAGTCCATAAATAATGCACCAAATTCCTTAAATAATGCAGCAGAGTACTGAAATACCGCAGCAGGATCCTTAAATAATGCAGCAGAGTCCTTAAATAATGCAACAAAGTCCTTAAATAAAGCAGAACAGTCCTTAAATAATGCAACAAAGTACTTAAATAATGCAGCAGAGTCCTTAAATAATGCAGCAAAGTCATTAAATAATGCTGCAGAGTCCTTAAATAATGCAGCAAATTCCTTAAATAATGCAGCAAAGTCTTTAAATAATGCAATAAAGTCCTTAAATAATGCAGCAAATTCCTTAAATAATGCAGAAAAGTCCTTAAATAATGCAGCAGAGTCCTTAAATACTGCAGCAGAGTCCTTAAATAATGCAGAAAAGTCATTAAATAATGCAGAAGAGTCCTTAAATAATGCAGCAAAGTCCTTATATAATGCATCAGAGTCCTTAAATATTGCAGCAGAGTCCTTAAATACCACAGCAGAGTCCTTAAATAATGCAGCAAAGTCTTTAAATAATGCAAAAAAGTCCTTAAATAATGCAGCAGAGTCCTTAAATAATGCAGAAGAGTCCTTAAATAATACAGTCGAGTCCTTAAATAATGCAGCAGAGTCCTTAAATAATGCAGAAAAGTCCTTAAATAATGCAGAAGAGTCCTTAAATACTTCAGCATAGTCGTTAAATAATGCAGCAAAGTCCTTGAATAATGCAGCAGAGTCCTTAAATAATCCAGCCAAGTCCTTAAATAATGCAACAAAGTCCTTAAATAATGCAGCAGATTACTGAAATACTGCAGCAGGGTCCTTAAATAATGCAGCAGAGTTCTTAAATAATGCAATAAAGTCCATAAATGATGCAGCAAATTCCTTAAATAATGCAGCAGAGTACTGAAATACCGCAGCAGAATCCTTAAATAATGCAACAGAGTCCTTAAATAATGCAGAACAGTCCTTAAATAATGCAATAAAGTCCTTAAATAATGCAGCAAAGTCCTTAAATAATGCAGCAGAGTCCTTAAATAATGCAGCAGAGTCCTTAAATAATGCAACAAAGTCCTTAAATAATGCAGCAGAGTCCTTAAATAATGCAACAAAGTCCTTAAACAATGCAGCAGAGTCCTTAAATAATGCAACACATTCCTTAAATAATACAGCAGAGTCCTTAAATAATCCAGCCAAGTCCTTAAATATTGCAGCAGAGTCCTTAAATACCACAGCAGAGTCCTTAAATAATGCAGCAAAGTCTTTAAATAATGCAACAAAGTCCTTAAATAATGCAGCAGAGTCCTTAAATAATGCAGAAGAGTCCTTAAATAATCCAGTGAAGTCCTTAAATAATGCAGCAGAGTCCTTAAATAATGCAGAAAAGTCCTTAAATAATGCAGCAGAGTCCTTAAATACTTCAGCATAGTCCTTAAATAATGCAGCAAAGTCCTTGAATAATGCAGCAGAGTCCTTAAATAATGCAACAAAGTCCTTAAATAATGCAGAAGAGTCCTTAAATAATGCAGCAAATTCCTTAAATAATGCAGCAAAGTCTTTAAATAATGCAATAAAGTCCATAAATAATGCAGCAAAGTCCTTAAATGATGCAGCAGAGTACTGAAATACCGCAGCAGGGTCTTTAAATAATGCAGCAAAGTCGTTAAATAATGAAGTAGAGTCCTTAAATAATGCAACAACGTCATTAAATGATGCAGCAGAGTCCTTAAATAATGCAACAAAGTCCTTAAATAATGCAGCACAGTCCTTAAATAATCCAGCCAAGTCCTTAAATAATGCAGCAGAGTCCTTAAATAATGCAGAAAAGTCCTTAAATAATGCAGCAGAGTCCTTAAATACTGCAGCAGAGTCCTTAAATAATGCAGAAAAGTCATTAAATAATGCAGAAGAGTCCTTAAATAATGCAGCAAAGTCCTTATATAATGCATCAGAGTCCTTAAATATTGCAGCAGAGTCCTTAAATACCACAGCAGAGTCCTTAAATAATGCAGCAAAGTCTTTAAATAATGCAACAAAGTCCTTAAATAATGCAGCAGAGTCCTTAAATAATGCAGAAGAGTCCTTAAATAATCCAGTCAAGTCCTTAAATAATGCAGCAGAGTCCTTAAATAATGCAGAAAAGTCCTTAAATAATGCAGAAGAGTCCTTAAATACTTCAGCATAGTCCTTAAATAATGCAGCAAAGTCCTTGAATAATGCAGCACAGTCCTTAAATAATCCAGCCAAGTCCTTAAATAATGCAGCAGAGTCCTTAAATAATGCAGAAAAGTCCTTAAATAATGCAGCACAGTCCTTAAATAATCCAGCCAAGTCCTTAAATAATGCAGCAAAGTCTTTAAATAATGCAATAAAGTCCATAAATAATGCACCAAATTCCTTAAATAATGCAGCAGAGTACTGAAATACCGCAGCAGGATCCTTAAATAATGCAGCAGAGTCCTTAAATAATGCAACAAAGTCCTTAAATAATGCAGAACAGTCCTTAAATAATGCAACAAAGTACTTAAATAATGCAGCAGAGTCCTTAAATAATGCAGCAAAGTCATTAAATAATGCTGCAGAGTCCTTAAATAATGCAGCAAATTCCTTAAATAATGCAGCAAAGTCTTTAAATAATGCAATAAAGTCCTTAAATAATGCAGCAGAGTACTGAAATACCGCAGCAGGGTCCTTAAATAATGGAGCAAAGTCGTTAAATAATGAAGTAGAGTCCTTAAATAATGCATCAGAGTACTGAAATACCGCAACAGGGTCCTTAAATAATGCAGCAAAGTCGTTAAATAATGAAGTAGAGTCCTTAAATAATGCAACAAAGTCCTTAAATGATGCAGCAGAGTCCTTAAATAATGCAACAAAGTCCTTAAATAATGCAGCAGAGTCCTTAAATAATGCATCAGAGTACTGAAATACCGCAACAGGGTCCTTAAATAATGCAGCAAAGTCGTTAAATAATGAAGTAGAGTCCTTAAATAATGCAACAAAGTCCTTAAATGATGCAGCAGAGTCCTTAAATAATGCAACAAAGTCCTTAAATAATGCAGCAGAGTCCTTAGATAATGCAACAATGTCCTTAAATAATGCAGCAGGGTCCTTAAATAATGCAAAAAGTCCTTAAATAATGCAGCAGATTCCTTAAAAAATGCAGCAAAGTCCGTAAATAATGCAGCAGAGTCCTTAAATAATCCAGCCAAGTCCTTAAATAATGCAACAAAGTCCTTAAATAATGCAGCAGATTACTGAAATACTGCAGCAGGGTCCTTAAATAATGCAGCAGAGTTCTTAAATAATGCAATAAAGTCCATAAATGATGCAGCAAATTCCTTAAATAATGCAGCAGAGTACTGAAATACCGCAGCAGAATCCTTAAATAATGCAACAGAGTCCTTAAATAATGCAGAACAGTCCTTAAATAATGCAATAAAGTCCTTAAATAATGCAGCAAAGTCCTTAAATAATGCAGCAGAGTCCTTAAATAATGCAGCAAAGTCCTTAAATAATGCAGCAGAGTCCTTAAATAATGCAACAAATTCCTTAAATAATGCAGCAGAGTCCTTAAATAATGCAACAAAGTCCTTAAATAATGCAGCAAAGTCCTTAAATAATGCAGCACATTCCTTAAATAATACAGCAGAGTCCTTAAATAATCCAGCCAAGTCCTTAAATAATGCAGCAGAGTCCTTAAATAATGCAGAAAAGTCCTTAAATAATGCAGCAGAGTCCTTAAATACTTCAGCATAGTCCTTAAATAATGCAGCAAAGTCCTTGACTAATGCAGCAGAGTCCTTAAATAATGCAACAAAGTCCTTAAATAATGCAGAAGAGTCCTTAAATAATGCAGCAAATTCCTTAAATAATGCAGCAAAGTCTTTAAATAATGCAATAAAGTCCATAAATAATGCAGCAAAGTTCTTAAATAATGCAGCAGAGTACTGAAATACCGCAGCAGGGTCCTTAAATAATGCAGCAAAGTCGTTAAATAATGAAGTCGAGTCCTTAAATAATGCAACAACGTCCTTAAATGATGCAGCAGAGTCCTTAAATAATGCAACAAAGTCCTTAAATAATGCAGCACAGTCCTTAAATAATCCAGCCAAGTCCTTAAATAATGCAGCAGAGTCCTTAAATAATGCAGAAAAGTCCTTAAATAATGCAGCAGAGTCCTTAAATACTGCAGCAGAGTCCTTAAATAATGCAGAAAAGTCATTAAATAATGCAGAAGAGTCCTTAAATAATGCAGCAAAGTCCTTATATAATGCATCAGAGTCCTTAAATATTGCAGCAGAGTCCTTAAATACCACAGCAGAGTCCTTAAATAATGCAGCAAAGTCTTTAAATAATGCAACAAAGTCCTTAAATAATGCAGCAGAGTCCTTAAATAATGCAGAAGAGTCCTTAAATAATCCAGTCAAGTCCTTAAATAATGCAGCAGAGTCCTTAAATAATGCAGAAAAGTCCTTAAATAATGCAGAAGAGTCCTTAAATACTTCATCATAGTCCTTAAATAATGCAGCAAAGTCCTTGAATAATGCAGCACAGTCCTTAAATAATCCAGCCAAGTCCTTAAATAATGCAGCAGAGTCCTTAAATAATGCAGAAAAGTCCTTAAATAATGCAGCACAGTCCTTAAATAATCCAGCCAAGTCCTTAAATAATGCAGCAAAGTCTTTAAATAATGCAATAAAGTCCATAAATAATGCACCAAATTCCTTAAATAATGCAGCAGAGTACTGAAATACCGCAGCAGGATCCTTAAATAATGCAGCAGAGTCCTTAAATAATGCAACAAAGTCCTTAAATAATGCAGAACAGTCCTTAAATAATGCAACAAAGTACTTAAATAATGCAGCAGAGTCCTTAAATAATGCAGCAAAGTCATTAAATAATGCTGCAGAGTCCTTAAATAATGCAGCAAATTCCTTAAATAATGCAGCAAAGTCTTTAAATAATGCAATAAAGTCCTTAAATAATGCAGCAAATTCCTTAAATAATGCAGAAAAGTCCTTAAATAATGCAGCAGAGTCCTTAAATACTGCAGCAGAGTCCTTAAATAATGCAGAAAAGTCATTAAATAATGCAGAAGAGTCCTTAAATAATGCAGCAAAGTCCTTATATAATGCATCAGAGTCCTTAAATATTGCAGCAGAGTCCTTAAATACCACAGCAGAGTCCTTAAATAATGCAGCAAAGTCTTTAAATAATGCAACAAAGTCCTTAAATAATGCAGCAGAGTCCTTAAATAATGCAGAAGAGTCCTTAAATAATACAGTCGAGTCCTTAAATAATGCAGCAGAGTCCTTAAATAATGCAGAAAAGTCCTTAAATAATGCAGAAGAGTCCTTAAATACTTCAGCATAGTCGTTAAATAATGCAGCAAAGTCCTTGAATAATGCAGCAGAGTCCTTAAATAATCCAGCCAAGTCCTTAAATAATGCAACAAAGTCCTTAAATAATGCAGCAGATTACTGAAATACTGCAGCAGGGTCCTTAAATAATGCAGCAGAGTTCTTAAATAATGCAATAAAGTCCATAAATGATGCAGCAAATTCCTTAAATAATGCAGCAGAGTACTGAAATACCGCAGCAGAATCCTTAAATAATGCAACAGAGTCCTTAAATAATGCAGAACAGTCCTTAAATAATGCAATAAAGTCCTTAAATAATGCAGCAAAGTCCTTAAATAATGCAGCACATTCCTTAAATAATACAGCAGAGTCCTTAAATAATCCAGCCAAGTCCTTAAATATTGCAGCAGAGTCCTTAAATACCACAGCAGAGTCCTTAAATAATGCAGCAAAGTCTTTAAATAATGCAACAAAGTCCTTAAATAATGCAGCAGAGTCCTTAAATAATGCAGAAGAGTCCTTAAATAATCCAGTGAAGTCCTTAAATAATGCAGCAGAGTCCTTAAATAATGCAGAAAAGTCCTTAAATAATGCAGCAGAGTCCTTAAATACTTCAGCATAGTCCTTAAATAATGCAGCAAAGTCCTTGAATAATGCAGCAGAGTCCTTAAATAATGCAACAAAGTCCTTAAATAATGCAGAAGAGTCCTTAAATAATGCAGCAAATTCCTTAAATAATGCAGCAAAGTCTTTAAATAATGCAATAAAGTCCATAAATAATGCAGCAAAGTCCTTAAATGATGCAGCAGAGTACTGAAATACCGCAGCAGGGTCTTTAAATAATGCAGCAAAGTCGTTAAATAATGAAGTAGAGTCCTTAAATAATGCAACAACGTCATTAAATGATGCAGCAGAGTCCTTAAATAATGCAACAAAGTCCTTAAATAATGCAGCACAGTCCTTAAATAATCCAGCCAAGTCCTTAAATAATGCAGCAGAGTCCTTAAATAATGCAGAAAAGTCCTTAAATAATGCAGCAGAGTCCTTAAATACTGCAGCAGAGTCCTTAAATAATGCAGAAAAGTCATTAAATAATGCAGAAGAGTCCTTAAATAATGCAGCAAAGTCCTTATATAATGCATCAGAGTCCTTAAATATTGCAGCAGAGTCCTTAAATACCACAGCAGAGTCCTTAAATAATGCAGCAAAGTCTTTAAATAATGCAACAAAGTCCTTAAATAATGCAGCAGAGTCCTTAAATAATGCAGAAGAGTCCTTAAATAATCCAGTCAAGTCCTTAAATAATGCAGCAGAGTCCTTAAATAATGCAGAAAAGTCCTTAAATAATGCAGAAGAGTCCTTAAATACTTCAGCATAGTCCTTAAATAATGCAGCAAAGTCCTTGAATAATGCAGCACAGTCCTTAAATAATCCAGCCAAGTCCTTAAATAATGCAGCAGAGTCCTTAAATAATGCAGAAAAGTCCTTAAATAATGCAGCACAGTCCTTAAATAATCCAGCCAAGTCCTTAAATAATGCAGCAAAGTCTTTAAATAATGCAATAAAGTCCATAAATAATGCACCAAATTCCTTAAATAATGCAGCAGAGTACTGAAATACCGCAGCAGGATCCTTAAATAATGCAGCAGAGTCCTTAAATAATGCAACAAAGTCCTTAAATAATGCAGAACAGTCCTTAAATAATGCAACAAAGTACTTAAATAATGCAGCAGAGTCCTTAAATAATGCAGCAAAGTCATTAAATAATGCTGCAGAGTCCTTAAATAATGCAGCAAATTCCTTAAATAATGCAGCAAAGTCTTTAAATAATGCAATAAAGTCCTTAAATAATGCAGCAGAGTACTGAAATACCGCAGCAGGGTCCTTAAATAATGGAGCAAAGTCGTTAAATAATGAAGTAGAGTCCTTAAATAATGCATCAGAGTACTGAAATACCGCAACATGGTCCTTAAATAATGCAGCAAAGTCGTTAAATAATGAAGTAGAGTCCTTAAATAATGCAACAAAGTCCTTAAATGATGCAGCAGAGTCCTTAAATAATGCAACAAAGTCCTTAAATAATGCAGCAGAGTCCTTAAATAATGCATCAGAGTACTGAAATACCGCAACAGGGTCCTTAAATAATGCAGCAAAGTCGTTAAATAATGAAGTAGAGTCCTTAAATAATGCAAGAAAGTCCTTAAATGATGCAGCAGAGTCCTTAAATAATGCAACAAAGTCCTTAAATAATGCAGCAGAGTCCTTAGATAATGCAACAATGTCCTTAAATAATGCAGCAGGGTCCTTAAATAATGCAAAAAGTCCTTAAATAATGCAGCAGATTCCTTAAAAAATGCAGCAAAGTCCGTAAATAATGCAGCAGAGTCCTTAAATAATCCAGCCAAGTCCTTAAATAATGCAACAAAGTCCTTAAATAATGCAGCAGATTACTGAAATACTGCAGCAGGGTCCTTAAATAATGCAGCAGAGTTCTTAAATAATGCAATAAAGTCCATAAATGATGCAGCAAATTCCTTAAATAATGCAGCAGAGTACTGAAATACCGCAGCAGAATCCTTAAATAATGCAACAGAGTCCTTAAATAATGCAGAACAGTCCTTAAATAATGCAATAAAGTCCTTAAATAATGCAGCAAAGTCCTTAAATAATGCAGCAGAGTCCTTAAATAATGCAGCAAAGTCCTTAAATAATGCAGCAGAGTCCTTAAATAATGCAACAAATTCCTTAAATAATGCAGCAGAGTCCTTAAATAATGCAACAAAGTCCTTAAATAATGCAGCAAAGTCCTTAAATAATGCAGCACATTCCTTAAATAATACAGCAGAGTCCTTAAATAATCCAGCCAAGTCCTTAAATAATGCAGCAGAGTCCTTAAATAATGCAGAAAAGTCCTTAAATAATGCAGCAGAGTCCTTAAATACTTCAGCATAGTCCTTAAATAATGCAGCAAAGTCCTTGACTAATGCAGCAGAGTCCTTAAATAATGCAACAAAGTCCTTAAATAATGCAGCAAATTCCTTAAATAATGCAGCAAAGTCTTTAAATAATGCAATAAAGTCCATAAATAATGCAGCAAAGTTCTTAAATAATGCAGCAGAGTACTGAAATACCGCAGCAGGGTCCTTAAATAATGCAGCAAAGTCGTTAAATAATGAAGTCGAGTCCTTAAATAATGCAACAACGTCCTTAAATGATGCAGCAGAGTCCTTAAATAATGCAACAAAGTCCTTAAATAATGCAGCACAGTCCTTAAATAATCCAGCCAAGTCCTTAAATAATGCAGCAGAGTCCTTAAATAATGCAGAAAAGTCCTTAAATAATGCAGCAGAGTCCTTAAATACTGCAGCAGAGTCCTTAAATAATGCAGAAAAGTCATTAAATAATGCAGAAGAGTCCTTAAATAATGCAGCAAAGTCCTTATATAATGCATCAGAGTCCTTAAATATTGCAGCAGAGTCCTTAAATACCACAGCAGAGTCCTTAAATAATGCAGCAAAGTCTTTAAATAATGCAACAAAGTCCTTAAATAATGCAGCAGAGTCCTTAAATAATGCAGAAGAGTCCTTAAATAATCCAGTGAAGTCCTTAAATAATGCAGCAGAGTCCTTAAATAATGCAGAAAGTCCTTAAATAATGCAGCAGAGTCCTTAAATACTTCAGCATAGTCCTTAAATAATGCAGCAAAGTCCTTGAATAATGCAGCAGAGTCCTTAAATAATGCAACAAAGTCCTTAAATAATGCAGAAGAGTCCTTAAATAATGCAGCAAATTCCTTAAATAATGCAGCAAAGTCTTTAAATAATGCAATAAAGTCCATAAATAATGCAGCAAAGTCCTTAAATGATGCAGCAGAGTACTGAAATACCGCAGCAGGGTCTTTAAATAATGCAGCAAAGTCGTTAAATAATGAAGTAGAGTCCTTAAATAATGCAACAACGTCATTAAATGATGCTGCAGAGTCCTTAAATAATGCAACAAAGTCCTTAAATAATGCAGCACAGTCCTTAAATAATCCAGCCAAGTCCTTAAATAATGCAGCAGAGTCCTTAAATAATGCAGAAAAGTCCTTAAATAATGCAGCAGAGTCCTTAAATACTGCAGCAGAGTCCTTAAATAATGCAGAAAAGTCATTAAATAATGCAGAAGAGTCCTTAAATAATGCAGCAAAGTCCTTATATAATGCATCAGAGTCCTTAAATATTGCAGCAGAGTCCTTAAATACCACAGCAGAGTCCTTAAATAATGCAGCAAAGTCTTTAAATAATGCAACAAAGTCCTTAAATAATGCAGCAGAGTCCTTAAATAATGCAGAAGAGTCCTTAAATAATCCAGTCAAGTCCTTAAATAATGCAGCAGAGTCCTTAAATAATGCAGAAAAGTCCTTAAATAATGCAGAAGAGTCCTTAAATACTTCAGCATAGTCCTTAAATAATGCAGCAAAGTCCTTGAATAATGCAGCACAGTCCTTAAATAATCCAGCCAAGTCCTTAAATAATGCAGCAGAGTCCTTAAATAATGCAGAAAAGTCCTTAAATAATGCAGCACAGTCCTTAAATAATCCAGCCAAGTCCTTAAATAATGCAGCAAAGTCTTTAAATAATGCAATAAAGTCCATAAATAATGCACCAAATTCCTTAAATAATGCAGCAGAGTACTGAAATACCGCAGCAGGATCCTTAAATAATGCAGCAGAGTCCTTAAATAATGCAACAAAGTCCTTAAATAATGCAGAACAGTCCTTAAATAATGCAATAAAGTCCTTAAATAATGCAGCAAAGTCCTTAAATAATGCAGCAGAGTCCTTAAATAATGCAGAAAAGTCCTTAAATAATGCAGCACATTCCTTAAATAATGCAGCAGAGTCCTTAAATAATCCAGCCAAGTCCTTAAATATTGCAGCAGAGTCCTTAAATAATGCAGAAAAGTCCTTAAATAATGCAGCAGAGTCCTTAAATACTGCAGCAGAGTCCTTAACTAATGCAGCAAAGTCATTAAATAATGCAGAAGAGTCCTTAAATAAGGCAGCAAAGTCCTTATATAATGCATCAGAGTCCTTAAGTAATGCAGCAGAGTCCTTAAATACCACAGCAGAGTCCTTAAATAATGCAGCAAAGTCTTTAAATAATGCAGCACAGTCCTTAAATAATCCAGCCAAGTCCTTAAATAATGCAGCAGAGTCCTTAAATAATGCAGAAAAGTCCTTAAATAATGCAGCAGAGTCCTTAAATACTTCAGCATAGTCCTTAAATAATGCAGCAAAGTCCTTGACTAATGCAGCAGAGTCCTTAAATAATGCAACAAAGTCCTTAAATAATGCAGAAGAGTCCTTAAATAATGCAGCAAATTCCTTTTATAATGCAGCAAAGTCTTTAAATAATGCAATAAAGTCCATAAATAATGCAGCAAAGTTCTTAAATAATGCAGCAGAGTACTGAAATACCGCAGCAGGGTCCTTAAATAATGCAGCAAAGTCGTTAAATAATGAAGTCGAGTCCTTAAATAATGCAACAACGTCCTTAAATGATGTAGCAGAGTCCTTAAATAATGCAACAAAGTCCTTAAATAATGCAGCACAGTCCTTAAATAATCCAGCCAAGTCCTTAAATAATGCAGCAGAGTCCTTAAATAATGCAGAAAAGTCCTTAAATAATGCAGCAGAGTCCTTAAATACTGCAGCAGAGTCCTTAAATAATGCAGAAAAGTCATTAAATAATGCAGAAGAGTCCCTAAATAATGCAGCAAAGTCCTTATATAATGCATCAGAGTCCTTAAATATTGCAGCAGAGTCCTTAAATACCACAGCAGAGTCCTTAAATAATGCAGCAAAGTCTTTAAATAATGCAACAAAGTCCTTAAATAATGCAGCAGAGTCCTTAAATAATGCAGAAGAGTCCTTAAATAATCCAGTCAAGTCCTTAAATAATGCAGCAGAGTCCTTAAATAATGCAGAAAAGTCCTTAAATAATGCAGAAGAGTCCTTAAATACTTCAGCATAGTCCTTAAATAATGCAGCAAAGTCCTTGAATAATGCAGCAGAGTCCTTAAATAATGCAACAAAGTCCTTAAATAATGCAGAAGAGTCCTTAAATAATGCAGCAAATTCCTTAAATAATGCAGCAAAGTGTTTAAATAATGCAATAAAGTCCATAAATAATGCAGCAGAGTCCTTAAATACTTCAGCATAGTCGTTATATAATGCAGCAAAGTCCTTGAATAATGCAACAGAGTCCTTAAATAATGCAACAAAGTCCTTAAATAATGCAGAAGAGTCCTTAAATAATGCAGCAAATTCCTTAAATAATGCAGCAAAGTCTTTAAATAATGCAATAAAGTCCATAAATAATGCAGCAAAGTCCTTAAATGATGCAGCAGAGTACTGAAATACCGCAGCAGGGTCTTTAAATAATGCAGCAAAGTCGTTAAATAATGAAGTAGAGTACTTAAATAATGCAACAACGTCATTAAATGATGCAGCAGAGTCCTTAAATAATGCAACAAAGTCCTTAAATAATGCAGCACAGTCCTTAAATAATCCAGCCAAGTCCTTAAATAATGCAGCAGAGTCCTTAAATAATGCAGAAAAGTCCTTAAATAATGCAGCAGAGTCCTTAAATACTGCAGCAGAGTCCTTAAATAATGCAGCAAAGTCATTAAATAATGCAGAAGAGTCCTTAAATAATGCAGCAAAGTCCTTATATAATGCATCAGAGTCCTTAAATAATGCAGCAGAGTCCTTAAATACCACAGCAGAGTCCTTAAATAATGCAGCAAAGTCTTTAAATAATGCAACAAAGTCCTTAAATAATGCAGCAGAGTCCTTAAATAATGCAGAAGAGTCCTTAAATAATCCAGCCAAGTCCTTAAATAATGCAGCAGAGTCCTTAAATAACGCAACAAAATCCTTAAATAATGCAGAAGAGTCCTTAAATAATCCAGCCAAGTCCTTAAATCATGCAGCAGGGTCCTTAAATAATCCAGCCAAGTCCTTAAATAATGCAGCAGAGTCCTTAAATAATGCAGCAGAGTCTTTAAATACTTCAGCATAGTCCTTAAATGATGCAGCAAAGTCCTTGAATAATGCAGCAGAGTCCTTAAATAATGCAACAAAGTCCTTAAATAATGCAGAAGAGTCCTTAAATAATGCAACAAAGTCCTTAAACAATGCAGTAGAGTCCTTAAATAATGCAACAAAGTACTTAAATAATGCAGCAGAGTCCTTAAATAATGCAGCAAAGTCATTAAATAATGCTGCAGAGTCCTTAAATAATGCAGCAAATTCCTTAAATAATGAAGCAAAGTCTTTAAATAATGCAATAAAGTCCTTAAATAATGCAGCAGAGTACTGAAATACCGCAGCAGGGTCCTTAAATAATGGAGCAAAGTCGTTAAATAATGAAGTAGAGTCCTTAAATAATGCAACAACGTCCTTAAATGATTTAGCAGAGTCCTTAAATAATGCAACAAAGTCCTTAAATAATGCAGCAGAGTCCTTAAATAATGCATCAGAGTACTGAAATACCGCAGCAGGGTTCTTAAATAATGCAGCAAAGTCGTTAAATAATGAAGTAGAGTCCTTAAATAATGCAACAAAGTCCTTAAATGATGCAGCAGAGTCCTTAAATAATGCAACAAAGTCCTTAAATAATGCAGCAGAGTCCTTAGATAATGCAACAATGTCCTTAAATAATGCAGCAGGGTCCTTAAATAATGCAAAAAGTCCTTAAATAATGCAGCAGATTCCTTAAAAAATGCAGCAAAGTCCGTAAATAATGCAGCAGAGTCCTTAAATAATCCAGCCAAGTCCTTAAATAATGCAACAAAGTCCTTAAATAATGCAGCAGATTACTGAAATACTGCAGCAGGGTCCTTAAATAATGCAGCAGAGTTCTTAAATAATGCAATAAAGTCCATAAATGATGCAGCAAATTCCTTAAATAATGCAGCAGAGTACTGAAATACCGCAGCAGAATCCCTAAATAATGCAACAGAGTCCTTAAATAATGCAGAACAGTCCTTAAATAATGCAATAAAGTCCTTAAATAATGCAGCAAAGTCCTTAAATAATGCAGCAGAGTCCTTAAATAATGCAGCAAAGTCCTTAAATAATGCAGCAGAGTCCTTAAATAATGCAGCACATTCCTTAAATAATACAGCAGAGTCCTTAAATAATCCAGCCAAGTCCTTAAATAATGCAGCAGAGTCCTTAAATAATGCAGAAAAGTCCTTAAATAATGCAGCAGAGTCCTTAAATACTTCAGCATAGTCCTTAAATAATGCAGCAAAGTCCTTGACTAATGCAGCAGAGTCCTTAAATAATGCAACAAAGTCCTTAAATAATGCAGAAGAGTCCTTAAATAATGCAGCAAATTCCTTAAATAATGCAGCAAAGTCTTTAAATAATGCAATAAAGTCCATAAATAATGCAGCAAAGTTCTTAAATAATGCAGCAGAGTACTGAAATACCGCAGCAGGGTCCTTAAATAATGCAGCAAAGTCGTTAAATAATGAAGTCGAGTCCTTAAATAATGCAACAACGTCCTTAAATGATGCAGCAGAGTCCTTAAATAATGCAACAAAGTCCTTAAATAATGCAGCACAGTCCTTAAATAATCCAGCCAAGTCCTTAAATAATGCAGAAGAGTCCTTAAATAATGCAGAAAAGTCCTTAAATAATGCAGCAGAGTCCTTAAATACTGCAGCAGAGTCCTTAAATAATGCAGAAAAGTCATTAAATAATGCAGAAGAGTCCTTAAATAATGCAGCAAAGTCCTTATATAATGCATCAGAGTCCTTAAATATTGCAGCAGAGTCCTTAAATACCACAGCAGAGTCCTTAAATAATGCAGCAAAGTCTTTAAATAATGCAACAAAGTCCTTAAATAATGCAGCAGAGTCCTTAAATAATGCAGAAGAGTCCTTAAATAATACAGTCGAGTCCTTAAATAATGCAGCAGAGTCCTTAAATAATGCAGAAAAGTCCTTAAATAATGCAGAAGAGTCCTTAAATACTTCAGCATAGTCGTTAAATAATGCAGCAAAGTCCTTGAATAATGCAGCAGAGTCCTTAAATAATCCAGCCAAGTCCTTAAATAATGCAACAAAGTCCTTAAATAATGCAGCAGATTACTGAAATACTGCAGCAGGGTCCTTAAATAATGCAGCAGAGTTCTTAAATAATGCAATAAAGTCCATAAATGATGCAGCAAATTCCTTAAATAATGCAGCAGAGTACTGAAATACCGCAGCAGAATCCTTAAATAATGCAACAGAGTCCTTAAATAATGCAGAACAGTCCTTAAATAATGCAATAAAGTCCTTAAATAATGCAGCAAAGTCCTTAAATAATGCAGCACATTCCTTAAATAATACAGCAGAGTCCTTAAATAATCCAGCCAAGTCCTTAAATATTGCAGCAGAGTCCTTAAATACCACAGCAGAGTCCTTAAATAATGCAGCAAAGTCTTTAAATAATGCAACAAAGTCCTTAAATAATGCAGCAGAGTCCTTAAATAATGCAGAAGAGTCCTTAAATAATCCAGTGAAGTCCTTAAATAATGCAGCAGAGTCCTTAAATAATGCAGAAAAGTCCTTAAATAATGCAGCAGAGTCCTTAAATACTTCAGCATAGTCCTTAAATAATGCAGCAAAGTCCTTGAATAATGCAGCAGAGTCCTTAAATAATGCAACAAAGTCCTTAAATAATGCAGAAGAGTCCTTAAATAATGCAGCAAATTCCTTAAATAATGCAGCAAAGTCTTTAAATAATGCAATAAAGTCCATAAATAATGCAGCAAAGTCCTTAAATGATGCAGCAGAGTACTGAAATACCGCAGCAGGGTCTTTAAATAATGCAGCAAAGTCGTTAAATAATGAAGTAGAGTCCTTAAATAATGCAACAACGTCATTAAATGATGCAGCAGAGTCCTTAAATAATGCAACAAAGTCCTTAAATAATGCAGCACAGTCCTTAAATAATCCAGCCAAGTCCTTAAATAATGCAGCAGAGTCCTTAAATAATGCAGAAAAGTCCTTAAATAATGCAGCAGAGTCCTTAAATACTGCAGCAGAGTCCTTAAATAATGCAGAAAAGTCATTAAATAATGCAGAAGAGTCCTTAAATAATGCAGCAAAGTCCTTATATAATGCATCAGAGTCCTTAAATATTGCAGCAGAGTCCTTAAATACCACAGCAGAGTCCTTAAATAATGCAGCAAAGTCTTTAAATAATGCAACAAAGTCCTTAAATAATGCAGCAGAGTCCTTAAATAATGCAGAAGAGTCCTTAAATAATCCAGTCAAGTCCTTAAATAATGCAGCAGAGTCCTTAAATAATGCAGAAAAGTCCTTAAATAATGCAGAAGAGTCCTTAAATACTTCAGCATAGTCCTTAAATAATGCAGCAAAGTCCTTGAATAATGCAGCACAGTCCTTAAATAATCCAGCCAAGTCCTTAAATAATGCAGCAGAGTCCTTAAATAATGCAGAAAAGTCCTTAAATAATGCAGCACAGTCCTTAAATAATCCAGCCAAGTCCTTAAATAATGCAGCAAAGTCTTTAAATAATGCAATAAAGTCCATAAATAATGCACCAAATTCCTTAAATAATGCAGCAGAGTACTGAAATACCGCAGCAGGATCCTTAAATAATGCAGCAGAGTCCTTAAATAATGCAACAAAGTCCTTAAATAATGCAGAACAGTCCTTAAATAATGCAACAAAGTACTTAAATAATGCAGCAGAGTCCTTAAATAATGCAGCAAAGTCATTAAATAATGCTGCAGAGTCCTTAAATAATGCAGCAAATTCCTTAAATAATGCAGCAAAGTCTTTAAATAATGCAATAAAGTCCTTAAATAATGCAGCAGAGTACTGAAATACCGCAGCAGGGTCCTTAAATAATGGAGCAAAGTCGTTAAATAATGAAGTAGAGTCCTTAAATAATGCATCAGAGTACTGAAATACCGCAACATGGTCCTTAAATAATGCAGCAAAGTCGTTAAATAATGAAGTAGAGTCCTTAAATAATGCAACAAAGTCCTTAAATGATGCAGCAGAGTCCTTAAATAATGCAACAAAGTCCTTAAATAATGCAGCAGAGTCCTTAAATAATGCATCAGAGTACTGAAATACCGCAACAGGGTCCTTAAATAATGCAGCAAAGTCGTTAAATAATGAAGTAGAGTCCTTAAATAATGCAAGAAAGTCCTTAAATGATGCAGCAGAGTCCTTAAATAATGCAACAAAGTCCTTAAATAATGCAGCAGAGTCCTTAGATAATGCAACAATGTCCTTAAATAATGCAGCAGGGTCCTTAAATAATGCAAAAAGTCCTTAAATAATGCAGCAGATTCCTTAAAAAATGCAGCAAAGTCCGTAAATAATGCAGCAGAGTCCTTAAATAATCCAGCCAAGTCCTTAAATAATGCAACAAAGTCCTTAAATAATGCAGCAGATTACTGAAATACTGCAGCAGGGTCCTTAAATAATGCAGCAGAGTTCTTAAATAATGCAATAAAGTCCATAAATGATGCAGCAAATTCCTTAAATAATGCAGCAGAGTACTGAAATACCGCAGCAGAATCCTTAAATAATGCAACAGAGTCCTTAAATAATGCAGAACAGTCCTTAAATAATGCAATAAAGTCCTTAAATAATGCAGCAAAGTCCTTAAATAATGCAGCAGAGTCCTTAAATAATGCAGCAAAGTCCTTAAATAATGCAGCAGAGTCCTTAAATAATGCAACAAATTCCTTAAATAATGCAGCAGAGTCCTTAAATAATGCAACAAAGTCCTTAAATAATGCAGCAAAGTCCTTAAATAATGCAGCACATTCCTTAAATAATACAGCAGAGTCCTTAAATAATCCAGCCAAGTCCTTAAATAATGCAGCAGAGTCCTTAAATAATGCAGAAAAGTCCTTAAATAATGCAGCAGAGTCCTTAAATACTTCAGCATAGTCCTTAAATAATGCAGCAAAGTCCTTGACTAATGCAGCAGAGTCCTTAAATAATGCAACAAAGTCCTTAAATAATGCAGCAAATTCCTTAAATAATGCAGCAAAGTCTTTAAATAATGCAATAAAGTCCATAAATAATGCAGCAAAGTTCTTAAATAATGCAGCAGAGTACTGAAATACCGCAGCAGGGTCCTTAAATAATGCAGCAAAGTCGTTAAATAATGAAGTCGAGTCCTTAAATAATGCAACAACGTCCTTAAATGATGCAGCAGAGTCCTTAAATAATGCAACAAAGTCCTTAAATAATGCAGCACAGTCCTTAAATAATCCAGCCAAGTCCTTAAATAATGCAGCAGAGTCCTTAAATAATGCAGAAAAGTCCTTAAATAATGCAGCAGAGTCCTTAAATACTGCAGCAGAGTCCTTAAATAATGCAGAAAAGTCATTAAATAATGCAGAAGAGTCCTTAAATAATGCAGCAAAGTCCTTATATAATGCATCAGAGTCCTTAAATATTGCAGCAGAGTCCTTAAATACCACAGCAGAGTCCTTAAATAATGCAGCAAAGTCTTTAAATAATGCAACAAAGTCCTTAAATAATGCAGCAGAGTCCTTAAATAATGCAGAAGAGTCCTTAAATAATCCAGTGAAGTCCTTAAATAATGCAGCAGAGTCCTTAAATAATGCAGAAAGTCCTTAAATAATGCAGCAGAGTCCTTAAATACTTCAGCATAGTCCTTAAATAATGCAGCAAAGTCCTTGAATAATGCAGCAGAGTCCTTAAATAATGCAACAAAGTCCTTAAATAATGCAGAAGAGTCCTTAAATAATGCAGCAAATTCCTTAAATAATGCAGCAAAGTCTTTAAATAATGCAATAAAGTCCATAAATAATGCAGCAAAGTCCTTAAATGATGCAGCAGAGTACTGAAATACCGCAGCAGGGTCTTTAAATAATGCAGCAAAGTCGTTAAATAATGAAGTAGAGTCCTTAAATAATGCAACAACGTCATTAAATGATGCTGCAGAGTCCTTAAATAATGCAACAAAGTCCTTAAATAATGCAGCACAGTCCTTAAATAATCCAGCCAAGTCCTTAAATAATGCAGCAGAGTCCTTAAATAATGCAGAAAAGTCCTTAAATAATGCAGCAGAGTCCTTAAATACTGCAGCAGAGTCCTTAAATAATGCAGAAAAGTCATTAAATAATGCAGAAGAGTCCTTAAATAATGCAGCAAAGTCCTTATATAATGCATCAGAGTCCTTAAATATTGCAGCAGAGTCCTTAAATACCACAGCAGAGTCCTTAAATAATGCAGCAAAGTCTTTAAATAATGCAACAAAGTCCTTAAATAATGCAGCAGAGTCCTTAAATAATGCAGAAGAGTCCTTAAATAATCCAGTCAAGTCCTTAAATAATGCAGCAGAGTCCTTAAATAATGCAGAAAAGTCCTTAAATAATGCAGAAGAGTCCTTAAATACTTCAGCATAGTCCTTAAATAATGCAGCAAAGTCCTTGAATAATGCAGCACAGTCCTTAAATAATCCAGCCAAGTCCTTAAATAATGCAGCAGAGTCCTTAAATAATGCAGAAAAGTCCTTAAATAATGCAGCACAGTCCTTAAATAATCCAGCCAAGTCCTTAAATAATGCAGCAAAGTCTTTAAATAATGCAATAAAGTCCATAAATAATGCACCAAATTCCTTAAATAATGCAGCAGAGTACTGAAATACCGCAGCAGGATCCTTAAATAATGCAGCAGAGTCCTTAAATAATGCAACAAAGTCCTTAAATAATGCAGAACAGTCCTTAAATAATGCAATAAAGTCCTTAAATAATGCAGCAAAGTCCTTAAATAATGCAGCAGAGTCCTTAAATAATGCAGAAAAGTCCTTAAATAATGCAGCACATTCCTTAAATAATGCAGCAGAGTCCTTAAATAATCCAGCCAAGTCCTTAAATATTGCAGCAGAGTCCTTAAATAATGCAGAAAAGTCCTTAAATAATGCAGCAGAGTCCTTAAATACTGCAGCAGAGTCCTTAACTAATGCAGCAAAGTCATTAAATAATGCAGAAGAGTCCTTAAATAAGGCAGCAAAGTCCTTATATAATGCATCAGAGTCCTTAAGTAATGCAGCAGAGTCCTTAAATACCACAGCAGAGTCCTTAAATAATGCAGCAAAGTCTTTAAATAATGCAGCACAGTCCTTAAATAATCCAGCCAAGTCCTTAAATAATGCAGCAGAGTCCTTAAATAATGCAGAAAAGTCCTTAAATAATGCAGCAGAGTCCTTAAATACTTCAGCATAGTCCTTAAATAATGCAGCAAAGTCCTTGACTAATGCAGCAGAGTCCTTAAATAATGCAACAAAGTCCTTAAATAATGCAGAAGAGTCCTTAAATAATGCAGCAAATTCCTTTTATAATGCAGCAAAGTCTTTAAATAATGCAATAAAGTCCATAAATAATGCAGCAAAGTTCTTAAATAATGCAGCAGAGTACTGAAATACCGCAGCAGGGTCCTTAAATAATGCAGCAAAGTCGTTAAATAATGAAGTCGAGTCCTTAAATAATGCAACAACGTCCTTAAATGATGTAGCAGAGTCCTTAAATAATGCAACAAAGTCCTTAAATAATGCAGCACAGTCCTTAAATAATCCAGCCAAGTCCTTAAATAATGCAGCAGAGTCCTTAAATAATGCAGAAAAGTCCTTAAATAATGCAGCAGAGTCCTTAAATACTGCAGCAGAGTCCTTAAATAATGCAGAAAAGTCATTAAATAATGCAGAAGAGTCCCTAAATAATGCAGCAAAGTCCTTATATAATGCATCAGAGTCCTTAAATATTGCAGCAGAGTCCTTAAATACCACAGCAGAGTCCTTAAATAATGCAGCAAAGTCTTTAAATAATGCAACAAAGTCCTTAAATAATGCAGCAGAGTCCTTAAATAATGCAGAAGAGTCCTTAAATAATCCAGTCAAGTCCTTAAATAATGCAGCAGAGTCCTTAAATAATGCAGAAAAGTCCTTAAATAATGCAGAAGAGTCCTTAAATACTTCAGCATAGTCCTTAAATAATGCAGCAAAGTCCTTGAATAATGCAGCAGAGTCCTTAAATAATGCAACAAAGTCCTTAAATAATGCAGAAGAGTCCTTAAATAATGCAGCAAATTCCTTAAATAATGCAGCAAAGTGTTTAAATAATGCAATAAAGTCCATAAATAATGCAGCAGAGTCCTTAAATACTTCAGCATAGTCGTTATATAATGCAGCAAAGTCCTTGAATAATGCAACAGAGTCCTTAAATAATGCAACAAAGTCCTTAAATAATGCAGAAGAGTCCTTAAATAATGCAGCAAATTCCTTAAATAATGCAGCAAAGTCTTTAAATAATGCAATAAAGTCCATAAATAATGCAGCAAAGTCCTTAAATGATGCAGCAGAGTACTGAAATACCGCAGCAGGGTCTTTAAATAATGCAGCAAAGTCGTTAAATAATGAAGTAGAGTACTTAAATAATGCAACAACGTCATTAAATGATGCAGCAGAGTCCTTAAATAATGCAACAAAGTCCTTAAATAATGCAGCACAGTCCTTAAATAATCCAGCCAAGTCCTTAAATAATGCAGCAGAGTCCTTAAATAATGCAGAAAAGTCCTTAAATAATGCAGCAGAGTCCTTAAATACTGCAGCAGAGTCCTTAAATAATGCAGCAAAGTCATTAAATAATGCAGAAGAGTCCTTAAATAATGCAGCAAAGTCCTTATATAATGCATCAGAGTCCTTAAATAATGCAGCAGAGTCCTTAAATACCACAGCAGAGTCCTTAAATAATGCAGCAAAGTCTTTAAATAATGCAACAAAGTCCTTAAATAATGCAGCAGAGTCCTTAAATAATGCAGAAGAGTCCTTAAATAATCCAGCCAAGTCCTTAAATAATGCAGCAGAGTCCTTAAATAACGCAACAAAATCCTTAAATAATGCAGAAGAGTCCTTAAATAATCCAGCCAAGTCCTTAAATCATGCAGCAGGGTCCTTAAATAATCCAGCCAAGTCCTTAAATAATGCAGCAGAGTCCTTAAATAATGCAGCAGAGTCTTTAAATACTTCAGCATAGTCCTTAAATGATGCAGCAAAGTCCTTGAATAATGCAGCAGAGTCCTTAAATAATGCAACAAAGTCCTTAAATAATGCAGAAGAGTCCTTAAATAATGCAACAAAGTCCTTAAACAATGCAGTAGAGTCCTTAAATAATGCAACAAAGTACTTAAATAATGCAGCAGAGTCCTTAAATAATGCAGCAAAGTCATTAAATAATGCTGCAGAGTCCTTAAATAATGCAGCAAATTCCTTAAATAATGAAGCAAAGTCTTTAAATAATGCAATAAAGTCCTTAAATAATGCAGCAGAGTACTGAAATACCGCAGCAGGGTCCTTAAATAATGGAGCAAAGTCGTTAAATAATGAAGTAGAGTCCTTAAATAATGCAACAACGTCCTTAAATGATTTAGCAGAGTCCTTAAATAATGCAACAAAGTCCTTAAATAATGCAGCAGAGTCCTTAAATAATGCATCAGAGTACTGAAATACCGCAGCAGGGTTCTTAAATAATGCAGCAAAGTCGTTAAATAATGAAGTAGAGTCCTTAAATAATGCAACAAAGTCCTTAAATGATGCAGCAGAGTCCTTAAATAATGCAACAAAGTCCTTAAATAATGCAGCAGAGTCCTTAGATAATGCAACAATGTCCTTAAATAATGCAGCAGGGTCCTTAAATAATGCAAAAAGTCCTTAAATAATGCAGCAGATTCCTTAAAAAATGCAGCAAAGTCCGTAAATAATGCAGCAGAGTCCTTAAATAATCCAGCCAAGTCCTTAAATAATGCAACAAAGTCCTTAAATAATGCAGCAGATTACTGAAATACTGCAGCAGGGTCCTTAAATAATGCAGCAGAGTTCTTAAATAATGCAATAAAGTCCATAAATGATGCAGCAAATTCCTTAAATAATGCAGCAGAGTACTGAAATACCGCAGCAGAATCCCTAAATAATGCAACAGAGTCCTTAAATAATGCAGAACAGTCCTTAAATAATGCAATAAAGTCCTTAAATAATGCAGCAAAGTCCTTAAATAATGCAGCAGAGTCCTTAAATAATGCAGCAAAGTCCTTAAATAATGCAGCAGAGTCCTTAAATAATGCAACAAAGTCCTTAAATAATGCAGCAGAGTCCTTAAATAATGCAACAAAGTCCTTAAATAATGCAGCAGAGTCCTTAAATAATGCAGCACATTCCTTAAATAATACAGCAGAGTCCTTAAATAATCCAGCCAAGTCCTTAAATAATGCAGCAGAGTCCTTAAATAATGCAGAAAAGTCCTTAAATAATGCAGCAGAGTCCTTAAATACTTCAGCATAGTCCTTAAATAATGCAGCAAAGTCCTTGACTAATGCAGCAGAGTCCTTAAATAATGCAACAAAGTCCTTAAATAATGCAGAAGAGTCCTTAAATAATGCAGCAAATTCCTTAAATAATGCAGCAAAGTCTTTAAATAATGCAATAAAGTCCATAAATAATGCAGCAAAGTTCTTAAATAATGCAGCAGAGTACTGAAATACCGCAGCAGGGTCCTTAAATAATGCAGCAAAGTCGTTAAATAATGAAGTCGAGTCCTTAAATAATGCAACAACGTCCTTAAATGATGCAGCAGAGTCCTTAAATAATGCAACAAAGTCCTTAAATAATGCAGCACAGTCCTTAAATAATCCAGCCAAGTCCTTAAATAATGCAGAAGAGTCCTTAAATAATGCAGAAAAGTCCTTAAATAATGCAGCAGAGTCCTTAAATACTGCAGCAGAGTCCTTAAATAATGCAGAAAAGTCATTAAATAATGCAGAAGAGTCCTTAAATAATGCAGCAAAGTCCTTATATAATGCATCAGAGTCCTTAAATATTGCAGCAGAGTCCTTAAATACCACAGCAGAGTCCTTAAATAATGCAGCAAAGTCTTTAAATAATGCAACAAAGTCCTTAAATAATGCAGCAGAGTCCTTAAATAATGCAGAAGAGTCCTTAAATAATCCAGTGAAGTCCTTAAATAATTCAGCAGAGTCCTTAAATAATGCAGAAAAGTCCTTAAATAATGCAGCAGAGACCTTAAATAATTCAGCATAGTCCTTAAATAATGCAGCAAAGTCCTTGAATAATGCAGCAGAGTCCTTAAATAATGCAACAAAGTCCTTAAATAATGCAGAAGAGTCCTTAAATAATGCAGCAAATTCCTTAAATAATGCAGCAAAGTCTTTAAATAATGCAATAAAGTCCATAAATAATGCAGCAAAGTCCTTAAATGATGCAGCAGAGTACTGAAATACCGCAGCAGGGTCTTTAAATAATGCAGCAAAGTCGTTAAATAATGAAGTAGAGTCCTTAAATAATGCAACAACGTCATTAAATGATGCAGCAGAGTCCTTAAATAATGCAACAAAGTCCTTAAATAATGCAGCACAGTCCTTAAATAATCCAGCCAAGTCCTTAAATAATGCAGCAGAGTCCTTAAATAATGCAGAAAAGTCCTTAAATAATGCAGCAGAGTCCTTAAATACTGCAGCAGAGTCCTTAAATAATGCAGCAAAGTCATTAAATAATGCAGAAGAGTCCTTAAATAATGCAGCAAAGTCCTTATATAATGCATCAGAGTCCTTAAATAATGCAGCAGAGTCCTTAAATACCACAGCAGAGTCCTTAAATAATGCAGCAAAGTCTTTAAATAATGCAACAAAGTCCTTAAATAATGCAGCAGAGTCCTTAGATAATGCAACAAAGTCCTTAAACAATGCAGCAGAGTCCTTAAATAATGCAGAAGAGTCCTTAAATAATGCAACCAAGACCTTAAATAATGCAGCAGAGTCCTTAAATAATGCAACAAAGTACTTAAATAATGCAGCAGAGTCCTTAAGTACCGTAGCAGAGTCCTTACATACTGCAGCAAAGTCCTTATATAATGCATCAGAGTCCTTAAATATTGCAGCAGAGTCCTTAAATACCACAGCAGAGTCCTTAAATAATGCAGCAAAGTCTTTAAATAATGCAACAAAGTCCTTAAATAATGCAGCAGAGTCCTTAAATAATGCAGAAGAGTCCTTAAATAATCCAGTCAAGTCCCTAAATAATGCAGCAGAGTCCTTAAATAATGCAGAAAAGTCCTTAAATAATGCAGAAGAGTCCTTAAATACTTCAGCATAGTCCTTAAATAATGCAGCAAAGTCCTTGAATAATGCAGCACAGTCCTTAAATAATCCAGCCAAGTCCTTAAATAATGCAGCAGAGTCCTTAAATAATGCAGAAAAGTCCTTAAATAATGCAGCACAGTCCTTAAATAATCCAGCCAAGTCCTTAAATAATGCAGCAAAGTCTTTAAATAATGCAATAAAGTCCATAAATAATGCACCAAATTCCTTAAATAATGCAGCAGAGTACTGAAATACCGCAACAGGATCCTTAAATAATGCAGCAGAGTCCTTAAATAATGCAACAAAGTCCTTAAATAATGCAGAACAGTCCTTAAATAATGCAACAAAGTACTTAAATAATGCAGCAGAGTCCTTAAATAATGCAGCAAAGTCATTAAATAATGCTGCAGAGTCCTTAAATAATGCAGCAAATTCCTTAAATAATGCAGCAAAGTCTTTAAATAATGCAATAAAGTCCTTAAATAATGCAGCAGAGTACTGAAATACCGCAGCAGGGTCCTTAAATAATGGAGCAAAGTCGTTAAATAATGAAGTAGAGTCCTTAAATAATGCATCAGAGTACTGAAATACCGCAACAGGGTCCTTAAATAATGCAGCAAAGTCGTTAAATAATGAAGTAGAGTCCTTAAATAATGCAACAAAGTCCTTAAATGATGCAGCAGAGTCCTTAAATAATGCAACAAAGTCCTTAAATAATGCAGCAGAGTCCTTAAATAATGCATCAGAGTACTGAAATACCGCAACAGGGTCCTTAAATAATGCAGCAAAGTCGTTAAATAATGAAGTAGAGTCCTTAAATAATGCAACAAAGTCCTTAAATGATGCAGCAGAGTCCTTAAATAATGCAACAAAGTCCTTAAATAATGCAGCAGAGTCCTTAGATAATGCAACAATGTCCTTAAATAATGCAGCAGGGTCCTTAAATAATGCAAAAAGTCCTTAAATAATGCAGCAGATTCCTTAAAAAATGCAGCAAAGTCCGTAAATAATGCAGCAGAGTCCTTAAATAATCCAGCCAAGTCCTTAAATAATGCAACAAAGTCCTTAAATAATGCAGCAGATTACTGAAATACTGCAGCAGGGTCCTTAAATAATGCAGCAGAGTTCTTAAATAATGCAATAAAGTCCATAAATGATGCAGCAAATTCCTTAAATAATGCAGCAGAGTACTGAAATACCGCAGCAGAATCCTTAAATAATGCAACAGAGTCCTTAAATAATGCAGAACAGTCCTTAAATAATGCAATAAAGTCCTTAAATAATGCAGCAAAGTCCTTAAATAATGCAGCAGAGTCCTTAAATAATGCAGCAAAGTCCTTAAATAATGCAGCAGAGTCCTTAAATAATGCAACAAATTCCTTAAATAATGCAGCAGAGTCCTTAAATAATGCAACAAAGTCCTTAAATAATGCAGCAAAGTCCTTAAATAATGCAGCACATTCCTTAAATAATACAGCAGAGTCCTTAAATAATCCAGCCAAGTCCTTAAATAATGCAGCAGAGTCCTTAAATAATGCAGAAAAGTCCTTAAATAATGCAGCAGAGTCCTTAAATACTTCAGCATAGTCCTTAAATAATGCAGCAAAGTCCTTGACTAATGCAGCAGAGTCCTTAAATAATGCAACAAAGTCCTTAAATAATGCAGAAGAGTCCTTAAATAATGCAGCAAATTCCTTAAATAATGCAGCAAAGTCTTTAAATAATGCAATAAAGTCCATAAATAATGCAGCAAAGTTCTTAAATAATGCAGCAGAGTACTGAAATACCGCAGCAGGGTCCTTAAATAATGCAGCAAAGTCGTTAAATAATGAAGTCGAGTCCTTAAATAATGCAACAACGTCCTTAAATGATGCAGCAGAGTCCTTAAATAATGCAACAAAGTCCTTAAATAATGCAGCACAGTCCTTAAATAATCCAGCCAAGTCCTTAAATAATGCAGCAGAGTCCTTAAATAATGCAGAAAAGTCCTTAAATAATGCAGCAGAGTCCTTAAATACTGCAGCAGAGTCCTTAAATAATGCAGAAAAGTCATTAAATAATGCAGAAGAGTCCTTAAATAATGCAGCAAAGTCCTTATATAATGCATCAGAGTCCTTAAATATTGCAGCAGAGTCCTTAAATACCACAGCAGAGTCCTTAAATAATACAGCAAAGTCTTTAAATAATGCAACAAAGTCCTTAAATAATGCAGCAGAGTCCTTAAATAATGCAGAAGAGTCCTTAAATAATCCAGTGAAGTCCTTAAATAATGCAGCAGAGTCCTTAAATAATGCAGAAAAGTCCTTAAATAATGCAGCAGAGTCCTTAAATACTTCAGCATAGTCCTTAAATAATGCAGCAAAGTCCTTGAATAATGCAGCAGAGTCCTTAAATAATGCAACAAAGTCCTTAAATAATGCAGAAGAGTCCTTAAATAATGCAGCAAATTCCTTAAATAATGCAGCAAAGTCTTTAAATAATGCAATAAAGTCCATAAATAATGCAGCAAAGTCCTTAAATGATGCAGCAGAGTACTGAAATACCGCAGCAGGGTCTTTAAATAATGCAGCAAAGTCGTTAAATAATGAAGTAGAGTCCTTAAATAATGCAACAACGTCATTAAATGATGCTGCAGAGTCCTTAAATAATGCAACAAAGTCCTTAAATAATGCAGCACAGTCCTTAAATAATCCAGCCAAGTCCTTAAATAATGCAGCAGAGTCCTTAAATAATGCAGAAAAGTCCTTAAATAATGCAGCAGAGTCCTTAAATACTGCAGCAGAGTCCTTAAATAATGCAGAAAAGTCATTAAATAATGCAGAAGAGTCCTTAAATAATGCAGCAAAGTCCTTATATAATGCATCAGAGTCCTTAAATATTGCAGCAGAGTCCTTAAATACCACAGCAGAGTCCTTAAATAATGCAGCAAAGTCTTTAAATAATGCAGAAGAGTCCTTAAATAATCCAGTCAAGTCCTTAAATAATGCAGCAGAGTCCTTAAATAATGCAGAAAAGTCCTTAAATAATGCAGAAGAGTCCTTAAATACTTCAGCATAGTCCTTAAATAATGCAGCAAAGTCCTTGAATAATGCAGCACAGTCCTTAAATAATCCAGCCAAGTCCTTAAATAATGCAGCAGAGTCCTTAAATAATGCAGAAAAGTCCTTAAATAATGCAGCACAGTCCTTAAATAATCCAGCCAAGTCCTTAAAAATGCAGCAAAGTCTTTAAATAATGCAATAAAGTCCATAAATAAT
Organism: Phyllobates terribilis; assembly: GCF_046119375.1. Classification (NCBI taxonomy): domain Eukaryota; kingdom Metazoa; phylum Chordata; class Amphibia; order Anura; family Dendrobatidae; genus Phyllobates; species Phyllobates terribilis. The sequence continues at coordinate 870,878 of NW_027363363.1, forward strand.
GCACCAAATTCCTTAAATAATGCAGCAGAGTACTGAAATACCGCAGCAGGATCCTTAAATAATGCAGCAGAGTCCTTAAATAATGCAACAAAGTCCTTAAATAATGCAGAACAGTCCTTAAATAATGCAATAAAGTCCTTAAATAATGCAGCAAAGTCCTTAAATAATGCAGCAGAGTCCTTAAATAATGCAGAAAAGTCCTTAAATAATGCAGCACATTCCTTAAATAATGCAGCAGAGTCCTTAAATAATCCAGCCAAGTCCTTAAATATTGCAGCAGAGTCCTTAAATAATGCAGAAAAGTCCTTAAATAATGCAGCAGAGTCCTTAAATACTGCAGCAGAGTCCTTAACTAATGCAGCAAAGTCATTAAATAATGCAGAAGAGTCCTTAAATAAGGCAGCAAAGTCCTTATATAATGCATCAGAGTCCTTAAGTAATGCAGCAGAGTCCTTAAATACCACAGCAGAGTCCTTAAATAATGCAGCAAAGTCTTTAAATAATGCAGCACAGTCCTTAAATAATCCAGCCAAGTCCTTAAATAATGCAGCAGAGTCCTTAAATAATGCAGAAAAGTCCTTAAATAATGCAGCAGAGTCCTTAAATACTTCAGCATAGTCCTTAAATAATGCAGCAAAGTCCTTGAATAATGCAGCAGAGTCCTTAAATAATGCAACAAAGTCCTTAAATAATGCAGAAGAGTCCTTAAATAATGCAGCAAATTCCTTAAATAATGCAGCAAAGTCTTTAAATAATGCAATAAAGTCCATAAATAATGCAGCAAAGTCCTTAAATGATGCAGCAGAGTACTGAAATACCGCAGCAGGGTCTTTAAATAATGCAGCAAAGTCGTTAAATAATGAAGTAGAGTCCTTAAATAATGCAACAACGTCATTAAATGATGCTGCAGAGTCCTTAAATAATGCAACAAAGTCCTTAAATAATGCAGCACAGTCCTTAAATAATCCAGCCAAGTCCTTAAATAATGCAGCAGAGTCCTTAAATAATGCAGAAAAGTCCTTAAATAATGCAGCAGAGTCCTTAAATACTGCAGCAGAGTCCTTAAATAATGCAGAAAAGTCATTAAATAATGCAGAAGAGTCCTTAAATAATGCAGCAAAGTCCTTATATAATGCATCAGAGTCCTTAAATATTGCAGCAGAGTCCTTAAATACCACAGCAGAGTCCTTAAATAATGCAGCAAAGTCTTTAAATAATGCAGAAGAGTCCTTAAATAATCCAGTCAAGTCCTTAAATAATGCAGCAGAGTCCTTAAATAATGCAGAAAAGTCCTTAAATAATGCAGAAGAGTCCTTAAATACTTCAGCATAGTCCTTAAATAATGCAGCAAAGTCCTTGAATAATGCAGCACAGTCCTTAAATAATCCAGCCAAGTCCTTAAATAATGCAGCAGAGTCCTTAAATAATGCAGAAAAGTCCTTAAATAATGCAGCACAGTCCTTAAATAATCCAGCCAAGTCCTTAAAAATGCAGCAAAGTCTTTAAATAATGCAATAAAGTCCATAAATAATGCACCAAATTCCTTAAATAATGCAGCAGAGTACTGAAATACCGCAGCAGGATCCTTAAATAATGCAGCAGAGTCCTTAAATAATGCAACAAAGTCCTTAAATAATGCAGAACAGTCCTTAAATAATGCAATAAAGTCCTTAAATAATGCAGCAAAGTCCTTAAATAATGCAGCAGAGTCCTTAAATAATGCAGAAAAGTCCTTAAATAATGCAGCACATTCCTTAAATAATGCAGCAGAGTCCTTAAATAATCCAGCCAAGTCCTTAAATATTGCAGCAGAGTCCTTAAATAATGCAGAAAAGTCCTTAAATAATGCAGCAGAGTCCTTAAATACTGCAGCAGAGTCCTTAACTAATGCAGCAAAGTCATTAAATAATGCAGAAGAGTCCTTAAATAAGGCAGCAAAGTCCTTATATAATGCATCAGAGTCCTTAAGTAATGCAGCAGAGTCCTTAAATACCACAGCAGAGTCCTTAAATAATGCAGCAAAGTCTTTAAATAATGCAGCACAGTCCTTAAATAATCCAGCCAAGTCCTTAAATAATGCAGCAGAGTCCTTAAATAATGCAGAAAAGTCCTTAAATAATGCAGCAGAGTCCTTAAATACTTCAGCATAGTCCTTAAATAATGCAGCAAAGTCCTTGACTAATGCAGCAGAGTCCTTAAATAATGCAACAAAGTCCTTAAATAATGCAGAAGAGTCCTTAAATAATGCAGCAAATTCCTTAAATAATGCAGCAAAGTCTTTAAATAATGCAATAAGGTCCATAAATAATGCAGCAAAGTTCTTAAATAATGCAGCAGAGTACTGAAATACCGCAGCAGGGTCCTTAAATAATGCAGCAAAGTCATTAAATAATGAAGTCGAGTCCTTAAATAATGCAACAACGTCCTTAAATGATGTAGCAGAGTCCTTAAATAATGCAACAAAGTCCTTAAATAATGCAGCACAGTCCTTAAATAATCCAGCCAAGTCCTTAAATAATGCAGCAGAGTCCTTAAATAATGCAGAAAAGTCCTTAAATAATGCAGCAGAGTCCTTAAATACTGCAGCAGAGTCCTTAAATAATGCAGAAAAGTCATTAAATAATGCAGAAGAGTCCTTAAATAATGCAGCAAAGTCCTTATATAATGCATCAGAGTCCTTAAATATTGCAGCAGAGTCCTTAAATACCACAGCAGAGTCCTTAAATAATGCAGCAAAGTCTTTAAATAATGCAACAAAGTCCTTAAATAATGCAGCAGAGTCCTTAAATAATGCAGAAGAGTCCTTAAATAATCCAGTCAAGTCCTTAAATAATGCAGCAGAGTCCTTAAATAATGCAGAAAAGTCCTTAAATAATGCAGAAGAGTCCTTAAATACTTCAGCATAGTCCTTAAATAATGCAGCAAAGTCCTTGAATAATGCAGCAGAGTCCTTAAATAATGCAACAAAGTCCTTAAATAATGCAGAAGAGTCCTTAAATAATGCAGCAAATTCCTTAAATAATGCAGCAAAGTCTTTAAATAATGCAATAAAGTCCATAAATAATGCAGCAGAGTCCTTAAATACTTCAGCATAGTCGTTATATAATGCAGCAAAGTCCTTGAATAATGCAACAGAGTCCTTAAATAATGCAACAAAGTCCTTAAATAATGCAGAAGAGTCCTTAAATAATGCAGCAAATTCCTTAAATAATGCAGCAAAGTCTTTAAATAATGCAATAAAGTCCATAAATAATGCAGCAAAGTCCTTAAATGATGCAGCAGAGTACTGAAATACCGCAGCAGGGTCTTTAAATAATGCAGCAAAGTCGTTAAATAATGAAGTAGAGTACTTAAATAATGCAACAACGTCATTAAATGATGCAGCAGAGTCCTTAAATAATGCAACAAAGTCCTTAAATAATGCAGCACAGTCCTTAAATAATCCAGCCAAGTCCTTAAATAATGCAGCAGAGTCCTTAAATAATGCAGAAAAGTCCTTAAATAATGCAGCAGAGTCCTTAAATACTGCAGCAGAGTCCTTAAATAATGCAGCAAAGTCATTAAATAATGCAGAAGAGTCCTTAAATAATGCAGCAAAGTCCTTATATAATGCATCAGAGTCCTTAAATAATGCAGCAGAGTCCTTAAATACCACAGCAGAGTCCTTAAATAATGCAGCAAAGTCTTTAAATAATGCAACAAAGTCCTTAAATAATGCAGCAGAGTCCTTAAATAATGCAGAAGAGTCCTTAAATAATCCAGCCAAGTCCTTAAATAATGCAGCAGAGTCCTTAAATAACGCAACAAAATCCTTAAATAATGCAGAAGAGTCCTTAAATAATCCAGCCAAGTCCTTAAATCATGCAGCAGGGTCCTTAAATAATCCAGCCAAGTCCTTAAATAATGCAGCAGAGTCCTTAAATAATGCAGCAGAGTCTTTAAATACTTCAGCATAGTCCTTAAATAATGCAGCAAAGTCCTTGAATAATGCAGCAGAGTCCTTAAATAATGCAACAAAGTCCTTAAATAATGCAGAAGAGTCCTTAAATAATGCAACAAAGTCCTTAAACAATGCAGTAGAGTCCTTAAATAATGCAACAAAGTACTTAAATAATGCAGCAGAGTCCTTAAATAATGCAGCAAAATCATTAAATAATGCTGCAGAGTCCTTAAATAATGCAGCAAATTCCTTAAATAATGCAGCAAAGTCTTTAAATAATGCAATAAAGTCCTTAAATAATGCAGCAGAGTACTGAAATACCGCAGCAGGGTCCTTAAATAATGGAGCAAAGTCGTTAAATAATGAAGTAGAGTCCTTAAATAATGCAACAACGTCCTTAAATGATTTAGCAGAGTCCTTAAATAATGCAACAAAGTCCTTAAATAATGCAGCAGAGTCCTTAAATAATGCATCAGAGTACTGAAATACCGCAGCAGGGTCCTTAAATAATGCAGCAAAGTCGTTAAATAATGAAGTAGAGTCCTTAAATAATGCAACAAAGTCCTTAAATGATGCAGCAGAGTCCTTAAATAATGCAACAAAGTCCTTAAATAATGCAGCAGAGTCCTTAGATAATGCAACAATGTCCTTAAATAATGCAGCAGGGTCCTTAAATAATGCAAAAAGTCCTTAAATAATGCAGCAGATTCCTTAAAAAATGCAGCAAAGTCCGTAAATAATGCAGCAGAGTCCTTAAATAATCCAGCCAAGTCCTTAAATAATGCAACAAAGTCCTTAAATAATGCAGCAGATTACTGAAATACTGCAGCAGGGTCCTTAAATAATGCAGCAGAGTTCTTAAATAATGCAATAAAGTCCATAAATGATGCAGCAAATTCCTTAAATAATGCAGCAGAGTACTGAAATACCGCAGCAGAATCCTTAAATAATGCAACAGAGTCCTTAAATAATGCAGAACAGTCCTTAAATAATGCAATAAAGTCCTTAAATAATGCAGCAAAGTCCTTAAATAATGCAGCAGAGTCCTTAAATAATGCAGCAAAGTCCGTAAATAATGCAGCAGAGTCCTTAAATAATGCAACAAAGTCCTTAAATAATGCAGCAGAGTCCTTAAATAATGCAACAAAGTCCTTAAATAATGCAGCAGAGTCCTTAAATAATGCAGCACATTCCTTAAATAATACAGCAGAGTCCTTAAATAATCCAGCCAAGTCCTTAAATAATGCAGCAGAGTCCTTAAATAATGCAGAAAAGTCCTTAAATAATGCAGCAGAGTCCTTAAATACTTCAGCATAGTCCTTAAATAATGCAGCAAAGTCCTTGACTAATGCAGCAGAGTCCTTAAATAATGCAACAAAGTCCTTAAATAATGCAGAAGAGTCCTTAAATAATGCAGCAAATTCCTTAAATAATGCAGCAAAGTCTTTAAATAATGCAATAAAGTCCATAAATAATGCAGCAAAGTTCTTAAATAATGCAGCAGAGTACTGAAATACCGCAGCAGGGTCCTTAAATAATGCAGCAAAGTCGTTAAATAATGAAGTCGAGTCCTTAAATAATGCAACAACGTCCTTAAATGATGCAGCAGAGTCCTTAAATAATGCAACAAAGTCCTAAAATAATGCAGCACAGTCCTTAAATAATCCAGCCAAGTCCTTAAATAATGCAGAAGAGTCCTTAAATAATGCAGAAAAGTCCTTAAATAATGCAGCAGAGTCCTTAAATACTGCAGCAGAGTCCTTAAATAATGCAGAAAAGTCATTAAATAATGCAGAAGAGTCCTTAAATAATGCAGCAAAGTCCTTATATAATGCATCAGAGTCCTTAAATATTGCAGCAGAGTCCTTAAATACCACAGCAGAGTCCTTAAATAATGCAGCAAAGTCTTTAAATAATGCAACAAAGTCCTTAAATAATGCAGCAGAGTCCTTAAATAATGCAGAAGAGTCCTTAAATACTTCAGCATAGTCCTTAAATAATGCAGCAAAGTCCTTGAATAATGCAGCACAGTCCTTAAATAATCCAGCCAAGTCCTTAAATAATGCAGCAGAGTCCTTAAATAATGCAGAAAAGTCCTTAAATAATGCAGCACAGTCCTTAAATAATCCAGCCAAGTCCTTAAAAATGCAGCAAAGTCTTTAAATAATGCAATAAAGTCCATAAATAATGCACCAAATTCCTTAAATAATGCAGCAGAGTACTGAAATACCGCAGCAGGATCCTTAAATAATGCAGCAGAGTCCTTAAATAATGCAACAAAGTCCTTAAATAATGCAGAACAGTCCTTAAATAATGCAATAAAGTCCTTAAATAATGCAGCAAAGTCCTTAAATAATGCAGCAGAGTCCTTAAATAATGCAGAAAAGTCCTTAAATAATGCAGCACATTCCTTAAATAATGCAGCAGAGTCCTTAAATAATCCAGCCAAGTCCTTAAATATTGCAGCAGAGTCCTTAAATAATGCAGAAAAGTCCTTAAATAATGCAGCAGAGTCCTTAAATACTGCAGCAGAGTCCTTAACTAATGCAGCAAAGTCATTAAATAATGCAGAAGAGTCCTTAAATAAGGCAGCAAAGTCCTTATATAATGCATCAGAGTCCTTAAGTAATGCAGCAGAGTCCTTAAATACCACAGCAGAGTCCTTAAATAATGCAGCAAAGTCTTTAAATAATGCAGCACAGTCCTTAAATAATCCAGCCAAGTCCTTAAATAATGCAGCAGAGTCCTTAAATAATGCAGAAAAGTCCTTAAATAATGCAGCAGAGTCCTTAAATACTTCAGCATAGTCCTTAAATAATGCAGCAAAGTCCTTGACTAATGCAGCAGAGTCCTTAAATAATGCAACAAAGTCCTTAAATAATGCAGAAGAGTCCTTAAATAATGCAGCAAATTCCTTAAATAATGCAGCAAAGTCTTTAAATAATGCAATAAGGTCCATAAATAATGCAGCAAAGTTCTTAAATAATGCAGCAGAGTACTGAAATACCGCAGCAGGGTCCTTAAATAATGCAGCAAAGTCATTAAATAATGAAGTCGAGTCCTTAAATAATGCAACAACGTCCTTAAATGATGTAGCAGAGTCCTTAAATAATGCAACAAAGTCCTTAAATAATGCAGCACAGTCCTTAAATAATCCAGCCAAGTCCTTAAATAATGCAGCAGAGTCCTTAAATAATGCAGAAAAGTCCTTAAATAATGCAGCAGAGTCCTTAAATACTGCAGCAGAGTCCTTAAATAATGCAGAAAAGTCATTAAATAATGCAGAAGAGTCCTTAAATAATGCAGCAAAGTCCTTATATAATGCAGCAGAGTCCTTAAATAATGCAACAAAGTCCTTAAATAATGCAGAAGAGTCCTTAAATAATGCAGCAAATTCCTTAAATAATGCAGCAAAGTCTTTAAATAATGCAATAAAGTCCATAAATAATGCAGCAGAGTCCTTAAATACTTCAGCATAGTCGTTATATAATGCAGCAAAGTCCTTGAATAATGCAACAGAGTCCTTAAATAATGCAACAAAGTCCTTAAATAATGCAGAAGAGTCCTTAAATAATGCAGCAAATTCCTTAAATAATGCAGCAAAGTCTTTAAATAATGCAATAAAGTCCATAAATAATGCAGCAAAGTCCTTAAATGATGCAGCAGAGTACTGAAATACCGCAGCAGGGTCTTTAAATAATGCAGCAAAGTCGTTAAATAATGAAGTAGAGTACTTAAATAATGCAACAACGTCATTAAATGATGCAGCAGAGTCCTTAAATAATGCAACAAAGTCCTTAAATAATGCAGCACAGTCCTTAAATAATCCAGCCAAGTCCTTAAATAATGCAGCAGAGTCCTTAAATAATGCAGAAAAGTCCTTAAATAATGCAGCAGAGTCCTTAAATACTGCAGCAGAGTCCTTAAATAATGCAGCAAAGTCATTAAATAATGCAGAAGAGTCCTTAAATAATGCAGCAAAGTCCTTATATAATGCATCAGAGTCCTTAAATAATGCAGCAGAGTCCTTAAATACCACAGCAGAGTCCTTAAATAATGCAGCAAAGTCTTTAAATAATGCAACAAAGTCCTTAAATAATGCAGCAGAGTCCTTAAATAATGCAGAAGAGTCCTTAAATAATCCAGCCAAGTCCTTAAATAATGCAGCAGAGTCCTTAAATAACGCAACAAAATCCTTAAATAATGCAGAAGAGTCCTTAAATAATCCAGCCAAGTCCTTAAATCATGCAGCAGGGTCCTTAAATAATCCAGCCAAGTCCTTAAATAATGCAGCAGAGTCCTTAAATAATGCAGCAGAGTCTTTAAATACTTCAGCATAGTCCTTAAATAATGCAGCAAAGTCCTTGAATAATGCAGCAGAGTCCTTAAATAATGCAACAAAGTCCTTAAATAATGCAGAAGAGTCCTTAAATAATGCAACAAAGTCCTTAAACAATGCAGTAGAGTCCTTAAATAATGCAACAAAGTACTTAAATAATGCAGCAGAGTCCTTAAATAATGCAGCAAAATCATTAAATAATGCTGCAGAGTCCTTAAATAATGCAGCAAATTCCTTAAATAATGCAGCAAAGTCTTTAAATAATGCAATAAAGTCCTTAAATAATGCAGCAGAGTACTGAAATACCGCAGCAGGGTCCTTAAATAATGGAGCAAAGTCGTTAAATAATGAAGTAGAGTCCTTAAATAATGCAACAACGTCCTTAAATGATTTAGCAGAGTCCTTAAATAATGCAACAAAGTCCTTAAATAATGCAGCAGAGTCCTTAAATAATGCATCAGAGTACTGAAATACCGCAGCAGGGTCCTTAAATAATGCAGCAAAGTCGTTAAATAATGAAGTAGAGTCCTTAAATAATGCAACAAAGTCCTTAAATGATGCAGCAGAGTCCTTAAATAATGCAACAAAGTCCTTAAATAATGCAGCAGAGTCCTTAGATAATGCAACAATGTCCTTAAATAATGCAGCAGGGTCCTTAAATAATGCAAAAAGTCCTTAAATAATGCAGCAGATTCCTTAAAAAATGCAGCAAAGTCCGTAAATAATGCAGCAGAGTCCTTAAATAATCCAGCCAAGTCCTTAAATAATGCAACAAAGTCCTTAAATAATGCAGCAGATTACTGAAATACTGCAGCAGGGTCCTTAAATAATGCAGCAGAGTTCTTAAATAATGCAATAAAGTCCATAAATGATGCAGCAAATTCCTTAAATAATGCAGCAGAGTACTGAAATACCGCAGCAGAATCCTTAAATAATGCAACAGAGTCCTTAAATAATGCAGAACAGTCCTTAAATAATGCAATAAAGTCCTTAAATAATGCAGCAAAGTCCTTAAATAATGCAGCAGAGTCCTTAAATAATGCAGCAAAGTCCGTAAATAATGCAGCAGAGTCCTTAAATAATGCAACAAAGTCCTTAAATAATGCAGCAGAGTCCTTAAATAATGCAACAAAGTCCTTAAATAATGCAGCAGAGTCCTTAAATAATGCAGCACATTCCTTAAATAATACAGCAGAGTCCTTAAATAATCCAGCCAAGTCCTTAAATAATGCAGCAGAGTCCTTAAATAATGCAGAAAAGTCCTTAAATAATGCAGCAGAGTCCTTAAATACTTCAGCATAGTCCTTAAATAATGCAGCAAAGTCCTTGACTAATGCAGCAGAGTCCTTAAATAATGCAACAAAGTCCTTAAATAATGCAGAAGAGTCCTTAAATAATGCAGCAAATTCCTTAAATAATGCAGCAAAGTCTTTAAATAATGCAATAAAGTCCATAAATAATGCAGCAAAGTTCTTAAATAATGCAGCAGAGTACTGAAATACCGCAGCAGGGTCCTTAAATAATGCAGCAAAGTCGTTAAATAATGAAGTCGAGTCCTTAAATAATGCAACAACGTCCTTAAATGATGCAGCAGAGTCCTTAAATAATGCAACAAAGTCCTTAAATAATGCAGCACAGTCCTTAAATAATCCAGCCAAGTCCTTAAATAATGCAGAAGAGTCCTTAAATAATGCAGAAAAGTCCTTAAATAATGCAGCAGAGTCCTTAAATACTGCAGCAGAGTCCTTAAATAATGCAGAAAAGTCATTAAATAATGCAGAAGAGTCCTTAAATAATGCAGCAAAGTCCTTATATAATGCATCAGAGTCCTTAAATATTGCAGCAGAGTCCTTAAATACCACAGCAGAGTCCTTAAATAATGCAGCAAAGTCTTTAAATAATGCAACAAAGTCCTTAAATAATGCAGCAGAGTCCTTAAATAATGCAGAAGAGTCCTTAAATAATCCAGTGAAGTCCTTAAATAATTCAGCAGAGTCCTTAAATAATGCAGAAAAGTCCTTAAATAATGCAGCAGAGACCTTAAATAATTCAGCATAGTCCTTAAATAATGCAGCAAAGTCCTTGAATAATGCAGCAGAGTCCTTAAATAATGCAACAAAGTCCTTAAATAATGCAGAAGAGTCCTTAAATAATGCAGCAAATTCCTTAAATAATGCAGCAAAGTCTTTAAATAATGCAATAAAGTCCATAAATAATGCAGCAAAGTCCTTAAATGATGCAGCAGAGTACTGAAATACCGCAGCAGGGTCTTTAAATAATGCAGCAAAGTCGTTAAATAATGAAGTAGAGTCCTTAAATAATGCAACAACGTCATTAAATGATGCAGCAGAGTCCTTAAATAATGCAACAAAGTCCTTAAATAATGCAGCACAGTCCTTAAATAATCCAGCCAAGTCCTTAAATAATGCAGCAGAGTCCTTAAATAATGCAGAAAAGTCCTTAAATAATGCAGCAGAGTCCTTAAATACTGCAGCAGAGTCCTTAAATAATGCAGCAAAGTCATTAAATAATGCAGAAGAGTCCTTAAATAATGCAGCAAAGTCCTTATATAATGCATCAGAGTCCTTAAATAATGCAGCAGAGTCCTTAAATACCACAGCAGAGTCCTTAAATAATGCAGCAAAGTCTTTAAATAATGCAACAAAGTCCTTAAATAATGCAGCAGAGTCCTTAGATAATGCAACAAAGTCCTTAAACAATGCAGCAGAGTCCTTAAATAATGCAGAAGAGTCCTTAAATAATGCAACCAAGACCTTAAATAATGCAGCAGAGTCCTTAAATAATGCAACAAAGTACTTAAATAATGCAGCAGAGTCCTTAAGTACCGTAGCAGAGTCCTTACATACTGCAGCAAAGTCCTTATATAATGCATCAGAGTCCTTAAATATTGCAGCAGAGTCCTTAAATACCACAGCAGAGTCCTTAAATAATGCAGCAAAGTCTTTAAATAATGCAACAAAGTCCTTAAATAATGCAGCAGAGTCCTTAAATAATGCAGAAGAGTCCTTAAATAATCCAGTCAAGTCCTTAAATAATGCAGCAGAGTCCTTAAATAATGCAGAAAAGTCCTTAAATAATGCAGCACAGTCCTTAAATAATCCAGCCAAGTCCTTAAATAATGCAGCAAAGTCTTTAAATAATGCAATAAAGTCCATAAATAATGCACCAAATTCCTTAAATAATGCAGCAGAGTACTGAAATACCGCAGCAGGATCCTTAAATAATGCAGCAGAGTCCTTAAATAATGCAACAAAGTCCTTAAATAATGCAGAACAGTCCTTAAATAATGCAACAAAGTACTTAAATAATGCAGCAGAGTCCTTAAATAATGCAGCAAAGTCATTAAATAATGCTGCAGAGTCCTTAAATAATGCAGCAAATTCCTTAAATAATGCAGCAAAGTCTTTAAATAATGCAATAAAGTCCTTAAATAATGCAGCAGAGTACTGAAATACCGCAGCAGGGTCCTTAAATAATGGAGCAAAGTCGTTAAATAATGAAGTAGAGTCCTTAAATAATGCATCAGAGTACTGAAATACCGCAACAGGGTCCTTAAATAATGCAGCAAAGTCGTTAAATAATGAAGTAGAGTCCTTAAATAATGCAACAAAGTCCTTAAATGATGCAGCAGAGTCCTTAAATAATGCAACAAAGTCCTTAAATAATGCAGCAGAGTCCTTAAATAATGCATCAGAGTACTGAAATACCGCAACAGGGTCCTTAAATAATGCAGCAAAGTCGTTAAATAATGAAGTAGAGTCCTTAAATAATGCAACAAAGTCCTTAAATGATGCAGCAGAGTCCTTAAATAATGCAACAAAGTCCTTAAATAATGCAGCAGAGTCCTTAGATAATGCAACAATGTCCTTAAATAATGCAGCAGGGTCCTTAAATAATGCAAAAAGTCCTTAAATAATGCAGCAGATTCCTTAAAAAATGCAGCAAAGTCCGTAAATAATGCAGCAGAGTCCTTAAATAATCCAGCCAAGTCCTTAAATAATGCAACAAAGTCCTTAAATAATGCAGCAGATTACTGAAATACTGCAGCAGGGTCCTTAAATAATGCAGCAGAGTTCTTAAATAATGCAATAAAGTCCATAAATGATGCAGCAAATTCCTTAAATAATGCAGCAGAGTACTGAAATACCGCAGCAGAATCCTTAAATAATGCAACAGAGTCCTTAAATAATGCAGAACAGTCCTTAAATAATGCAATAAAGTCCTTAAATAATTCAGCAAAGTCCTTAAATAATGCAGCAGAGTCCTTAAATAATGCAGCAAAGTCCTTAAATAATGCAGCAGAGTCCTTAAATAATGCAACAAATTCCTTAAATAATGCAGCAGAGTCCTTAAATAATGCAACAAAGTCCTTAAATAATGCAGCAAAGTCCTTAAATAATGCAGCACATTCCTTAAATAATACAGCAGAGTCCTTAAATAATCCAGCCAAGTCCTTAAATAATGCAGCAGAGTCCTTAAATAATGCAGAAAAGTCCTTAAATAATGCAGCAGAGTCCTTAAATACTTCAGCATAGTCCTTAAATAATGCAGCAAAGTCCTTGACTAATGCAGCAGAGTCCTTAAATAATGCAACAAAGTCCTTAAATAATGCAGAAGAGTCCTTAAATAATGCAGCAAATTCCTTAAATAATGCAGCAAAGTCTTTAAATAATGCAATAAAGTCCATAAATAATGCAGCAAAGTTCTTAAATAATGCAGCAGAGTACTGAAATACCGCAGCAGGGTCCTTAAATAATGCAGCAAAGTCGTTAAATAATGAAGTCGAGTCCTTAAATATTGCAACAACGTCCTTAAATGATGCAGCAGAGTCCTTAAATAATGCAACAAAGTCCTTAAATAATGCAGCACAGTCCTTAAATAATCCAGCCAAGTCCTTAAATAATGCAGCAGAGTCCTTAAATAATGCAGAAAAGTCCTTAAATAATGCAGCAGAGTCCTTAAATACTGCAGCAGAGTCCTTAAATAATGCAGAAAAGTCATTAAATAATGCAGAAGAGTCCTTAAATAATGCAGCAAAGTCCTTATATAATGCATCAGAGTCCTTAAATATTGCAGCAGAGTCCTTAAATACCACAGCAGAGTCCTTAAATAATGCAGCAAAGTCTTTAAATAATGCAACAAAGTCCTTAAATAATGCAGCAGAGTCCTTAAATAATGCAGAAGAGTCCTTAAATAATCCAGTGAAGTCCTTAAATAATGCAGCAGAGTCCTTAAATAATGCAGAAAAGTCCTTAAATAATGCAGCAGAGTCCTTAAATACTTCAGCATAGTCCTTAAATAATGCAGCAAAGTCCTTGAATAATGCAGCAGAGTCCTTAAATAATGCAACAAAGTCCTTAAATAATGCAGAAGAGTCCTTAAATAATGCAGCAAATTCCTTAAATAATGCAGCAAAGTCTTTAAATAATGCAATAAAGTCCATAAATAATGCAGCAAAGTCCTTAAATGATGCAGCAGAGTACTGAAATACCGCAGCAGGGTCTTTAAATAATGCAGCAAAGTCGTTAAATAATGAAGTAGAGTCCTTAAATAATGCAACAACGTCATTAAATGATGCTGCAGAGTCCTTAAATAATGCAACAAAGTCCTTAAATAATGCAGCACAGTCCTTAAATAATCCAGCCAAGTCCTTAAATAATGCAGCAGAGTCCTTAAATAATGCAGAAAAGTCCTTAAATAATGCAGCAGAGTCCTTAAATACTGCAGCAGAGTCCTTAAATAATGCAGAAAAGTCATTAAATAATGCAGAAGAGTCCTTAAATAATGCAGCAAAGTCCTTATATAATGCATCAGAGTCCTTAAATATTGCAGCAGAGTCCTTAAATACCACAGCAGAGTCCTTAAATAATGCAGCAAAGTCTTTAAATAATGCAACAAAGTCCTTAAATAATGCAGCAGAGTCCTTAAATAATGCAGAAGAGTCCTTAAATAATCCAGTCAAGTCCTTAAATAATGCAGCAGAGTCCTTAAATAATGCAGAAAAGTCCTTAAATAATGCAGAAGAGTCCTTAAATACTTCAGCATAGTCCTTAAATAATGCAGCAAAGTCCTTGAATAATGCAGCACAGTCCTTAAATAATCCAGCCAAGTCCTTAAATAATGCAGCAGAGTCCTTAAATAATGCAGAAAAGTCCTTAAATAATGCAGCACAGTCCTTAAATAATCCAGCCAAGTCCTTAAATAATGCAGCAAAGTCTTTAAATAATGCAATAAAGTCCATAAATAATGCACCAAATTCCTTAAATAATGCAGCAGAGTACTGAAATACCGCAGCAGGATCCTTAAATAATGCAGCAGAGTCCTTAAATAATGCAACAAAGTCCTTAAATAATGCAGAACAGTCCTTAAATAATGCAATAAAGTCCTTAAATAATGCAGCAAAGTCCTTAAATAATGCAGCAGAGTCCTTAAATAATGCAGAAAAGTCCTTAAATAATGCAGCACATTCCTTAAATAATGCAGCAGAGTCCTTAAATAATCCAGCCAAGTCCTTAAATATTGCAGCAGAGTCCTTAAATAATGCAGAAAAGTCCTTAAATAATGCAGCAGAGTCCTTAAATACTGCAGCAGAGTCCTTAACTAATGCAGCAAAGTCATTAAATAATGCAGAAGAGTCCTTAAATAAGGCAGCAAAGTCCTTATATAATGCATCAGAGTCCTTAAGTAATGCAGCAGAGTCCTTAAATACCACAGCAGAGTCCTTAAATAATGCAGCAAAGTCTTTAAATAATGCAGCACAGTCCTTAAA
The DNA here is from genome assembly GCF_046119375.1 of Phyllobates terribilis. Classification (NCBI taxonomy): domain Eukaryota; kingdom Metazoa; phylum Chordata; class Amphibia; order Anura; family Dendrobatidae; genus Phyllobates; species Phyllobates terribilis. The sequence goes on from NW_027363363.1 coordinate 885,947, forward strand.
TAATCCAGCCAAGTCCTTAAATAATGCAGCAGAGTCCTTAAATAATGCAGAAAAGTCCTTAAATAATGCAGCAGAGTCCTTAAATACTTCAGCATAGTCCTTAAATAATGCAGCAAAGTCCTTGACTAATGCAGCAGAGTCCTTAAATAATGCAACAAAGTCCTTAAATAATGCAGAAGAGTCCTTAAATAATGCAGCAAATTCCTTAAATAATGCAGCAAAGTCTTTAAATAATGCAATAAAGTCCATAAATAATGCAGCAAAGTTCTTAAATAATGCAGCAGAGTACTGAAATACCGCAGCAGGGTCCTTAAATAATGCAGCAAAGTCGTTAAATAATGAAGTTGAGTCCTTAAATAATGCAACAACGTCCTTAAATGATGTAGCAGAGTCCTTAAATAATGCAACAAAGTCCTTAAATAATGCAGCACAGTCCTTAAATAATCCAGCCAAGTCCTTAAATAATGCAGCAGAGTCCTTAAATAATGCAGAAAAGTCCTTAAATAATGCAGCAGAGTCCTTAAATACTGCAGCAGAGTCCTTAAATAATGCAGAAAAGTCATTAAATAATGCAGAAGAGTCCTTAAATAATGCAGCAAAGTCCTTATATAATGCATCAGAGTCCTTAAATATTGCAGCAGAGTCCTTAAATACCACAGCAGAGTCCTTAAATAATGCAGCAAAGTCTTTAAATAATGCAACAAAGTCCTTAAATAATGCAGCAGAGTCCTTAAATAATGCAGAAGAGTCCTTAAATAATCCAGTCAAGTCCTTAAATAATGCAGCAGAGTCCTTAAATAATGCAGAAAAGTCCTTAAATAATGCAGAAGAGTCCTTAAATACTTCAGCATAGTCCTTAAATAATGCAGCAAAGTCCTTGAATAATGCAGCAGAGTCCTTAAATAATGCAACAAAGTCCTTAAATAATGCAGAAGAGTTCTTAAATAATGCAGCAAATTCCTTAAATAATGCAGCAAAGTCTTTAAATAATGCAATAAAGTCCATAAATAATGCAGCAGAGTCCTTAAATACTTCAGCATAGTCGTTATATAATGCAGCAAAGTCCTTGAATAATGCAACAGAGTCCTTAAATAATGCAACAAAGTCCTTAAATAATGCAGAAGAGTCCTTAAATAATGCAGCAAATTCCTTAAATAATGCAGCAAAGTCTTTAAATAATGCAATAAAGTCCATAAATAATGCAGCAAAGTCCTTAAATGATGCAGCAGAGTACTGAAATACCGCAGCAGGGTCTTTAAATAATGCAGCAAAGTCGTTAAATAATGAAGTAGAGTACTTAAATAATGCAACAACGTCATTAAATGATGCAGCAGAGTCCTTAAATAATGCAACAAAGTCCTTAAATAATGCAGCACAGTCCTTAAATAATCCAGCCAAGTCCTTAAATAATGCAGCAGAGTCCTTAAATAATGCAGAAAAGTCCTTAAATAATGCAGCAGAGTCCTTAAATACTGCAGCAGAGTCCTTAAATAATGCAGCAAAGTCATTAAATAATGCAGAAGAGTCCTTAAATAATGCAGCAAAGTCCTTATATAATGCATCAGAGTCCTTAAATAATGCAGCAGAGTCCTTAAATACCACAGCAGAGTCCTTAAATAATGCAGCAAAGTCTTTAAATAATGCAACAAAGTCCTTAAATAATGCAGCAGAGTCCTTAAATAATGCAGAAGAGTCCTTAAATAATCCAGCCAAGTCCTTAAATAATGCAGCAGAGTCCTTAAATAACGCAACAAAATCCTTAAATAATGCAGAAGAGTCCTTAAATAATCCAGCCAAGTCCTTAAATCATGCAGCAGGGTCCTTAAATAATCCAGCCAAGTCCTTAAATAATGCAGCAGAGTCCTTAAATAATGCAGCAGAGTCCTTAAATAATGCAGCAGAGTCTTTAAATACTTCAGCATAGTCCTTAAATAATGCAGCAAAGTCCTTGAATAATGCAGCAGAGTCCTTAAATAATGCAACAAAGTCCTTAAATAATGCAGAAGAGTCCTTAAATAATGCAACAAAGTCCTTAAACAATGCAGTAGAGTCCTTAAATAATGCAACAAAGTACTTAAATAATGCAGCAGAGTCCTTAAATAATGCAGCAAAGTCATTAAATAATGCTGCAGAGTCCTTAAATAATGCAGCAAATTCCTTAAATAATGCAGCAAAGTCTTTAAATAATGCAATAAAGTCCTTAAATAATGCAGCAGAGTACTGAAATACCGCAGCAGGGTCCTTAAATAATGGAGCAAAGTCGTTAAATAATGAAGTAGAGTCCTTAAATAATGCAACAACGTCCTTAAATGATTTAGCAGAGTCCTTAAATAATGCAACAAAGTCCTTAAATAATGCAGCAGAGTCCTTAAATAATGCATCAGAGTACTGAAATACCGCAGCAGGGTCCTTAAATAATGCAGCAAAGTCGTTAAATAATGAAGTAGAGTCCTTAAATAATGCAACAAAGTCCTTAAATGATGCAGCAGAGTCCTTAAATAATGCAACAAAGTCCTTAAATAATGCAGCAGAGTCCTTAGATAATGCAACAATGTCCTTAAATAATGCAGCAGGGTCCTTAAATAATGCAAAAAGTCCTTAAATAATGCAGCAGATTCCTTAAAAAATGCAGCAAAGTCCGTAAATAATGCAGCAGAGTCCTTAAATAATCCAGCCAAGTCCTTAAATAATGCAACAAAGTCCTTAAATAATGCAGCAGATTACTGAAATACTGCAGCAGGGTCCTTAAATAATGCAGCAGAGTTCTTAAATAATGCAATAAAGTCCATAAATGATGCAGCAAATTCCTTAAATAATGCAGCAGAGTACTGAAATACCGCAGCAGAATCCTTAAATAATGCAACAGAGTCCTTAAATAATGCAGAACAGTCCTTAAATAATGCAATAAAGTCCTTAAATAATGCAGCAAAGTCCTTAAATAATGCAGCAGAGTCCTTAAATAATGCAGCAAAGTCCTTAAATAATGCAGCAGAGTCCTTAAATAATGCAACAAAGTCCTTAAATAATGCAGCAGAGTCCTTAAATAATGCAACAAAGTCCTTAAATAATGCAGCAGAGTCCTTAAATAATGCAGCACATTCCTTAAATAATACAGCAGAGTCCTTAAATAATCCAGCCAAGTCCTTAAATAATGCAGCAGAGTCCTTAAATAATGCAGAAAAGTCCTTAAATAATGCAGCAGAGTCCTTAAATACTTCAGCATAGTCCTTAAATAATGCAGCAAAGTCCTTGACTAATGCAGCAGAGTCCTTAAATAATGCAACAAAGTCCTTAAATAATGCAGAAGAGTCCTTAAATAATGCAGCAAATTCCTTAAATAATGCAGCAAAGTCTTTAAATAATGCAATAAAGTCCATAAATAATGCAGCAAAGTTCTTAAATAATGCAGCAGAGTACTGAAATACCGCAGCAGGGTCCTTAAATAATGCAGCAAAGTCGTTAAATAATGAAGTCGAGTCCTTAAATAATGCAACAACGTCCTTAAATGATGCAGCAGAGTCCTTAAATAATGCAACAAAGTCCTTAAATAATGCAGCACAGTCCTTAAATAATCCAGCCAAGTCCTTAAATAATGCAGAAGAGTCCTTAAATAATGCAGAAAAGTCCTTAAATAATGCAGCAGAGTCCTTAAATACTGCAGCAGAGTCCTTAAATAATGCAGAAAAGTCATTAAATAATGCAGAAGAGTCCTTAAATAATGCAGCAAAGTCCTTATATAATGCATCAGAGTCCTTAAATATTGCAGCAGAGTCCTTAAATACCACAGCAGAGTCCTTAAATAATGCAGCAAAGTGTTTAAATAATGCAACAAAGTCCTTAAATAATGCAGCAGAGTCCTTAAATAATGCAGAAGAGTCCTTAAATAATCCAGTGAAGTCCTTAAATAATGCAGCAGAGTCCTTAAATAATGCAGAAAAGTCCTTAAATAATGCCGCAGAGTCCTTAAATACTTCAGCATAGTCCTTAAATAATGCAGCAAAGTCCTTGAATAATGCAGCAGAGTCCTTAAATAATGCAACAAAGTCCTTAAATAATGCAGAAGAGTCCTTAAATAATGCAGCAAATTCCTTAAATAATGCAGCAAAGTCTTTAAATAATGCAATAAAGTCCATAAATAATGCAGCAAAGTCCTTAAATGATGCAGCAGAGTACTGAAATACCGCAGCAGGGTCTTTAAATAATGCAGCAAAGTCGTTAAATAATGAAGTAGAGTCCTTAAATAATGCAACAACGTCATTAAATGATGCTGCAGAGTCCTTAAATAATGCAACAAAGTCCTTAAATAATGCAGCACAGTCCTTAAATAATCCAGCCAAGTCCTTAAATAATGCAGCAGAGTCCTTAAATAATGCAGAAAAGTCCTTAAATAATGCAGCAGAGTCCTTAAATACTGCAGCAGAGTCCTTAAATAATGCAGAAAAGTCATTAAATAATGCAGAAGAGTCCTTAAATAATGCAGCAAAGTCCTTATATAATGCATCAGAGTCCTTAAATATTGCAGCAGAGTCCTTAAATACCACAGCAGAGTCCTTAAATAATGCAGCAAAGTCTTTAAATAATGCAACAAAGTCCTTAAATAATGCAGCAGAGTCCTTAAATAATGCAGAAGAGTCCTTAAATAATCCAGTCAAGTCCTTAAATAATGCAGCAGAGTCCTTAAATAATGCAGAAAAGTCCTTAAATAATGCAGAAGAGTCCTTAAATACTTCAGCATAGTCCTTAAATAATGCAGCAAAGTCCTTGAATAATGCAGCACAGTCCTTAAATAATCCAGCCAAGTCCTTAAATAATGCAGCAGAGTCCTTAAATAATGCAGAAAAGTCCTTAAATAATGCAGCACAGTCCTTAAATAATCCAGCCAAGTCCTTAAATAATGCAGCAAAGTCTTTAAATAATGCAATAAAGTCCATAAATAATGCACCAAATTCCTTAAATAATGCAGCAGAGTACTGAAATACCGCAGCAGGATCCTTAAATAATGCAGCAGAGTCCTTAAATAATGCAACAAAGTCCTTAAATAATGCAGAACAGTCCTTAAATAATGCAATAAAGTCCTTAAATAATGCAGCAAAGTCCTTAAATAATGCAGCAGAGTCCTTAAATAATGCAGAAAAGTCCTTAAATAATGCAGCACATTCCTTAAATAATGCAGCAGAGTCCTTAAATAATCCAGCCAAGTCCTTAAATATTGCAGCAGAGTCCTTAAATAATGCAGAAAAGTCCTTAAATAATGCAGCAGAGTCCTTAAATACTGCAGCAGAGTCCTTAACTAATGCAGCAAAGTCATTAAATAATGCAGAAGAGTCCTTAAATAAGGCAGCAAAGTCCTTATATAATGCATCAGAGTCCTTAAGTAATGCAGCAGAGTCCTTAAATACCACAGCAGAGTCCTTAAATAATGCAGCAAAGTCTTTAAATAATGCAGCACAGTCCTTAAATAATCCAGCCAAGTCCTTAAATAATGCAGCAGAGTCCTTAAATAATGCAGAAAAGTCCTTAAATAATGCAGCAGAGTCCTTAAATACTTCAGCATAGTCCTTAAATAATGCAGCAAAGTCCTTGACTAATGCAGCAGAGTCCTTAAATAATGCAACAAAGTCCTTAAATAATGCAGAAGAGTCCTTAAATAATGCAGCAAATTCCTTAAATAATGCAGCAAAGTCTTTAAATAATGCAATAAAGTCCATAAATAATGCAGCAAAGTTCTTAAATAATGCAGCAGAGTACTGAAATACCGCAGCAGGGTCCTTAAACAATGCAGCAAAGTCGTTAAATAATGAAGTTGAGTCCTTAAATAATGCAACAACGTCCTTAAATGATGTAGCAGAGTCCTTAAATAATGCAACAAAGTCCTTAAATAATGCAGCACAGTCCTTAAATAATCCAGCCAAGTCCTTAAATAATGCAGCAGAGTCCTTAAATAATGCAGAAAAGTCCTTAAATAATGCAGCAGAGTCCTTAAATACTGCAGCAGAGTCCTTAAATAATGCAGAAAAGTCATTAAATAATGCAGAAGAGTCCTTAAATAATGCAGCAAAGTCCTTATATAATGCATCAGAGTCCTTAAATATTGCAGCAGAGTCCTTAAATACCACAGCAGAGTCCTTAAATAATGCAGCAAAGTCTTTAAATAATGCAACAAAGTCCTTAAATAATGCAGCAGAGTCCTTAAATAATGCAGAAGAGTCCTTAAATAATCCAGTCAAGTCCTTAAATAATGCAGCAGAGTCCTTAAATAATGCAGAAAAGTCCTTAAATAATGCAGAAGAGTCCTTAAATACTTCAGCATAGTCCTTAAATAATGCAGCAAAGTCCTTGAATAATGCAGCAGAGTCCTTAAATAATGCAACAAAGTCCTTAAATAATGCAGAAGAGTTCTTAAATAATGCAGCAAATTCCTTAAATAATGCAGCAAAGTCTTTAAATAATGCAATAAAGTCCATAAATAATGCAGCAGAGTCCTTAAATACTTCAGCATAGTCGTTATATAATGCAGCAAAGTCCTTGAATAATGCAACAGAGTCCTTAAATAATGCAACAAAGTCCTTAAATAATGCAGAAGAGTCCTTAAATAATGCAATAAAGTCCATAAATAATGCAGCAAAGTCCTTAAATGATGCAGCAGAGTACTGAAATACCGCAGCAGGGTCTTTAAATAATGCAGCAAAGTCGTTAAATAATGAAGTAGAGTACTTAAATAATGCAACAACGTCATTAAATGATGCAGCAGAGTCCTTAAATAATGCAACAAAGTCCTTAAATAATGCAGCACAGTCCTTAAATAATCCAGCCAAGTCCTTAAATAATGCAGCAGAGTCCTTAAATAATGCAGAAAAGTCCTTAAATAATGCAGCAGAGTCCTTAAATACTGCAGCAGAGTCCTTAAATAATGCAGCAAAGTCATTAAATAATGCAGAAGAGTCCTTAAATAATGCAGCAAAGTCCTTATATAATGCATCAGAGTCCTTAAATAATGCAGCAGAGTCCTTAAATACCACAGCAGAGTCCTTAAATAATGCAGCAAAGTCTTTAAATAATGCAACAAAGTCCTTAAATAATGCAGCAGAGTCCTTAAATAATGCAGAAGAGTCCTTAAATAATCCAGCCAAGTCCTTAAATAATGCAGCAGAGTCCTTAAATAACGCAACAAAATCCTTAAATAATGCAGAAGAGTCCTTAAATAATCCAGCCAAGTCCTTAAATCATGCAGCAGGGTCCTTAAATAATCCAGCCAAGTCCTTAAATAATGCAGCAGAGTCCTTAAATAATGCAGCAGAGTCTTTAAATACTTCAGCATAGTCCTTAAATAATGCAGCAAAGTCCTTGAATAATGCAGCAGAGTCCTTAAATAATGCAACAAAGTCCTTAAATAATGCAGAAGAGTCCTTAAATAATGCAACAAAGTCCTTAAACAATGCAGTAGAGTCCTTAAATAATGCAACAAAGTACTTAAATAATGCAGCAGAGTCCTTAACTAATGCAGCAAAGTCATTAAATAATGCTGCAGAGTCCTTAAATAATGCAGCAAATTCCTTAAATAATGCAGCAAAGTCTTTAAATAATGCAATAAAGTCCTTAAATAATGCAGCAGAGTACTGAAATACCGCAGCAGGGTCCTTAAATAATGGAGCAAAGTCGTTAAATAATGAAGTAGAGTCCTTAAATAATGCAACAACGTCCTTAAATGATTTAGCAGAGTCCTTAAATAATGCAACAAAGTCCTTAAATAATGCAGCAGAGTCCTTAAATAATGCATCAGAGTACTGAAATACCGCAGCAGGGTCCTTAAATAATGCAGCAAAGTCGTTAAATAATGAAGTAGAGTCCTTAAATAATGCAACAAAGTCCTTAAATGATGCAGCAGAGTCCTTAAATAATGCAACAAAGTCCTTAAATAATGCAGCAGAGTCCTTAGATAATGCAACAATGTCCTTAAATAATGCAGCAGGGTCCTTAAATAATGCAAAAAGTCCTTAAATAATGCAGCAGATTCCTTAAAAAATGCAGCAAAGTCCGTAAATAATGCAGCAGAGTCCTTAAATAATCCAGCCAAGTCCTTAAATAATGCAACAAAGTCCTTAAATAATGCAGCAGATTACTGAAATACTGCAGCAGGGTCCTTAAATAATGCAGCAGAGTTCTTAAATAATGCAATAAAGTCCATAAATGATGCAGCAAATTCCTTAAATAATGCAGCAGAGTACTGAAATACCGCAGCAGAATCCTTAAATAATGCAACAGAGTCCTTAAATAATGCAGAACAGTCCTTAAATAATGCAATAAAGTCCTTAAATAATGCAGCAAAGTCCTTAAATAATGCAGCAGAGTCCTTAAATAATGCAACAAAGTCCTTAAATAATGCAGCAGAGTCCTTAAATAATGCAACAAAGTCCTTAAATAATGCAGCAGAGTCCTTAAATAATGCAGCACATTCCTTAAATAATACAGCAGAGTCCTTAAATAATCCAGCCAAGTCCTTAAATAATGCAGCAGAGTCCTTAAATAATGCAGAAAAGTCCTTAAATAATGCAGCAGAGTCCTTAAATACTTCAGCATAGTCCTTAAATAATGCAGCAAAGTCCTTGACTAATGCAGCAGAGTCCTTAAATAATGCAACAAAGTCCTTAAATAATGCAGAAGAGTCCTTAAATAATGCAGCAAATTCCTTAAATAATGCAGCAAAGTCTTTAAATAATGCAATAAAGTCCATAAATAATGCAGCAAAGTTCTTAAATAATGCAGCAGAGTACTGAAATACCGCAGCAGGGTCCTTAAATAATGCAGCAAAGTCGTTAAATAATGAAGTCGAGTCCTTAAATAATGCAACAACGTCCTTAAATGATGCAGCAGAGTCCTTAAATAATGCAACAAAGTCCTTAAATAATGCAGCACAGTCCTTAAATAATCCAGCCAAGTCCTTAAATAATGCAGAAGAGTCCTTAAATAATGCAGAAAAGTCCTTAAATAATGCAGCAGAGTCCTTAAATACTGCAGCAGAGTCCTTAAATAATGCAGAAAAGTCATTAAATAATGCAGAAGAGTCCTTAAATAATGCAGCAAAGTCCTTATATAATGCATCAGAGTCCTTAAATATTGCAGCAGAGTCCTTAAATACCACAGCAGAGTCCTTAAATAATGCAGCAAAGTCTTTAAATAATGCAACAAAGTCCTTAAATAATGCAGCAGAGTCCTTAAATAATGCAGAAGAGTCCTTAAATAATCCAGTGAAGTCCTTAAATAATTCAGCAGAGTCCTTAAATAATGCAGAAAAGTCCTTAAATAATGCAGCAGAGACCTTAAATAATTCAGCATAGTCCTTAAATAATGCAGCAAAGTCCTTGAATAATGCAGCAGAGTCCTTAAATAATGCAACAAAGTCCTTAAATAATGCAGAAGAGTCCTTAAATAATGCAGCAAATTCCTTAAATAATGCAGCAAAGTCTTTAAAAAATGCAATAAAGTCCATAAATAATGCAGCAAAGTCCTTAAATGATGCAGCAGAGTACTGAAATACCGCAGCAGGGTCTTTAAATAATGCAGCAAAGTCGTTAAATAATGAAGTAGAGTCCTTAAATAATGCAACAACGTCATTAAATGATGCAGCAGAGTCCTTAAATAATGCAACAAAGTCCTTAAATAATGCAGCACAGTCCTTAAATAATCCAGCCAAGTCCTTAAATAATGCAGCAGAGTCCTTAAATAATGCAGAAAAGTCCTTAAATAATGCAGCAGAGTCCTTAAATACTGCAGCAGAGTCCTTAAATAATGCAGCAAAGTCATTAAATAATGCAGAAGAGTCCTTAAATAATGCAGCAAAGTCCTTATATAATGCATCAGAGTCCTTAAATAATGCAGCAGAGTCCTTAAATACCACAGCAGAGTCCTTAAATAATGCAGCAAAGTCTTTAAATAATGCAACAAAGTCCTTAAATAATGCAGCAGAGTCCTTAGATAATGCAACAAAGTCCTTAAACAATGCAGCAGAGTCCTTAAATAATGCAGAAGAGTCCTTAAATAATGCAACCAAGACCTTAAATAATGCAGCAGAGTCCTTAAATAATGCAACAAAGTACTTAAATAATGCAGCAGAGTCCTTAAGTACCGTAGCAGAGTCCTTAAATACTGCAGCAAAGTCCTTAAATAATGCAGCAGAGTCCTTAAATAATGCAACAAAGTACTTAAATAATGCAGCAGAGTCCTTAAGTACCGTAGCAGAGTCCTTAAATACTGCAGCAAAGTCCGTAAATAATGCAATAAAGTCCATAAATAATGCAGCAAAGTCCTTAAATAATTCAGCAGAGTGCTAAAATACCGCAGCAGGGTCCTTAAATAATGCAGCAGGGTCCTTAAATAATGCAACAAAGTCCTTAAATAATGCAGCAGGGTCCTTAAATAATGCAAAAAAGACCTTAAATAATGCAGCAGATTCCTTAAAAAATGCAGCAAAGTCCGTAAATAATGCAGCAGAGTCCTTAAATAATCCAGCCAAGTCTATAAATAATGCAACAAAGTCCTTAAATAATGCAGCAGATTACTGAAATACTGCAGCAGGGTCCTTAAATAATGCAGCAGAGTTCTTAAATAATGCAACAAAGTCCTTAAATAATGCAGCAGAGTCCTTAAATAATGCAACAAAGTCCTTAAATAATGCAGCAGAGTCCTTAAATAATGCAGCAAAGTCCTTAAATAATGCAGCACAGTCCTTAAATAATCCAGCCAAGTCCTTAAATAATGCAGCAGAGTCCTTAAATAATGCAGAAAAGTCCTTAAATAATGCAGCAGAGTCCTTAAATACTGCAGCAGAGTCCTTAAATAATGCAGAAAAGTCATTAAATAATGCAGAAGAGTCCTTAAATAATGCAGCAAAGTCCTTATATAATGCATCAGAGTCCTTAAATATTGCAGCAGAGTCCTTAAATACCACAGCAGAGTCCTTAAATAATGCAGCAAAGTCCTTAAATAATGCAGCAGAGTCCTTAAATAATGCAGCAAAGTCCTTAAATAATGCAACAAAGTCCTTAAATAATGCAGCAGAGTCCTTAAATAATGCAACAAAGTCCTTAAATAATGCAGCAGAGTTCTTAAATAATGCAGCACATTCCTTAAATAATACAGCAGAGTCCTTAAATAATCCAGCCAAGTCCTTAAATAATGCAGCAGAGTCCTTAAATAATGCAGAAAAGTCCTTAAATAATGCAGCAGAGTCCTTAAATACTGCAGCAGAGTCCTTAAATAATGCAGCAAAGTCCTTAAATACCGCAGCAGAGTCCTTAAATAATGCAGCAAAGTCTTTAAATAATGCAGCACAGTCCTTAAATAATCCAGCCAAGTCCTTAAATAATGCAGCAGAGTCCTTAAATAATGCAGAAAAGTCCTTAAATAATGCAGCAGAGTCCTTAAATACTTCTGCATAGTCCTTAAATAATGCAGCAAAGTCCTTGAATCATGCAGCAGAGTCCTTAAATAATGCAACAAAGTCCTTAAATAATGCAGAAGAGTCCTTAAATAATGCAACAAATTCCTTAAATAAAGCAGCAAAGTCTTTAAATAATGCAATAAAGTCCATAAATAATGGAACAAAGTTCTTAAATAATGCAGCAGAGTCCTAAAATACCACAGCAGAGTCCTTAAATAATGCAGCAAAGTCTTTAAATAATGCAACAAAGTCCTTAAATAATGCAGCAGAGACCTTAAATAATGCAGAAGAGTCCTTAAATAATCCAGCCAAGTCCTTAAATAATCCAGCCAAGTCCTTATATAATGCAGCAGAGTCCTTAAATAATGCAACAAAATCCTTAAATAATGCAGAAGAGTCCTTAAATAATCCAGCCAAGTCCTTAAATCATGCAGCAGGGTCCTTAAATAATCCAGCCAAGTCCTTAAATAATGCAGCAGAGTCCTTAAATAATGCAGCAAAGTCCTTAAATAATGCAGCAGAGTCCTTAAATACTTCAGCATAGTCCTTAAATAATGCAGCAAAGTCCTTGAATAATGCATCAGAGTCCTTAAATAATGCAACAAAGTCCTTAAATAATGCAGAAGAGTCCTTAAATAATGCAACAAAGTCCTTAAATAATGCAGCAGAATCCTTAAATAATGCAACAAAGTACTTAAATAATGCAGCAGAGTCCTTAAATAATGCAGCAAAGTAATTAAATAATGCTGCAGAGTCCTTAAATAATGCAGCAAATTCCTTAAATAATGCAGCAAAGTCTTTAAATAATGCAATAAAGTCCATAAATAATGCAGCAAAGTCCTTAAATAATGCAGCAGAGTACTGAAATACCGCAGCAGGGTCCTTAAATAATGCAGCAAAGTCGTTAAATAATGAAGTAGAGTCCTTAAATAATGCAACAACGTCCTTAAATGATGCAGCAGAGTCCTTAAATAATGCAACAAAGTCCTTAAATAATGCAGCAGAGTCCTTAAATAATGCAGCAGAGTACTGAAATACTGCAGCAGGGTCCTTAAATAATGCAGCAAAGTCGTTAAATAATGAAGTAGAGTCCTTAAATAATGCAAAAAAGTCCTTAAATGATGCAACAGAGTCCTTAAATAATGCAACAAATTCCTTAAATAATGCAGCAGAGTCCTTAAATAATGCAACAAAGTCCTTAAACAATGCAGCAGAGTCCTTAAATAATGCAGAAGAGTCCTTAAATAATGCAACCAAGACCTTAAATAATGCAGCAGAGTCCTTAAATAATGCAACAAAGTACTTAAATAATGCAGCAGAGTCCTTAAGTAACGTAGCAGAGTACTTAAATAATGCAGCAAAGTCATTAAATAATGCAGCAGAGTCCTTTAATAATGCAACACATTCCTTAAATAATGCAGAACAGTCCTTAAATAATGCAATAAAGTCCTTAAATAATGCAGCAAAGTCCTTAAATAATGCAGCAGAGTCCTTAAATAATGCAGCAAAGTCCTTAAATAATGCAGCAGAGTCCTTAAATAATGCAACAAAGTCCTTAAATAATGCAGCAGAGTCCTTAAATAATGCAACAAAGTCCTTAAATAATGCAGCAGAGTCCTTAAATAATGCAGCACATTCCTTAAATAATACAGCAGAGTCCTTAAATAATCCAGCCAAGTCCTTAAATAATGCAGCAGAGTCCTTAAATAATGCAGAAAAGTCCTTAAATAATGCAGCAGAGTCCTTAAATACTTCAGCATAGTCCTTAAATAATGCAGCAAAGTCCTTGACTAATGCAGCAGAGTCCTTAAATAATGCAACAAAGTCCTTAAATAATGCAGAAGAGTCCTTAAATAATGCAGCAAATTCCTTAAATAATGCAGCAAAGTCTTTAAATAATGCAATAAAGTCCATAAATAATGCAGCAAAGTTCTTAAATAATGCAGCAGAGTACTGAAATACCGCAGCAGGGTCCTTAAATAATGCAGCAAAGTCGTTAAATAATGAAGTCGAGTCCTTAAATAATGCAACAACGTCCTTAAATGATGCAGCAGAGTCCTTAAATAATGCAACAAAGTCATTAAATAATGCAGCACAGTCCTTAAATAATCCAGCCAAGTCCTTAAATAATGCAGAAGAGTCCTTAAATAATGCAGAAAAGTCCTTAAATAATGCAGCAGAGTCCTTAAATACTGCAGCAGAGTCCTTAAATAATGCAGAAAAGTCATTAAATAATGCAGAAGAGTCCTTAAATAATGCAGCAAAGTCCTTATATAATGCATCAGAGTCCTTAAATATTGCAGCAGAGTCCTTAAATACCACAGCAGAGTCCTTAAATAATGCAGCAAAGTCTTTAAATAATGCAACAAAGTCCTTAAATAATGCAGCAGAGTCCTTAAATAATGCAGAAGAGTCCTTAAATAATCCAGTGAAGTCCTTAAATAATTCAGCAGAGTCCTTAAATAATGCAGAAAAGTCCTTAAATAATGCAGCAGAGACCTTAAATAATTCAGCATAGTCCTTAAATAATGCAGCAAAGTCCTTGAATAATGCAGCAGAGTCCTTAAATAATGCAACAAAGTCCTTAAATAATGCAGAAGAGTCCTTAAATAATGCAGCAAATTCCTTAAATAATGCAGCAAAGTCTTTAAATAATGCAATAAAGTCCATAAATAATGCAGCAAAGTCCTTAAATGATGCAGCAGAGTACTGAAATACCGCAGCAGGGTCTTTAAATAATGCAGCAAAGTCGTTAAATAATGAAGTAGAGTCCTTAAATAATGCAACAACGTCATTAAATGATGCAGCAGAGTCCTTAAATAATGCAACAAAGTCCTTAAATAATGCAGCACAGTCCTTAAATAATCCAGCCAAGTCCTTAAATAATGCAGCAGAGTCCTTAAATAATGCAGAAAAGTCCTTAAATAATGCAGCAGAGTCCTTAAATACTGCAGCAGAGTCCTTAAATAATGCAGCAAAGTCATTAAATAATGCAGAAGAGTCCTTAAATAATGCAGCAAAGTCCTTATATAATGCATCAGAGTCCTTAAATAATGCAGCAGAGTCCTTAAATACCACAGCAGAGTCCTTAAATAATGCAGCAAAGTCTTTAAATAATGCAACAAAGTCCTTAAATAATGCAGCAGAGTCCTTAGATAATGCAACAAAGTCCTTAAACAATGCAGCAGAGTCCTTAAATAATGCAGAAGAGTCCTTAAATAATGCAACCAAGACCTTAAATAATGCAGCAGAGTCCTTAAATAATGCAACAAAGTACTTAAATAATGCAGCAGAGTCCTTAAGTACCGTAGCAGAGTCCTTAAATACTGCAGCAAAGTCCTTAAATAATGCAGCAGAGTCCTTAAATAATGCAACAAAGTACTTAAATAATGCAGCAGAGTCCTAAAGTACCGTAGCAGAGTCCTTAAATACTGCAGCAAAGTCCGTAAATAATGCAATAAAGTCCATAAATAATGCAGCAAAGTCCTTAAATAATTCAGCAGAGTGCTAAAATACCGCAGCAGGGTCCTTAAATAATGCAGCAGGGTCCTTAAATAATGCAACAAAGTCCTTAAATAATGCAGCAGGGTCCTTAAATAATGCAAAAAAGACCTTAAATAATGCAGCAGATTCCTTAAAAAATGCAGCAAAGTCCGTAAATAATGCAGCAGAGTCCTTAAATAATCCAGCCAAGTCTATAAATAATGCAACAAAGTCCTTAAATAATGCAGCAGATTACTGAAATACTGCAGCAGGGTCCTTAAATAATGCAGCAGAGTTCTTAAATAATGCAACAAAGTCCTTAAATAATGCAGCAGAGTCCTTAAATAATGCAACAAAGTCCTTAAATAATGCAGCAGAGTCCTTAAATAATGCAGCAAAGTCCTTAAATAATGCAGCACAGTCCTTAAATAATCCAGCCAAGTCCTTAAATAATGCAGCAAAGTCTTTAAATAATGCAATAAAGTCCATAAATGATGCAGCAAATTCCTTAAATAATGCAGCAGAGTACTGAAATACCGCAGCAGAATCCTTAAATAATGCAACAAAGTACTTAAAAAATGCAGAAGAGTCCTTAAATAATGCAACAAAGTCCTTAAATAATGCAGAACAGTACTTAAATAATGCAATAAAGTCCTTAAATAATGCAGCAAAGTCCTTAAATAATGCAGCAGAGTCCTTAAATAATGCAGCAAAGTCCTTAAATAATGCAACAAAGTCCTTAAATAATGCAGCAGAGTCCTTAAATAATGCAACAAAGTCCTTAAATAATGCAGCAGAGTTCTTAAATAATGCAGCACATTCCTTAAATAATACAGCAGAGTCCTTAAATAATCCAGCCAAGTCCTTAAATAATGCAGCAGAGTCCTTAAATAATGCAGAAAAGTCCTTAAATAATGCAGCAGAGTCCTTAAATACTGCAGCAGAGTCCTTAAATAATGCAGCAAAGTCCTTAAATACCGCAGCAGAGTCCTTAAATAATGCAGCAAAGTCTTTAAATAATGCAGCACAGTCCTTAAATAATCCAGCCAAGTCCTTAAATAATGCAGCAGAGTCCTTAAATAATGCAGAAAAGTCCTTAAATAATGCAGCAGAGTCCTTAAATACTTCTGCATAGTCCTTAAATAATGCAGCAAAGTCCTTGAATCATGCAGCAGAGTCCTTAAATAATGCAACAAAGTCCTTAAATAATGCAGAAGAGTCCTTAAATAATGCAACAAATTCCTTAAATAAAGCAGCAAAGTCTTTAAATAATGCAATAAAGTCCATAAATAATGGAGCAAAGTTCTTAAATAATGCAGCAGAGTCCTAAAATACCACAGCAGAGTCCTTAAATAATGCAGCAAAGTCTTTAAATAATGCAACAAAGTCCTTAAATAATGCAGCAGAGACCTTAAATAATGCAGAAGAGTCCTTAAATAATCCAGCCAAGTCCTTAAATAATCCAGCCAAGTCCTTATATAATGCAGCAGAGTCCTTAAATAATGCAACAAAATCCTTAAATAATGCAGAAGAGTCCTTAAATAATCCAGCCAAGTCCTTAAATCATGCAGCAGGGTCCTTAAATAATCCAGCCAAGTCCTTAAATAATGCAGCAGAGTCCTTAAATAATGCAGCAAAGTCCTTAAATAATGCAGCAGAGTCCTTAAATACTTCAGCATAGTCCTTAAATAATGCAGCAAAGTCCTTGAATAATGCATCAGAGTCCTTAAATAATGCAACAAAGTCCTTAAATAATGCAGAAGAGTCCTTAAATAATGCAACAAAGTCCTTAAATAATGCAGCAGAATCCTTAAATAATGCAACAAAGTACTTAAATAATGCAGCAGAGTCCTTAAATAATGCAGCAAAGTAATTAAATAATGCTGCAGAGTCCTTAAATAATGCAGCAAATTCCTTAAATAATGCAGCAAAGTCTTTAAATAATGCAATAAAGTCCATAAATAATGCAGCAAAGTCCTTAAATAATGCAGCAGAGTACTGAAATACCGCAGCAGGGTCCTTAAATAATGCAGCAAAGTCGTTAAATAATGAAGTAGAGTCCTTAAATAATGCAACAACGTCCTTAAATGATGCAGCAGAGTCCTTAAATAATGCAACAAAGTCCTTAAATAATGCAGCAGAGTCCTTAAATAATGCAGCAGAGTACTGAAATACTGCAGCAGGGTCCTTAAATAATGCAGCAAAGTCGTTAAATAATGAAGTAGAGTCCTTAAATAATGCAAAAAAGTCCTTAAATGATGCAACAGAGTCCTTAAATAATGCAACAAATTCCTTAAATAATGCAGCAGAGTCCTTAAATAATGCAACAAAGTCCTTAAACAATGCAGCAGAGTCCTTAAATAATGCAGAAGAGTCCTTAAATAATGCAACCAAGACCTTAAATAATGCAGCAGAGTCCTTAAATAATGCAACAAAGTACTTAAATAATGCAGCAGAGTCCTTAAGTAACGTAGCAGAGTACTTAAATAATGCAGCAAAGTCATTAAATAATGCAGCAGAGTCCTTTAATAATGCAACACATTCCTTAAATAATGCAGCAGAGTCCTTAAATAATGCAATAAAGTCCATAAATAATGCAGCAAAGTCCTTAAATAATTCAGCAGAGTGCTGAAATACCGCAGCAGGGTCCTTAAATAATGCAGCAGAGTCCTTAAATAATGCAACAAAGTCCTTAAATAATGCAGCAGGGTCCTTAAATAATGCAACAAAGTCCTTAAATAATGCAGCAGAGTCCTTAAATAATGCAGCAAAGTCCTTAAATAATGCAGCAGAGTCCTTAAATAATCCAGCCAAGTCCTTAAATAATGCAGCAAAGTCCTTAAATAATGCAGCAGAGTACTGAAATACCGCAGCAGGATCCTTAAATAATGCAGCAGAGTCCTTAAATAATGCAACAAAGTCCTTAAATAATGCAGAACAGTCTTTAAATAATGCAATAAATTCCTTAAATAATGCAGCATAGTCCTTAAATAATGCAACAAAGTCCTTAAATAATGCAACAAAGTCCTTAAATAATGCAGCAGAGTCCTTAAATAATGCAGCACATTCCTTAAATAATGCAGCAGAGTCCTTAAATAATGCAACAAAGTCCTTAAATAATGCAGAACAGTCCTTAAATAATGCAATAAAGTCCTTAAATAATGCAGCAAAGTCCTTAAATAATGCAGCAGAGTCCTTAAATAATGCAACAAAGTCCTTAAATAATGCAACAAAGTCCTTAAATAATGCAGCAGAGTCCTTAAATAATGCAACAAAGTACTTAAATAATGCAGAAGAGTCCTTAAATAATGCAACAAAGTCCTTAAGTAATGCAGCTGAGTACTTAAATAATGCAACAAAGTACTTAAATAATGCAGCAGAGTCCTTAAGTACCATATCAGAGTCCTTAAATAATGCAGCAAAGTCCTTAAATAATGCAGCAAAGTCCTTAAATAATGCAACAAAGTCCTTAAATAATGCAGCAGATTACTGAAATACTGCAGCAGGGTCCTTAAATAATGCAGCAGAGTACTTAAATAATGCAACAAAGTCCTTAAATAATGCAGCAGAGTCCTTAAATAATGCAACAAAGTCCCTAAATGATGCAGCAGAGTCCTTAAATAATTCAGCAGAGTGCTGAAATACCGCAGCAGGGTCCTTAAATAATGCAGCAGAGTCCTTAAATAATGCAACAAAGTCCTTAAATAATGCAGCAGGGTCCTTAAATAATGCAACAAAGTCCTTAAATAATGCAGCAGAGTCCTTAAATAATGCAGCAAAGTCCTTAAATAATGCAGCAGAGTCCTTAGATAATCCAGCCAAGTCCTTAAATAATGCAGCAAAGTCCTTAAATAATGCAGCAGAGTACTGAAATACCGCAGCAGGATCCTTAAATAATGCAGCAGAGTCCTTAAATAATGCAACAAAGTCCTTAAATAATGCAGAACAGCCTTTAAATAATGCAATAAAGTCCTTAAATAATGCAGCAAAGTCCTTAAATAATGCAGCAGAGTCCTTAAATAATGCAACAAAGTCCTTAAATAATGCAACAAAGTCCTTAAATAATGCAGCAGAGTCCTTAAATAATGCAGCACATTACTTAAATAATGCAGCAGAGTCCTTAAATAATCCAGCCAAGTCCTTAAATACTGCAGCAGAGTACTTAAATAATGCAGCAGAGTCCTTAAATAATGCAACAAATTCCTTAAATAATGCAGCAGAGTCCTTAAACAATGCAATAAAGTCCATAAATAATGCAGCAAAGTCCTTAAATAATTCAGCAGAGTGCTGAAATACCGCAGCAGGGTCCTTAAATAATGCAGCAGAGTCCTTAAATAATGCAACAAAGTCCTTAAATAATGCAGCAGGGTCCTTAAATAATGCAACAAAGTCCTTAAATAATGCAGCAGAGTCCTTAAATAATGCAGCAAAGTCCTTAAATAATGCAGCAGAGTCCTTAAATAATCCAGCCAAGTCCTTAAATAATGCAGCAAAGTCCTTAAATAATGCAGCAGAGTACTGAAATACCGCAGCAGGATCCTTAAATAATGCAGCAGAGTCCTTAAATAATGCAACAAAGTCCTTAAATAATGCAGAACAGTCCTTACATAATGCAATAAAGTCCTTAAATAATGCAGCAAAGTCCTTAAATAATGCAGCAGAGTCCTTAAATAATGCAACAAAGTCCTTAAATAATGCAACAAAGTCCTTAAATAATGCAGCAGAGTCCTTAAATAATGCAACAAAATACTTAAATAATGCAGAAGAGTCCTTAAATAATACAACAAAGTCCTTAAATAATGCAGCTGAGTACTTAAATAATGCAACAAAGTACTTAAATAATGCAGCAGAGTCCTTAAGTACCGTAGCAGAGTCCTTAAATACTGCAGCAAAGTCCTTAAATAATTCAGCAGAGTGCTGAAATACCGCAGCAGGGTCCTTAAATAATGCAGCAGAGTCCTTAAATAATGCAACAAAGTCCTTAAATAATGCAGCAGGGTCCTTAAATAATGCAACAAAGTCCTTAAATAATGCAGCAGAGTCCTTAAAAAATGCAGCAAAGTCTGTAAATAATGCAGCAGAGTCCTTAAATAATCCAGCCAAGTCCTTAAATAATGCAACAAAGTCCTTAAATAATGCAGCAGATTACTGAAATACTGCAGCAGGGTCCTTAAATAATGCAGCAGAGTCCTTAAATAATGCAACAAAGTCCTTAAATAATGCAGCAGAGTCCTTAAATAATGCAACAAAGTCCTTAAATAATGCAGCAGAGTCCTTAAATAATGCAGTAAAGTCCTTAAATAATGCAGCACAGTCCTTAAATAATACAGCCAAGTCCTTAAATAATGCAGCAAAGTCTTTAAATAATGCAATAAAGTCCATAAATAATGCAGCAAAGTCCTTAAATAATGCAGCAGAGTACTGAAATACCGCAGCAGGATCCTTAAATAATGCAGCAGAGTCCTTAAATAATGCAACAAAGTCCTTAAATAATGCAGAACAGTCCTTAAATAATGCAATAAAGTCCTTAAATAATGCAGCAAAGTCCTTAAATATTGCAACAAAGTCCTTAAATAATGAAGCAGAGTCCTTAAATAATGCAGCAGAGTCCTTAAATAATCCAGCCAAGTCCTTAAATACTGCAGCAGAGTACTTAAATAATGCAGCAAGGTCCTTAAATAATGCAGCAGAGTCCTTAAATAATGCAGCAAAGTCCTTAAATAATGCAGCACAGTCCTTAAATAATCCAGCCAAGTCCTTAAATAATGCAGCAATGTCTTTAAATAATGCAATAAAGTCCATAAATAATGCAGCAAATTCCTTAAATAATGCAGCAGAGTACTGAAATACCGCAGCAGGATCCTTAAATAATGCAGCAGAGTCCTTAAATAATGCAACAAAGTCCTTAAATAATGCAGAACAGTCCTTAAATAATGCAATAAAGTCCTTAAATAATGCAGAAAAGTCCTTAAATAATGCAGCAGAGTCCTTAAATAATGCAACAAAGTCCTTAAATAATGCAGCAGAGTCCTTAAATAATGCAAGAAAGTCCTTAAATAATGCAGCACATTCCTTAAATAATGCAGCAGAGTCCTTAAATAATGCAACAAAATCCTTAAATAATGCAGCAGAGTCCTTAAATAATGCAACAAAGTCCTTAAATAATGCAACAAAGTCCTTAAATAATGCAGAACAGTCTTTAAATAATGCAATAAAGTCCTTAAATAATGCAGCAAAGTCCTTAAATAATGCAGCATAGTCCTTAAATAATGCAACAAAGTCCTTAAATAATGCAACAAAGTCCTTAAATAATGCAGCAGAGTCCTTAAATAATGCAGCACATTACTTAAATAATGCAGCAGAGTCCTTAAATAATCCAGCCAAGTCCTTAAATACTGCAGCAGAGTACTTAAATAATGCAGCAGAGTCCTTAAATAATGCAACAAATTCCTTAAATAATGCAGCAGAGTCCTTAAATAATGCAATAAAGTCCATAAATAATGCAGCAAAGTCCTTAATTAATTCAGCAGAGTGCTGAAATACCGCAGCAGGGTCCTTAAATAATGCAGCAGAGTCCTTAAATAATGCAGCAAAGTCCTTAAATAATGCAGCAGGGTCCTTAAATAATGCAACAAAGTCCTTAAATAATGCAGCAGAGTCCTTAAATAATGCAGCAAAGTCCTTAAATAATGCAGCAGAGTCCTTAAATAATCCAGCCAAGTCCTTAAATAATGCAGCAAAGTCCTTAAATAATGCAGCAGAGTACTGAAATACCGCAGCAGGATCCTTAAATAATGCAGCAGAGTCCTTAAATAATGCAACAAAGTCCTTAAATAATGCAGAACAGTCCTTAAATAATGCAATAAAGTCCTTAAATAATGCAGCAAAGTCCTTAAATAATGCAGCAGAGTCCTTAAATAATGCAACAAAGTCCTTAAATAATGCAACAAAGTCCTTAAATAATGCAGCAGAGTCCTTAAATAATGCAACAAAATACTTAAATAATGCAGAAGAGTCCTTAAATAATGCAACAAAGTCCTTAAATAATGCAGCTGAGTACTTAAATAATGCAACAAAGTACTTAAATAATGCAGCAGAGTCCTTAAGTACCGTATCAGAGTCCTTAAATAATGCAGCAAAGTCCTTAAATAATGCAGCAGAGTCCTTAAATAATGCAGCAAAGTCCTTAAATAATGCAACAAAGTCCTTAAATAATGCAGCAGATTACTGAAATACTGCAGCAGGGTCCTTAAATAATGCAGCAGAGTCCTTAAATAATGCAACAAAGTCCTTAAATAATGCAGCAGAGTCCTTAAATAATGCAACAAAGTCCTTAAATAATGCAGCAGAGTCCTTAAATAATGCAGCAGAGTACTGAAATACCGCAGCAGGGTCCTTAAATAATGCAGCAAAGTCGTTAAATAATGAAGTAGAGTCCTTAAATAATGCAACAAAGTCCTTAAATGATGCAGCAGAGTCCTTAAATAATGCAACAAAGTCCTTAAATAATGCAGCAGAGTCCTTAAATAATGCAACAAAGTCCTTAAACAATGCAGCAGAGTCCTTAAATAATGCAGAAGAGTCCTTAAATAATGCAACCAAGACCTTAAATAATGCAGCAGAGTCCGTAAATAATGCAACAAAGTACTTAAATAATGCAGCAGAGTCCTTAAGTACCGTAGCAGAGTCCTTAAATACTGCAGCAAAGTCCATAAATAAAGCAGCAGAGTCCTTAAATAATGCAGCAAAGTCATTAAATAATGCAGCAGAGTCCTTAAATAATGCAACAAATTCCTTAAATAATGCAGCAGAGTCCTTAAATAATGCAATAAAGTCCATAAATAATGCAGCAAAGTCCTTAAATAATTCAGCAGAGTGCTGAAATACCGCAGCAGGGTCCTTAAATAATGCAGCAGAGTCCTTAAATAATGCAACAAAGTCCTTAAATAATGCAGCAGGGTCCTTAAATAATGCAACAAAGTCCTTAAATAATGCAGCAGAGTCCTTAAAAAATGCAGCAAAGTCTGTAAATAATGCAGCAGAGTCCTTAAATAATCCAGCCAAGTCCTTAAATAATGCAACAACGTCCTTAAATAATGCAGCAGATTACTGAAATACTGCAGCAGGGTCCTTAAATAATGCAGCAGAGTCCTTAAATAATGCAACAAAGTCCTTAAATAATGCAGCAGAGTCCTTAAATAATGCAACAAAGTCCTTAAATAATGCAGCAGAGTCCTTAAATAATGCAGTAAAGTCCTTAAATAATGCAGCACAGTCCTTAAATAATACAGCCAAGTCCTTAAATAATGCAGCAAAGTCTTTAAATAATGCAATAAAGTCCATAAATAATGCAGCAAAGTCCTTAATTAATGCAGCAGAGTACTGAAATACCGCAGCAGGATCCTTAAATAATGCAGCAGAGTCCTTAAATAATGCAACAAAGTCCTTAAATAATGCAGAACAGTCCTTAAATAATGCAATAAAGTCCTTAAATAATGCAGCAAAGTCCTTAAATATTGCAGCAGAGTCCTTAAATAATGCAACAAAGTCCTTAAATAATGCAACAAAGTCCTTAAATAATGCAGCAGAGTCCTTAAATAATGAAGCAGAGTCCTTAAATAATCCAGCCAAGTCCTTAAATACTGCAGCAGAGTACTTAAATAATGCAGCAAGGTCCTTAAATAATGCAGCAGAGTCCTTAAATAATGCAGCAAAGTCCTTAAATAATGCAGCACAGTCCTTAAATAATCCAGCCAAGTCCTTAAATAATGCAGCAATATCTTTAAATAATGCAATAAAGTCCATAAAAAATGCAGCAAATTCCTTAAATAATGCAGCAGAGTACTGAAATACCGCAGCAGGATCCTTAAATAATGCAGCAGAGTCCTTAAATAATGCAACAAAGTCCTTAAATAATGCAGAACAGTACTTAAATAATGCAATAAAGTCCTTAAATAATGCAGCAAAGTCATTAAATAATGCAGCAGAGTCCTTAAATAATGCAACAAAGTCCTTAAATAATGCAGCAGAGTCCTTAAATAATGCAAGAAAGTCCTTAAATAATGCAGCACATTCCTTAAATAATGCAGCAGAGTCCTTAAATAATGCAACAAAGTCCTTAAATAATGCAGCAGAGTCCTTAAATAATGCAAGAAAGTCCTTAAAGAAATGCAGCAAATTCCTTAAATAATGCAGCAAAGTCTTTAAATAATGCAATAAAGTCCTTAAATAATGCAGCAGATTACTGAAATACTGCAGCAGGGTCCTTAAATAATGCAGCAGAGTTCTTAAATAATGCAACAAAGTCCTTAAATAATGCAGGAGAGTCCTTAAATAATGCAATAAAGTCCTTAAATAATGCAGCAAAGTCCTTAAATAATGCAGCAGAGTCCTTAAATAATGCAGCAAAGTCCTTAAATAATGCAACAAAGTCCTTAAATAATGCAGCAGAGTCCTTAAATAATGCAACAAAGTCCTTAAATAATGCAGCAGAGTCCTTAAATAATGCAGCACATTCCTTAAATAATACAGCAGAGTCCTTAAATAATCCAGCCAAGTCCTTAAATAATGCAGCAGAGTCCTTAAATAATGCAGAAAAGTCCTTAAATAATGCAGCAGAGTCCTTAAATACTGCTGCAGAGTCCTTAAATAATGCAGCAAAGTCCTTAAATACCACAGCAGAGTCCTTAAATAATGCAGCAAAGTATTTAAATAATGCAGCACAGTCCCTAAATAATCCAGCCAAGTCCTTAAATAATGCAGCAGAGTCCTTAAATAATGCAGAAAAGTCCTTAAATAATGCAGCAGAGTCCTTAAATACTTCTGCATAGTCCTTAAATAATGCAGCAAAGTCCTTGAATAATGCAGCAGAGTCCTTAAATAATGCAACAAAGTCCTTAAATAATGCAGAAGAGTCCTTAAATAATGCAACAAAGTTCTTAAATAATGCAGCAGAGTCCTAAAATACCACAGCAGAGTCCTTAAATAATGCAGCAAAGTCTTTAAATAATGCAACAAAGTCCTTAAATAATGCAGCAGAGACCTTAAATAATGCAGAAGAGTCCTTAAATAATCCAGCCAAGTCCTTAAATAATCCAGCCAAGTCCTTAAATAATGCAGCAGAGTCCTTAAATAATGCAACAAAATCCTTAAATAATGCAGAAGAGTCCTTAAATAATCCAGCCAAGTCCTTAAATCATGCAGCAGGGTCCTTAAATAATCCAGCCAAGTCCTTAAATAATGCAGCAGAGTCCTTAAATAATGCAGCAGAGTCCTTAAATACTTCAGCATAGTCCTTAAATAATGCAGCAAAGTCCTTGAATAATGCATCAGAGTCCTTAAATAATGCAACAAAGTCCTTAAATAATGCAGCAGAATCCTTAAATAATGCAACAAAGTACTTAAATAATGCAGCAGAGTCCTTAAATAATGCAGCAAAGTCATTAAATAATGCTGCAGAGTCCTTAAATAATGCAGCAAATTCCTTAAATAATGCAGCAAAGTCTTTAAATAATGCAATAAAGTCCATAAATAATGCAGCAAAGTCCTTAAATAATGCAGCAGAGTACTGAAATACCGCAGCAGGGTCCTTAAATAATGCAGCAAAGTCATTAAATAATGAAGTAGAGTCCTTAAATAATGCAACAACGTCCTTAAATGATGCAGCAGAGTCCTTAAATAATGCAACAAAGTCCTTAAATAATGCAGCAGAGTCCTTAAATAATGCAGAACAGCCTTTAAATAATGCAATAAAGTCCTTAAATAATGCAGCAAAGTCCTTAAATAATGCAACAAAGTCCTTAAATAATGCAGAACAGCCTTTAAATAATGCAATAAAGTCCTTAAATAATGCAGCAAAGTCCTTAAATAATGCAGCAGAGTCCTTAAATAATGCAACAAAGTCCTTAAATAATGCAACAAAGTCCTTAAATAATGCAGCAGAGTCCTTAAATAATGCAGCACATTACTTAAATAATGCAGCAGAGTCCTTAAATAATCCAGCCAAGTCCTTAAATACTGCAGCAGAGTACTTAAATAATGCAGCAGAGTCCTTAAATAATGCAACAAATTCCTTAAATAATGCAGCAGAGTCCTTAAACAATGCAATAAAGTCCATAAATAATGCAGCAAAGTCCTTAAATAATTCAGCAGAGTGCTGAAATACCGCAGCAGGGTCCTTAAATAATGCAGCAGAGTCCTTAAATAATGCAACAAAGTCCTTAAATAATGCAGCAGGGTCCTTAAATAATGCAACAAAGTCCTTAAATAATGCAGCAGAGTCCTTAAATAATGCAGCAAAGTCCTTAAATAATGCAGCAGAGTCCTTAAATAATCCAGCCAAGTCCTTAAATAATGCAGCAAAGTCCTTAAATAATGCAGCAGAGTACTGAAATACCGCAGCAGGATCCTTAAATAATGCAGCAGAGTCCTTAAATAATGCAACAAAGTCCTTAAATAATGCAGAACAGTCCTTACATAATGCAATAAAGTCCTTAAATAATGCAGCAAAGTCCTTAAATAATGCAGCAGAGTCCTTAAATAATGCAACAAAGTCCTTAAATAATGCAACAAAGTCCTTAAATAATGCAGCAGAGTCCTTAAATAATGCAACAAAATACTTAAATAATGCAGAAGAGTCCTTAAATAATACAACAAAGTCCTTAAATAATGCAGCTGAGTACTTAAATAATGCAACAAAGTACTTAAATAATGCAGCAGAGTCCTTAAGTACCGTATCAGAGTCCTTAAATAATGCAGCAAAGTCCTTAAATAATGCAGCAGAGTCGTTAAATAATGCAGCAAAGTCCTTAAATAATGCAACAAAGTCCTTAAATAATGCAGCAGATTACTGAAATACTGCAGCAGGGTCCTTAAATAATGCAGCAGAGTCCTTAAATAATGCAACAAAGTCCTTAAATAATGCAGCAGAGTCCTTAAATAATGCAACAAAGTCCTTAAATAATGCAGCAGAGTCCTTAAATAATGCAGCAGAGTACTGAAATACCGCAGCAGGGTCCTTAAATAATGCAGCAAAGTCGTTAAATAATGAAGTAGAGTCCTTAAATAATGCAACAAAGTCCTTAAATGATGCAGCAGAGTCCTTAAATAATGCAACAAAGTCCTTAAATAATGCAGCAGAGTCCTTAAATAATGCAACAAAGTCCTTAAACAATGCAGCAGAGTCCTTAAATAATGCAGAAGAGTCCTTAAATAATGCAACCAAGACCTTAAATAATGCAGCAGAGTCCTTAAATAATGCAACAAAGTACTTAAATAATGCAGCAGAGTCCTTAAGTACCGTAGCAGAGTCCTTAAATACTGCAGCAAAGTCCTTAAATAAAGCAGCAGAGTCCTTAAATAATGCAGCAAAGTCATTAAATAATGCAGCAGAGTCCTTAAATAATGCAACAAATTCCTTAAATAATGCAGCAGAGTCCTTAAGTAATGCAATAAAGTCCATAAATAATGCAGCAAAGTCCTTAAATAATTCAGCAGAGTGCTGAAATACCGCAGCAGGGTCCTTAAATAATGCAGCAGAGTCCTTAAATAATGCAACAAAGTCCTTAAATAATGCAGCAGGGTCCTTAAATAATGCAACAAAGTCCTTAAATAATGCAGCAGAGTCCTTAAAAAATGCAGCAAAGTCTGTAAATAATGCAGCAGAGTCCTTAAATAATCCAGCCAAGTCCTTAAATAATGCAACAAAGTCCTTAAATAATGCAGCAGATTACTGAAATACTGCAGCAGGGTCCTTAAATAATGCAGCAGAGTCCTTAAATAATGCAACAAAGTCCTTAAATAATGCAGCAGAGTCCTTAAATAATGCAACAAAGTCCTTAAATAATGCAGCAGAGTCCTTAAATAATGCAGTAAAGTCCTTAAATAATGCAGCACAGTCCTTAAATAATACAGCCAAGTCCTTAAATAATGCAGCAAAGTCTTTAAATAATGCAATAAAGTCCATAAATAATGCAGCAAAGTCCTTAAATAATGCAGCAGAGTACTGAAATACCGCAGCAGGATCCTTAAATAATGCAGCAGAGTCCTTAAATAATGCAACAAAGTCCTTAAATAATGCAGAACAGTCCTTAAATAATGCAATAAAGTCCTTAAATAATGCAGCAAAGTCCTTAAATATTGCAACAAAGTCCTTAAATAATGCAGCAGAGTCCTTAAATAATGCAGCAGAGTCCTTAAATAATCCAGCCAAGTCCTTAAATACTGCAGCAGAGTACTTAAATAATGCAGCAAGGTCCTTAAATAATGCAGCAGAGTCCTTAAATAATGCAGCAAAGTCCTTAAATAATGCAGCACAGTCCTTAAATAATCCAGCCAAGTCCTTAAATAATGCAGCAATGTCTTTAAATAATGCAATAAAGTCCATAAATAATGCAGCAAATTCCTTAAATAATGCAGCAGAGTACTGAAATACCGCAGCAGGATCCTTAAATAATGCAGCAGAGTCCTTAAATAATGCAACAAAGTCCTTAAATAATGCAGAACAGTCCTTAAATAATGCAATAAAGTCCTTAAATAATGCAGAAAAGTCCTTAAATAATGCAGCAGAGTCCTTAAATAATGCAACAAAGTCCTTAAATAATGCAGCAGAGTCCTTAAATAATGCAAGAAAGTCCTTAAATAATGCAGCACATTCCTTAAATAATGCAGCAGAGTCCTTAAATAATGCAACAAAATCCTTAAATAATGCAGCAGAGTCCTTAAATAATGCAACAAAGTCCTTAAATAATGCAACAAAGTCCTTAAATAATGCAGAACAGTCTTTAAATAATGCAATAAAGTCCTTAAATAATGCAGCAAAGTCCTTAAATAATGCAGCATAGTCCTTAAATAATGCAACAAAGTCCTTAAATAATGCAACAAAGTCCTTAAATAATGCAGCAGAGTCCTTAAATAATGCAGCACATTACTTAAATAATGCAGCAGAGTCCTTAAATAATCCAGCCAAGTCCTTAAATACTGCAGCAGAGTACTTAAATAATGCAGCAGAGTCCTTAAATAATGCAACAAATTCCTTAAATAATGCAGCAGAGTCCTTAAATAATGCAATAAAGTCCATAAATAATGCAGCAAAGTCCTTAATTAATTCAGCAGAGTGCTGAAATACCGCAGCAGGGTCCTTAAATAATGCAGCAGAGTCCTTAAATAATGCAGCAAAGTCCTTAAATAATGCAGCAGGGTCCTTAAATAATGCAACAAAGTCCTTAAATAATGCAGCAGAGTCCTTAAATAATGCAGCAAAGTCCTTAAATAATGCAGCAGAGTCCTTAAATAATCCAGCCAAGTCCTTAAATAATGCAGCAAAGTCCTTAAATAATGCAGCAGAGTACTGAAATACCGCAGCAGGATCCTTAAATAATGCAGCAGAGTCCTTAAATAATGCAACAAAGTCCTTAAATAATGCAGAACAGTCCTTAAATAATGCAATAAAGTCCTTAAATAATGCAGCAAAGTCCTTAAATAATGCAGCAGAGTCCTTAAATAATGCAACAAAGTCCTTAAATAATGCAACAAAGTCCTTAAATAATGCAGCAGAGTCCTTAAATAATGCAACAAAATACTTAAATAATGCAGAAGAGTCCTTAAATAATGCAACAAAGTCCTTAAATAATGCAGCTGAGTACTTAAATAATGCAACAAAGTACTTAAATAATGCAGCAGAGTCCTTAAGTACCGTATCAGAGTCCTTAAATAATGCAGCAAAGTCCTTAAATAATGCAACAAAGTCCTTAAATAATGCAGCAGATTACTGAAATACTGCAGCAGGGTCCTTAAATAATGCAGCAGAGTCCTTAAATAATGCAACAAAGTCCTTAAATAATGCAGCAGAGTCCTTAAATAATGCAACAAAGTCCTTAAATAATGCAGCAGAGTCCTTAAATAATGCAGCAGAGTACTGAAATACCGCAGCAGGGTCCTTAAATAATGCAGCAAAGTCGTTAAATAATGAAGTAGAGTCCTTAAATAATGCAACAAAGTCCTTAAATGATGCAGCAGAGTCCTTAAATAATGCAACAAAGTCCTTAAATAATGCAGCAGAGTCCTTAAATAATGCAACAAAGTCCTTAAACAATGCAGCAGAGTCCTTAAATAATGCAGAAGAGTCCTTAAATAATGCAACCAAGACCTTAAATAATGCAGCAGAGTCCTTAAATAATGCAACAAAGTACTTAAATAATGCAGCAGAGTCCTTAAGTACCGTAGCAGAGTCCTTAAATACTGCAGCAAAGTCCATAAATAAAGCAGCAGAGTCCTTAAATAATGCAGCAAAGTCATTAAATAATGCAGCAGAGTCCTTAAATAATGCAACAAATTCCTTAAATAATGCAGCAGAGTCCTTAAATAATGCAATAAAGTCCATAAATAATGCAGCAAAGTCCTTAAATAATTCAGCAGAGTGCTGAAATACCGCAGCAGGGTCCTTAAATAATGCAGCAGAGTCCTTAAATAATGCAACAAAGTCCTTAAATAATGCAGCAGGGTCCTTAAATAATGCAACAAAGTCCTTAAATAATGCAGCAGAGTCCTTAAAAAATGCAGCAAAGTCTGTAAATAATGCAGCAGAGTCCTTAAATAATCCAGCCAAGTCCTTAAATAATGCAACAACGTCCTTCAATAATGCAGCAGATTACTGAAATACTGCAGCAGGGTCCTTAAATAATGCAGCAGAGTCCTTAAATAATGCAACAAAGTCCTTAAATAATGCAGCAGAGTCCTTAAATAATGCAACAAAGTCCTTAAATAATGCAGCAGAGTCCTTAAATAATGCAGTAAAGTCCTTAAATAATGCAGCACAGTCCTTAAATAATACAGCCAAGTCCTTAAATAATGCAGCAAAGTCTTTAAATAATGCAATAAAGTCCATAAATAATGCAGCAAAGTCCTTAATTAATGCAGCAGAGTACTGAAATACCGCAGCAGGATCCTTAAATAATGCAGCAGAGTCCTTAAATAATGCAACAAAGTCCTTAAATAATGCAGAACAGTCCTTAAATAATGCAATAAAGTCCTTAAATAATGCAGCAAAGTCCTTAAATATTGCAGCAGAGTCCTTAAATAATGCAACAAAGTCCTTAAATAATGCAACAAAGTCCTTAAATAATGCAGCAGAGTCCTTAAATAATGAAGCAGAGTCCTTAAATAATCCAGCCAAGTCCTTAAATACTGCAGCAGAGTACTTAAATAATGCAGCAAGGTCCTTAAATAATGCAGCAGAGTCCTTAAATAATGCAGCAAAGTCCTTAAATAATGCAGCACAGTCCTTAAATAATCCAGCCAAGTCCTTAAATAATGCAGCAATATCTTTAAATAATGCAATAAAGTCCATAAAAAATGCAGCAAATTCCTTAAATAATGCAGCAGAGTACTGAAATACCGCAGCAGGATCCTTAAATAATGCAGCAGAGTCCTTAAATAATGCAACAAAGTCCTTAAATAATGCAGAACAGTACTTAAATAATGCAATAAAGTCCTTAAATAATGCAGCAAAGTCATTAAATAATGCAGCAGAGTCCTTAAATAATGCAACAAAGTCCTTAAATAATGCAGCAGAGTCCTTAAATAATGCAAGAAAGTCCTTAAATAATGCAGCACATTCCTTAAATAATGCAGCAGAGTCCTTAAATAATGCAACAAAGTCCTTAAATAATGCAGCAGAGTCCTTAAATAATGCAAGAAAGTCCTTAAAGAAATGCAGCAAATTCCTTAAATAATGCAGCAAAGTCTTTAAATAATGCAATAAAGTCCTTAAATAATGCAGCAGATTACTGAAATACTGCAGCAGGGTCCTTAAATAATGCAGCAGAGTTCTTAAATAATGCAACAAAGTCCTTAAATAATGCAGGAGAGTCCTTAAATAATGCAATAAAGTCCTTAAATAATGCAGCAAAGTCCTTAAATAATGCAGCAGAGTCCTTAAATAATGCAGCAAAGTCCTTAAATAATGCAACAAAGTCCTTAAATAATGCAGCAGAGTCCTTAAATAATGCAACAAAGTCCTTAAATAATGCAGCAGAGTCCTTAAATAATGCAGCACATTCCTTAAATAATACAGCAGAGTCCTTAAATAATCCAGCCAAGTCCTTAAATAATGCAGCAGAGTCCTTAAATAATGCAGAAAAGTCCTTAAATAATGCAGCAGAGTCCTTAAATACTGCTGCAGAGTCCTTAAATAATGCAGCAAAGTCCTTAAATACCACAGCAGAGTCCTTAAATAATGCAGCAAAGTATTTAAATAATGCAGCACAGTCCCTAAATAATCCAGCCAAGTCCTTAAATAATGCAGCAGAGTCCTTAAATAATGCAGAAAAGTCCTTAAATAATGCAGCAGAGTCCTTAAATACTTCTGCATAGTCCTTAAATAATGCAGCAAAGTCCTTGAATAATGCAGCAGAGTCCTTAAATAATGCAACAAAGTCCTTAAATAATGCAGAAGAGTCCTTAAATAATGCAACACAGTTCTTAAATAATGCAGCAGAGTCCTAAAATACCACAGCAGAGTCCTTAAATAATGCAGCAAAGTCTTTAAATAATGCAACAAAGTCCTTAAATAATGCAGCAGAGACCTTAAATAATGCAGAAGAGTCCTTAAATAATCCAGCCAAGTCCTTAAATAATCCAGCCAAGTCCTTAAATAATGCAGCAGAGTCCTTAAATAATGCAACAAAATCCTTAAATAATGCAGAAGAGTCCTTAAATAATCCAGCCAAGTCCTTAAATCATGCAGCAGGGTCCTTAAATAATCCAGCCAAGTCCTTAAATAATGCAGCAGAGTCCTTAAATAATGCAGCAAAGTCCTTAAATAATGCAGCAGAGTCCTTAAATACTTCAGCATAGTCCTTAAATAATGCAGCAAAGTCCTTGAATAATGCATCAGAGTCCTTAAATAATGCAACAAAGTCCTTAAATAATGCAGCAGAATCCTTAAATAATGCAACAAAGTACTTAAATAATGCAGCAGAGTCCTTAAATAATGCAGCAAAGTCATTAAATAATGCTGCAGAGTCCTTAAATAATGCAGCAAATTCCTTAAATAATGCAGCAAAGTCTTTAAATAATGCAATAAAGTCCATAAATAATGCAGCAAAGTCCTTAAATAATGCAGCAGAGTACTGAAATACCGCAGCAGGGTCCTTAAATAATGCAGCAAAGTCATTAAATAATGAAGTAGAGTCCTTAAATAATGCAACAACGTCCTTAAATGATGCAGCAGAGTCCTTAAATAATGCAACAAAGTCCTTAAATAATGCAGCAGAGTCCTTAAATAATGCAGCAGAGTACTGAAATACTGCAGCAGGGTCCTTAAATAATGCAGCAAAGTCGTTAAATAATGAAGTAGAGTCCTTAAATAATGCAAAAAAGTCCTTAAATGATGAAACAGAGTCCTTAAATAATGCAACAAATTCCTTAAATAATGCAGCAGAGTCCTTAAATAATGCAACAAAGTCCTTAAACAATGCAGCAGAGTCCTTAAATAATGCAGAAGAGTCCTTAAATAATGCAACCAAGACCTTAAATAATGCAGCAGAGTCCTTAAATAATGCAACAAAGTACTTAAATAATGCAGCAGAGTCCTTAAGTAACGTAGCAGAGTACTTAAATAATGCAGCAAAGTCATTAAATAATGCAGCAGAGTCCTTTAATAATGCAACAAATTCCTTAAATAATGCAGCAGAGTCCTTAAATAATGCAATAAAGTCCATAAATAATGCAGCAAAGTCCTTAAATAATTCAGCAGAGTGCTGAAATACCGCAGCAGGGTCCTTAAATAATGCAGCAGAGTCCTTAAATAATGCAACAAAGTCCTTAAATAATGCAGCAGGGTCCTTAAATAATGCAACAAAGTCCTTAAATAATGCAGCAGAGTCCTTAAATAATGCAGCAAAGTCCTTAAATAATGCAACAAAGTCCTTAAATAATGCAGCAGGGTCCTTAAATAATGCAACAAAGTCCTTAAATAATGCAGCAGAGTCCTTAAATAATGCAGCAAAGTCCTTAAATAATGCAGCAGAGTCCTTAAATAATCCAGCCAAGTCCTTAAATAATGCAGCAAAGTCCTTAAATAATGCAGCAGAGTACTGAAATACTGCAGCAGGATCCTTAAATAATGCAGCAGAGTCCTTAAATAATGCAACAAAGTCCTTAAATAATGCAGAACAGTCCTTAAATAATGCAGCAAAGTCCTTAAATAATGCAACAAAGTCCTTAAATAATGCAACAAAGTCCTTAAATAATGCAGCAGAGTCCTTAAATAATGCAACAAAGTACTTAAATAATGCAGAAGAGTCCTTAAATAATGCAACAAAGTCCTTAAATAATGCAGCTGAGTACTTAAATAATGCAACAAAGTACTTAAATAATGCAGCAGAGTCCTTAAGTACCGTATCAGAGTCCTTAAATAATGCAGCAAAGTCCTTAAATAATGCAGCAAAGTCCTTAAATAATGCAACAAAGTCCTTAAATAATGCAGCAGATTACTGAAATACTGCAGCAGGGTCCTTAAATAATGCAGCAGAGTACTTAAATAATGCAACAAAGTCCTTAAATAATGCAGCAGAGTCCTTAAATAATTCAACAAAGTCCTTAAATAATGCAGCAGAGTCCTTAAATAATGCAGCATAGTACTGAAATACCGCAGCAGGGTCCTTAAATAATGCAGCAAAGTCGTTAAATAATGAAGTAGAGTCCTTAAATAATGCAACAAAGTCCCTAAATGATGCAGCAGAGTCCTTAAATAATTCAGCAGAGTGCTGAAATACCGCAGCAGGGTCCTTAAATAATGCAGCAGAGTCCTTAAATAATGCAACAAAGTCCTTAAATAATGCAGCAGGGTCCTTAAATAATGCAACAAAGTCCTTAAATAATGCAGCAGAGTCCTTAAATAATGCAGCAAAGTCCTTAAATAATGCAGCAGAGTCCTTAGATAATCCAGCCAAGTCCTTAAATAATGCAGCAAAGTCCTTAAATAATGCAGCAGAGTACTGAAATACCGCAGCAGGATCCTTAAATAATGCAGCACAGTCCTTAAATAATACAGCCAAGTCCTTAAATAATGCAGCAAAGTCTTTAAATAATGCAATAAAGTCCATAAATAATGCAGCAAAGTCCTTAAATAATGCAGCAGAGTACTGAAATACCGCAGCAGGATCCTTAAATAATGCAGCAGAGTCCTTAAATAATGCAACAAAGTCCTTAAATAATGCAGAACAGTCCTTAAATAATGCAATAAAGTCCTTAAATAATGCAGCAAAGTCCTTAAATATTGCAACAAAGTCCTTAAATAATGCAGCAGAGTCCTTAAATAATGCAGCAGAGTCCTTAAATAATCCAGCCAAGTCCTTAAATACTGCAGCAGAGTACTTAAATAATGCAGCAAGGTCCTTAAATAATGCAGCAGAGTCCTTAAATAATGCAGCAAAGTCCTTAAATAATGCAGCACAGTCCTTAAATAATCCAGCCAAGTCCTTAAATAATGCAGCAATGTCTTTAAATAATGCAATAAAGTCCATAAATAATGCAGCAAATTCCTTAAATAATGCAGCAGAGTACTGAAATACCGCAGCAGGATCCTTAAATAATGCAGCAGAGTCCTTAAATAATGCAACAAAGTCCTTAAATAATGCAGAACAGTCCTTAAATAATGCAATAAAGTCCTTAAATAATGCAGCAAAGTCCTTAAATAATGCAGCAGAGTCCTTAAATAATGCAACAAAGTCCTTAAATAATGCAGCAGAGTCCTTAAATAATGCAAGAAAGTCCTTAAATAATGCAGCACATTCCTTAAATAATGCAGCAGAGTCCTTAAATAATGCAACAAAATCCTTAAATAATGCAGCAGAGTCCTTAAATAATGCAACAAAGTCCTTAAATAATGCAACAAAGTCCTTAAATAATGCAGAACAGTCTTTAAATAATGCAATAAAGTCCTTAAATAATGCAGCAAAGTCCTTAAATAATGCAGCATAGTCCTTAAATAATGCAACAAAGTCCTTAAATAATGCAACAAAGTCCTTAAATAATGCAGCAGAGTCCTTAAATAATGCAGCACATTACTTAAATAATGCAGCAGAGTCCTTAAATAATCCAGCCAAGTCCTTAAATACTGCAGCAGAGTACTTAAATAATGCAGCAGAGTCCTTAAATAATGCAACAAATTCCTTAAATAATGCAGCAGAGTCCTTAAATAATGCAATAAAGTCCATAAATAATGCAGCAAAGTCCTTAATTAATTCAGCAGAGTGCTGAAATACCGCAGCAGGGTCCTTAAATAATGCAGCAGAGTCCTTAAATAATGCAGCAAAGTCCTTAAATAATGCAGCAGGGTCCTTAAATAATGCAACAAAGTCCTTAAATAATGCAGCAGAGTCCTTAAATAATGCAGCAAAGTCCTTAAATAATGCAGCAGAGTCCTTAAATAATCCAGCCAAGTCCTTAAATAATGCAGCAAAGTCCTTAAATAATGCAGCAGAGTACTGAAATACCGCAGCAGGATCCTTAAATAATGCAGCAGAGTCCTTAAATAATGCAACAAAGTCCTTAAATAATGCAGAACAGTCCTTAAATAATGCAATAAAGTCCTTAAATAATGCAGCAAAGTCCTTAAATAATGCAGCAGAGTCCTTAAATAATGCAACAAAGTCCTTAAATAATGCAACAAAGTCCTTAAATAATGCAGCAGAGTCCTTAAATAATGCAACAAAATACTTAAATAATGCAGAAGAGTCCTTAAATAATGCAACAAAGTCCTTAAATAATGCAGCTGAGTACTTAAATAATGCAACAAAGTACTTAAATAATGCAGCAGAGTCCTTAAGTACCGTATCAGAGTCCTTAAATAATGCAGCAGAGTCCTTAAGTACCGTATCAGAGTCCTTAAATAATGCAGCAAAGTCCTTAAATAATGCAACAAAGTCCTTAAATAATGCAGCAGATTACTGAAATACTGCAGCAGGGTCCTTAAATAATGCAGCAGAGTCCTTAAATAATGCAACAAAGTCCTTAAATAATGCAGCAGAGTCCTTAAATAATGCAACAAAGTCCTTAAATAATGCAGCAGAGTCCTTAAATAATGCAGCAGAGTACTGAAATACCGCAGCAGGGTCCTTAAATAATGCAGCAAAGTCGTTAAATAATGAAGTAGAGTCCTTAAATAATGCAACAAAGTCCTTAAATGATGCAGCAGAGTCCTTAAATAATGCAACAAAGTCCTTAAATAATGCAGCAGAGTCCTTAAATAATGCAACAAAGTCCTTAAACAATGCAGCAGAGTCCTTAAATAATGCAGAAGAGTCCTTAAATAATGCAACCAAGACCTTAAATAATGCAGCAGAGTCCTTAAATAATGCAACAAAGTACTTAAATAATGCAGCAGAGTCCTTAAGTACCGTAGCAGAGTCCTTAAATACTGCAGCAAAGTCCATAAATAAAGCAGCAGAGTCCTTAAATAATGCAGCAAAGTCATTAAATAATGCAGCAGAGTCCTTAAATAATGCAACAAATTCCTTAAATAATGCAGCAGAGTCCTTAAATAATGCAATAAAGTCCATAAATAATGCAGCAAAGTCCTTAAATAATTCAGCAGAGTGCTGAAATACCGCAGCAGGGTCCTTAAATAATGCAGCAGAGTCCTTAAATAATGCAACAAAGTCCTTAAATAATGCAGCAGGGTCCTTAAATAATGCAACAAAGTCCTTAAATAATGCAGCAGAGTCCTTAAAAAATGCAGCAAAGTCTGTAAATAATGCAGCAGAGTCCTTAAATAATCCAGCCAAGTCCTTAAATAATGCAACAACGTCCTTCAATAATGCAGCAGATTACTGAAATACTGCAGCAGGGTCCTTAAATAATGCAGCAGAGTCCTTAAATAATGCAACAAAGTCCTTAAATAATGCAGCAGAGTCCTTAAATAATGCAACAAAGTCCTTAAATAATGCAGCAGAGTCCTTAAATAATGCAGTAAAGTCCTTAAATAATGCAGCACAGTCCTTACATAATACAGCCAAGTCCTTAAATAATGCAGCAAAGTCTTTAAATAATGCAATAAAGTCCATAAATAATGCAGCAAAGTCCTTAATTAATGCAGCAGAGTACTGAAATACCGCAGCAGGATCCTTAAATAATGCAGCAGAGTCCTTAAATAATGCAACAAAGTCCTTAAATAATGCAGAACAGTCCTTAAATAATGCAATAAAGTCCTTAAATAATGCAGCAAAGTCCTTAAATATTGCAGCAGAGTCCTTAAATAATGCAACAAAGTCCTTAAATAATGCAACAAAGTCCTTAAATAATGCAGCAGAGTCCTTAAATAATGAAGCAGAGTCCTTAAATAATCCAGCCAAGTCCTTAAATACTGCAGCAGAGTACTTAAATAATGCAGCAAGGTCCTTAAATAATGCAGCAGAGTCCTTAAATAATGCAGCAAAGTCCTTAAATAATGCAGCACAGTCCTTAAATAATCCAGCCAAGTCCTTAAATAATGCAGCAATATCTTTAAATAATGCAATAAAGTCCATAAAAAATGCAGCAAATTCCTTAAATAATGCAGCAGAGTACTGAAATACCGCAGCAGGATCCTTAAATAATGCAGCAGAGTCCTTAAATAATGCAACAAAGTCCTTAAATAATGCAGAACAGTACTTAAATAATGCAATAAAGTCCTTAAATAATGCAGCAAAGTCATTAAATAATGCAGCAGAGTCCTTAAATAATGCAACAAAGTCCTTAAATAATGCAGCAGAGTCCTTAAATAATGCAAGAAAGTCCTTAAATAATGCAGCACATTCCTTAAATAATGCAGCAGAGTCCTTAAATAATGCAACAAAGTCCTTAAATAATGCAGCAGAGTCCTTAAATAATGCAAGAAAGTCCTTAAAGAAATGCAGCAAATTCCTTAAATAATGCAGCAAAGTCTTTAAATAATGCAATAAAGTCCTTAAATAATGCAGCAGATTACTGAAATACTGCAGCAGGGTCCTTAAATAATGCAGCAGAGTTCTTAAATAATGCAACAAAGTCCTTAAATAATGCAGGAGAGTCCTTAAATAATGCAATAAAGTCCTTAAATAATGCAGCAAAGTCCTTAAATAATGCAGCAGAGTCCTTAAATAATGCAGCAAAGTCCTTAAATAATGCAACAAAGTCCTTAAATAATGCAGCAGAGTCCTTAAATAATGCAACAAAGTCCTTAAATAATGCAGCAGAGTCCTTAAATAATGCAGCACATTCCTTAAATAATACAGCAGAGTCCTTAAATAATCCAGCCAAGTCCTTAAATAATGCAGCAGAGTCCTTAAATAATGCAGAAAAGTCCTTAAATAATGCAGCAGAGTCCTTAAATACTGCTGCAGAGTCCTTAAATAATGCAGCAAAGTCCTTAAATACCACAGCAGAGTCCTTAAATAATGCAGCAAAGTATTTAAATAATGCAGCACAGTCCCTAAATAATCCAGCCAAGTCCTTAAATAATGCAGCAGAGTCCTTAAATAATGCAGAAAAGTCCTTAAATAATGCAGCAGAGTCCTTAAATACTTCTGCATAGTCCTTAAATAATGCAGCAAAGTCCTTGAATAATGCAGCAGAGTCCTTAAATAATGCAACAAAGTCCTTAAATAATGCAGAAGAGTCCTTAAATAATGCAACAAAGTTCTTAAATAATGCAGCAGAGTCCTAAAATACCACAGCAGAGTCCTTAAATAATGCAGCAAAGTCTTTAAATAATGCAACAAAGTCCTTAAATAATGCAGCAGAGACCTTAAATAATGCAGAAGAGTCCTTAAATAATCCAGCCAAGTCCTTAAATAATCCAGCCAAGTCCTTAAATAATGCAGCAGAGTCCTTAAATAATGCAACAAAATCCTTAAATAATGCAGAAGAGTCCTTAAATAATCCAGCCAAGTCCTTAAATCATGCAGCAGGGTCCTTAAATAATCCAGCCAAGTCCTTAAATAATGCAGCAGAGTCCTTAAATAATGCAGCAAAGTCCTTAAATAATGCAGCAGAGTCCTTAAATACTTCAGCATAGTCCTTAAATAATGCAGCAAAGTCCTTGAATAATGCATCAGAGTCCTTAAATAATGCATCAAAGTCCTTAAATAATGCAGCAGAATCCTTAAATAATGCAACAAAGTACTTAAATAATGCAGCAGAGTCCTTAAATAATGCAGCAAAGTCATTAAATAATGCTGCAGAGTCCTTAAATAATGCAGCAAATTCCTTAAATAATGCAGCAAAGTCTTTAAATAATGCAATAAAGTCCATAAATAATGCAGCAAAGTCCTTAAATAATGCAGCAGAGTACTGAAATACCGCAGCAGGGTCCTTAAATAATGCAGCAAAGTCATTAAATAATGAAGTAGAGTCCTTAAATAATGCAACAACGTCCTTAAATGATGCAGCAGAGTCCTTAAATAATGCAACAAAGTCCTTAAATAATGCAGCAGAGTCCTTAAATAATGCAGCAGAGTACTGAAATACTGCAGCAGGGTCCTTAAATAATGCAGCAAAGTCGTTAAATAATGAAGTAGAGTCCTTAAATAATGCAAAAACGTCCTTAAATGATGAAACAGAGTCCTTAAATAATGCAACAAATTCCTTAAATAATGCAGCAGAGTCCTTAAATAATGCAACAAAGTCCTTAAACAATGCAGCAGAGTCCTTAAATAATGCAGAAGAGTCCTTAAATAATGCAACCAAGACCTTAAATAATGCAGCAGAGTCCTTAAATAATGCAACAAAGTACTTAAATAATGCAGCAGAGTCCTTAAGTAACGTAGCAGAGTACTTAAATAATGCAGCAAAGTCATTAAATAATGCAGCAGAGTCCTTTAATAATGCAACAAATTCCTTAAATAATGCAGCAGAGTCCTTAAATAATGCAATAAAGTCCATAAATAATGCAGCAAAGTCCTTAAATAATTCAGCAGAGTGCTGAAATACCGCAGCAGGGTCCTTAAATAATGCAGCAGAGTCCTTAAATAATGCAACAAAGTCCTTAAATAATGCAGCAGGGTCCTTAAATAATGCAACAAAGTCCTTAAATAATGCAGCAGAGTCCTTAAATAATGCAGCAAAGTCCTTAAATAATGCAACAAAGTCCTTAAATAATGCAGCAGGGTCCTTAAATAATGCAACAAAGTCCTTAAATAATGCAGCAGAGTCCTTAAATAATGCAGCAAAGTCCTTAAATAATGCAGCAGAGTCCTTAAATAATCCAGCCAAGTCCTTAAATAATGCAGCAAAGTCCTTAAATAATGCAGCAGAGTACTGAAATACTGCAGCAGGATCCTTAAATAATGCAGCAGAGTCCTTAAATAATGCAACAAAGTCCTTAAATAATGCAGAACAGTCCTTAAATAATGCAGCAAAGTCCTTAAATAATGCAACAAAGTCCTTAAATAATGCAACAAAGTCCTTAAATAATGCAGCAGAGTCCTTAAATAATGCAACAAAGTACTTAAATAATGCAGAAGAGTCCTTAAATAATGCAACAAAGTCCTTAAATAATGCAGCTGAGTACTTAAATAATGCAACAAAGTACTTAAATAATGCAGCAGAGTCCTTAAGTACCGTATCAGAGTCCTTAAATAATGCAGCAAAGTCCTTAAATAATGCAGCAAAGTCCTTAAATAATGCAACAAAGTCCTTAAATAATGCAGCAGATTACTGAAATACTGCAGCAGGGTCCTTAAATAATGCAGCAGAGTACTTAAATAATGCAACAAAGTCCTTAAATAATGCAGCAGAGTCCTTAAATAATTCAACAAAGTCCTTAAATAATGCAGCAGAGTCCTTAAATAATGCAGCATAGTACTGAAATACCGCAGCAGGGTCCTTAAATAATGCAGCAAAGTCGTTAAATAATGAAGTAGAGTCCTTAAATAATGCAACAAAGTCCCTAAATGATGCAGCAGAGTCCTTAAATAATTCAGCAGAGTGCTGAAATACCGCAGCAGGGTCCTTAAATAATGCAGCAGAGTCCTTAAATAATGCAACAAAGTCCTTAAATAATGCAGCAGGGTCCTTAAATAATGCAACAAAGTCCTTAAATAATGCAGCAGAGTCCTTAAATAATGCAGCAAAGTCCTTAAATAATGCAGCAGAGTCCTTAGATAATCCAGCCAAGTCCTTAAATAATGCAGCAAAGTCCTTAAATAATGCAGCAGAGTACTGAAATACCGCAGCAGGATCCTTAAATAATGCAGCACAGTCCTTAAATAATACAGCCAAGTCCTTAAATAATGCAGCAAAGTCTTTAAATAATGCAATAAAGTCCATAAATAATGCAGCAAAGTCCTTAAATAATGCAGCAGAGTACTGAAATACCGCAGCAGGATCCTTAAATAATGCAGCAGAGTCCTTAAATAATGCAACAAAGTCCTTAAATAATGCAGAACAGTCCTTAAATAATGCAATAAAGTCCTTAAATAATGCAGCAAAGTCCTTAAATATTGCAACAAAGTCCTTAAATAATGCAGCAGAGTCCTTAAATAATGCAGCAGAGTCCTTAAATAATCCAGCCAAGTCCTTAAATACTGCAGCAGAGTACTTAAATAATGCAGCAAGGTCCTTAAATAATGCAGCAGAGTCCTTAAATAATGCAGCAAAGTCCTTAAATAATGCAGCACAGTCCTTAAATAATCCAGCCAAGTCCTTAAATAATGCAGCAATGTCTTTAAATAATGCAATAAAGTCCATAAATAATGCAGCAAATTCCTTAAATAATGCAGCAGAGTACTGAAATACCGCAGCAGGATCCTTAAATAATGCAGCAGAGTCCTTAAATAATGCAACAAAGTCCTTAAATAATGCAGAACAGTCCTTAAATAATGCAATAAAGTCCTTAAATAATGCAGCAAAGTCCTTAAATAATGCAGCAGAGTCCTTAAATAATGCAACAAAGTCCTTAAATAATGCAGCAGAGTCCTTAAATAATGCAAGAAAGTCCTTAAATAATGCAGCACATTCCTTAAATAATGCAGCAGAGTCCTTAAATAATGCAACAAAATCCTTAAATAATGCAGCAGAGTCCTTAAATAATGCAACAAAGTCCTTAAATAATGCAACAAAGTCCTTAAATAATGCAGAACAGTCTTTAAATAATGCAATAAAGTCCTTAAATAATGCAGCAAAGTCCTTAAATAATGCAGCATAGTCCTTAAATAATGCAACAAAGTCCTTAAATAATGCAACAAAGTCCTTAAATAATGCAGCAGAGTCCTTAAATAATGCAGCACATTACTTAAATAATGCAGCAGAGTCCTTAAATAATCCAGCCAAGTCCTTAAATACTGCAGCAGAGTACTTAAATAATGCAGCAGAGTCCTTAAATAATGCAACAAATTCCTTAAATAATGCAGCAGAGTCCTTAAATAATGCAATAAAGTCCATAAATAATGCAGCAAAGTCCTTAATTAATTCAGCAGAGTGCTGAAATACCGCAGCAGGGTCCTTAAATAATGCAGCAGAGTCCTTAAATAATGCAGCAAAGTCCTTAAATAATGCAGCAGGGTCCTTAAATAATGCAACAAAGTCCTTAAATAATGCAGCAGAGTCCTTAAATAATGCAGCAAAGTCCTTAAATAATGCAGCAGAGTCCTTAAATAATCCAGCCAAGTCCTTAAATAATGCAGCAAAGTCCTTAAATAATGCAGCAGAGTACTGAAATACCGCAGCAGGATCCTTAAATAATGCAGCAGAGTCCTTAAATAATGCAACAAAGTCCTTAAATAATGCAGAACAGTCCTTAAATAATGCAATAAAGTCCTTAAATAATGCAGCAAAGTCCTTAAATAATGCAGCAGAGTCCTTAAATAATGCAACAAAATACTTAAATAATGCAGAAGAGTCCTTAAATAATGCAACAAAGTCCTTAAATAATGCAGCTGAGTACTTAAATAATGCAACAAAGTACTTAAATAATGCAGCAGAGTCCTTAAGTACCGTATCAGAGTCCTTAAATAATGCAGCAAAGTCCTTAAATAATGCAGCAGAGTCCTTAAATAATGCAGCAAAGTCCTTAAATAATGCAACAAAGTCCTTAAATAATGCAGCAGATTACTGAAATACTGCAGCAGGGTCCTTAAATAATGCAGCAGAGTCCTTAAATAATGCAACAAAGTCCTTAAATAATGCAGCAGAGTCCTTAAATAATGCAACAAAGTCCTTAAATAATGCAGCAGAGTCCTTAAATAATGCAGCAGAGTACTGAAATACCGCAG
Source organism: Phyllobates terribilis (assembly GCF_046119375.1). Taxonomy (NCBI): domain Eukaryota; kingdom Metazoa; phylum Chordata; class Amphibia; order Anura; family Dendrobatidae; genus Phyllobates; species Phyllobates terribilis. Next base: position 930,098 of record NW_027363363.1, read on the forward strand.
CAGGGTCCTTAAATAATGCAGCAAAGTCGTTAAATAATGAAGTAGAGTCCTTAAATAATGCAACAAAGTCCTTAAATGATGCAGCAGAGTCCTTAAATAATGCAACAAAGTCCTTAAATAATGCAGCAGAGTCCTTAAATAATGCAACAAAGTCCTTAAACAATGCAGCAGAGTCCTTAAATAATGCAGAAGAGTCCTTAAATAATGCAACCAAGACCTTAAATAATGCAGCAGAGTCCTTAAATAATGCAACAAAGTACTTAAATAATGCAGCAGAGTCCTTAAGTACCGTAGCAGAGTCCTTAAATACTGCAGCAAAGTCCATAAATAAAGCAGCAGAGTCCTTAAATAATGCAGCAAAGTCATTAAATAATGCAGCAGAGTCCTTAAATAATGCAACAAATTCCTTAAATAATGCAGCAGAGTCCTTAAATAATGCAATAAAGTCCATAAATAATGCAGCAAAGTCCTTAAATAATTCAGCAGAGTGCTGAAATACCGCAGCAGGGTCCTTAAATAATGCAGCAGAGTCCTTAAATAATGCAACAAAGTCCTTAAATAATGCAGCAGGGTCCTTAAATAATGCAACAAAGTCCTTAAATAATGCAGCAGAGTCCTTAAAAAATGCAGCAAAGTCTGTAAATAATGCAGCAGAGTCCTTAAATAATCCAGCCAAGTCCTTAAATAATGCAACAACGTCCTTAAATAATGCAGCAGATTACTGAAATACTGCAGCAGGGTCCTTAAATAATGCAGCAGAGTCCTTAAATAATGCAACAAAGTCCTTAAATAATGCAGCAGAGTCCTTAAATAATGCAACAAAGTCCTTAAATAATGCAGCAGAGTCCTTAAATAATGCAGTAAAGTCCTTAAATAATGCAGCACAGTCCTTAAATAATACAGCCAAGTCCTTAAATAATGCAGCAAAGTCTTTAAATAATGCAATAAAGTCCATAAATAATGCAGCAAAGTCCTTAAATAATGCAGCAGAGTACTGAAATACCGCAGCAGGATCCTTAAATAATGCAGCAGAGTCCTTAAATAATGCAACAAAGTCCTTAAATAATGCAGAACAGTCCTTAAATAATGCAATAAAGTCCTTAAATAATGCAGCAAAGTCCTTAAATATTGCAGCAGAGTCCTTAAATAATGCAACAAAGTCCTTAAATAATGCAACAAAGTCCTTAAATAATGCAGCAGAGTCCTTAAATAATGAAGCAGAGTCCTTAAATAATCCAGCCAAGTCCTTAAATACTGCAGCAGAGTACTTAAATAATGCAGCAAGGTCCTTAAATAATGCAGCAGAGTCCTTAAATAATGCAGCAAAGTCCTTAAATAATGCAGCACAGTCCTTAAATAATCCAGCCAAGTCCTTAAATAATGCAGCAATATCTTTAAATAATGCAATAAAGTCCATAAAAAATGCAGCAAATTCCTTAAATAATGCAGCAGAGTACTGAAATACCGCAGCAGGATCCTTAAATAATGCAGCAGAGTCCTTAAATAATGCAACAAAGTCCTTAAATAATGCAGAACAGTACTTAAATAATGCAATAAAGTCCTTAAATAATGCAGCAAAGTCATTAAATAATGCAGCAGAGTCCTTAAATAATGCAAGAAAGTCCTTAAAGAAATGCAGCAAATTCCTTAAATAATGCAGCAAAGTCTTTAAATAATGCAATAAAGTCCTTAAATAATGCAGCAGATTACTGAAATACTGCAGCAGGGTCCTTAAATAATGCAGCAGAGTTCTTAAATAATGCAACAAAGTCCTTAAATAATGCAGGAGAGTCATTAAATAATGCAATAAAGTCCTTAAATAATGCAGCAAAGTCCTTAAATAATGCAGCAGAGTCCTTAAATAATGCAGCAAAGTCCTTAAATAATGCAACAAAGTCCTTAAATAATGCAGCAGAGTCCTTAAATAATGCAACAAAGTCCTTAAATAATGCAGCAGAGTCCTTAAATAATGCAGCACATTCCTTAAATAATACAGCAGAGTCCTTAAATAATCCAGCCAAGTCCTTAAATAATGCAGCAGAGTCCTTAAATAATGCAGAAAAGTCCTTAAATAATGCAGCAGAGTCCTTAAATACTGCTGCAGAGTCCTTAAATAATGCAGCAAAGTCCTTAAATACCACAGCAGAGTCCTTAAATAATGCAGCAAAGTATTTAAATAATGCAGCACAGTCCCTAAATAATCCAGCCAAGTCCTTAAATAATGCAGCAGAGTCCTTAAATAATGCAGAAAAGTCCTTAAATAATGCAGCAGAGTCCTTAAATACTTCTGCATAGTCCTTAAATAATGCAGCAAAGTCCTTGAATAATGCAGCAGAGTCCTTAAATAATGCAACAAAGTCCTTAAATAATGCAGAAGAGTCCTTAAATAATGCAACAAAGTTCTTAAATAATGCAGCAGAGTCCTAAAATACCACAGCAGAGTCCTTAAATAATGCAGCAAAGTCTTTAAATAATGCAACAAAGTCCTTAAATAATGCAGCAGAGACCTTAAATAATGCAGAAGAGTCCTTAAATAATCCAGCCAAGTCCTTAAATAATCCAGCCAAGTCCTTAAATAATGCAGCAGAGTCCTTAAATAATGCAACAAAATCCTTAAATAATGCAGAAGAGTCCTTAAATAATCCAGCCAAGTCCTTAAATCATGCAGCAGGGTCCTTAAATAATCCAGCCAAGTCCTTAAATAATGCAGCAGAGTCCTTAAATAATGCAGCAAAGTCCTTAAATAATGCAGCAGAGTCCTTAAATACTTCAGCATAGTCCTTAAATAATGCAGCAAAGTCCTTGAATAATGCATCAGAGTCCTTAAATAATGCAACAAAGTCCTTAAATAATGCAGCAGAATCCTTAAATAATGCAACAAAGTACTTAAATAATGCAGCAGAGTCCTTAAATAATGCAGCAAAGTCATTAAATAATGCTGCAGAGTCCTTAAATAATGCAGCAAATTCCTTAAATAATGCAGCAAAGTCTTTAAATAATGCAATAAAGTCCATAAATAATGCAGCAAAGTCCTTAAATAATGCAGCAGAGTACTGAAATACCGCAGCAGGGTCCTTAAATAATGCAGCAAAGTCATTAAATAATGAAGTAGAGTCCTTAAATAATGCAACAACGTCCTTAAATGATGCAGCAGAGTCCTTAAATAATGCAACAAAGTCCTTAAATAATGCAGCAGAGTCCTTAAATAATGCAGCAGAGTACTGAAATACTGCAGCAGGGTCCTTAAATAATGCAGCAAAGTCGTTAAATAATGAAGTAGAGTCCTTAAATAATGCAAAAAAGTCCTTAAATGATGCAACAGAGTCCTTAAATAATGCAACAAATTCCTTAAATAATGCAGCAGAGTCCTTAAATAATGCAACAAAGTCCTTAAACAATGCAGCAGAGTCCTTAAATAATGCAGAAGAGTCCTTAAATAATGCAACCAAGACCTTAAATAATGCAGCAGAGTCCTTAAATAATGCAACAAAGTACTTAAATAATGCAGCAGAGTCCTTAAGTAACGTAGCAGAGTACTTAAATAATGCAGCAAAGTCATTAAATAATGCAGCAGAGTCCTTTAATAATGCAACAAATTCCTTAAATAATGCAGCAGAGTCCTTAAATAATGCAATAAAGTCCATAAATAATGCAGCAAAGTCCTTAAATAATTCAGCAGAGTGCTGAAATACCGCAGCAGGGTCCTTAAATAATGCAGCAGAGTCCTTAAATAATGCAACAAAGTCCTTAAATAATGCAGCAGGGTCCTTAAATAATGCAACAAAGTCCTTAAATAATGCAGCAGAGTCCTTAAATAATGCAGCAAAGTCCTTAAATAATGCAACAAAGTCCTTAAATAATGCAGCAGGGTCCTTAAATAATGCAACAAAGTCCTTAAATAATGCAGCAGAGTCCTTAAATAATGCAGCAAAGTCCTTAAATAATGCAGCAGAGTCCTTAAATAATCCAGCCAAGTCCTTAAATAATGCAGCAAAGTCCTTAAATAATGCAGCAGAGTACTGAAATACTGCAGCAGGATCCTTAAATAATGCAGCAGAGTCCTTAAATAATGCAACAAAGTCCTTAAATAATGCAGAACAGTCCTTAAATAATGCAGCAAAGTCCTTAAATAATGCAACAAAGTCCTTAAATAATGCAACAAAGTCCTTAAATAATGCAGCAGAGTCCTTAAATAATGCAACAAAGTACTTAAATAATGCAGAAGAGTCCTTAAATAATGCAACAAAGTCCTTAAATAATGCAGCTGAGTACTTAAATAATGCAACAAAGTACTTAAATAATGCAGCAGAGTCCTTAAGTACCGTATCAGAGTCCTTAAATAATGCAGCAAAGTCCTTAAATAATGCAGCAAAGTCCTTAAATAATGCAACAAAGTCCTTAAATAATGCAGCAGATTACTGAAATACTGCAGCAGGGTCCTTAAATAATGCAGCAGAGTACTTAAATAATGCAACAAAGTCCTTAAATAATGCAGCAGAGTCCTTAAATAATGCAACAAAGTCCTTAAATAATGCAGCAGAGTCCTTAAATAATGCAGCATAGTACTGAAATACCGCAGCAGGGTCCTTAAATAATGCAGCAAAGTCGTTAAATAATGAAGTAGAGTCCTTAAATAATGCAATAAAGTCCCTAAATGATGCAGCAGAGTCCTTAAATAATTCAGCAGAGTGCTGAAATACCGCAGCAGGGTCCTTAAATAATGCAGCAGAGTCCTTAAATAATGCAGCAGAGTCCTTAAATAATGCAGCAAAGTCCTTAAATAATGCAGCAGAGTCCTTAGATAATCCAGCCAAGTCCTTAAATAATGCAGCAAAGTCCTTAAATAATGCAGCAGAGTACTGAAATACCGCAGCAGGATCCTTAAATAATGCAGCAGAGTCCTTAAATAATGCAACAAAGTCCTTAAATAATGCAGAACAGCCTTTAAATAATGCAATAAAGTCCTTAAATAATGCAGCAAAGTCCTTAAATAATGCAGCAGAGTCCTTAAATAATGCAACAAAGTCCTTAAATAATGCAACAAAGTCCTTAAATAATGCAGCAGAGTCCTTAAATAATGCAGCACATTACTTAAATAATGAAGCAGAGTCCTTAAATAATCCAGCCAAGTCCTTAAATACTGCAGCAGAGTACTTAAATAATGCAGCAGAGTCCTTAAATAATGCAACAAATTCCTTAAATAATGCAGCAGAGTCCTTAAACAATGCAATAAAGTCCATAAATAATGCAGCAAAGTCCTTAAATAATTCAGCAGAGTGCTGAAATACCGCAGCAGGGTCCTTAAATAATGCAGCAGAGTCCTTAAATAATGCAACAAAGTCCTTAAATAATGCAGCAGGGTCCTTAAATAATGCAACAAAGTCCTTAAATAATGCAGCAGAGTCCTTAAATAATGCAGCAAAGTCCTTAAATAATGCAGCAGAGTCCTTAAATAATCCAGCCAAGTCCTTAAATAATGCAGCAAAGTCCTTAAATAATGCAGCAGAGTACTGAAATACCGCAGCAGGATCCTTAAATAATGCAGCAGAGTCCTTAAATAATGCAACAAAGTCCTTAAATAATGCAGAACAGTCCTTACATAATGCAATAAAGTCCTTAAATAATGCAACAAAGTCCTTAAATAATGCAGAACAGTACTTAAATAATGCAATAAAGTCCTTAAATAATGCAGCAAAGTCATTAAATAATGCAGCAGAGTCCTTAAATAATGCAACAAAGTCCTTAAATAATGCAGCAGAGTCCTTAAATAATGCAAGAAAGTCCTTAAATAATGCAGCACATTCCTTAAATAATGCAGCAGAGTCCTTAAATAATGCAACAAAGTCCTTAAATAATGCAGCAGAGTCCTTAAATAATGCAAGAAAGTCCTTAAAGAAATGCAGCAAATTCCTTAAATAATGCAGCAAAGTCTTTAAATAATGCAATAAAGTCCTTAAATAATGCAGCAGATTACTGAAATACTGCAGCAGGGTCCTTAAATAATGCAGCAGAGTTCTTAAATAATGCAACAAAGTCCTTAAATAATGCAGGAGAGTCCTTAAATAATGCAATAAAGTCCTTAAATAATGCAGCAAAGTCCTTAAATAATGCAGCAGAGTCCTTAAATAATGCAGCAAAGTCCTTAAATAATGCAACAAAGTCCTTAAATAATGCAGCAGAGTCCTTAAATAATGCAACAAAGTCCTTAAATAATGCAGCAGAGTCCTTAAATAATGCAGCACATTCCTTAAATAATACAGCAGAGTCCTTAAATAATCCAGCCAAGTCCTTAAATAATGCAGCAGAGTCCTTAAATAATGCAGAAAAGTCCTTAAATAATGCAGCAGAGTCCTTAAATACTGCTGCAGAGTCCTTAAATAATGCAGCAAAGTCCTTAAATACCACAGCAGAGTCCTTAAATAATGCAGCAAAGTATTTAAATAATGCAGCACAGTCCCTAAATAATCCAGCCAAGTCCTTAAATAATGCAGCAGAGTCCTTAAATAATGCAGAAAAGTCCTTAAATAATGCAGCAGAGTCCTTAAATACTTCTGCATAGTCCTTAAATAATGCAGCAAAGTCCTTGAATAATGCAGCAGAGTCCTTAAATAATGCAACAAAGTCCTTAAATAATGCAGAAGAGTCCTTAAATAATGCAACAAAGTTCTTAAATAATGCAGCAGAGTCCTAAAATACCACAGCAGAGTCCTTAAATAATGCAGCAAAGTCTTTAAATAATGCAACAAAGTCCTTAAATAATGCAGCAGAGACCTTAAATAATGCAGAAGAGTCCTTAAATAATCCAGCCAAGTCCTTAAATAATCCAGCCAAGTCCTTAAATAATGCAGCAGAGTCCTTAAATAATGCAACAAAATCCTTAAATAATGCAGAAGAGTCCTTAAATAATCCAGCCAAGTCCTTAAATCATGCAGCAGGGTCCTTAAATAATCCAGCCAAGTCCTTAAATAATGCAGCAGAGTCCTTAAATAATGCAGCAAAGTCCTTAAATAATGCAGTAGAGTCCTTAAATACTTCAGCATAGTCCTTAAATAATGCAGCAAAGTCCTTGAATAATGCATCAGAGTCCTTAAATAATGCAACAAAGTCCTTAAATAATGCAGCAGAATCCTTAAATAATGCAACAAAGTACTTAAATAATGCAGCAGAGTCCTTAAATAATGCAGCAAAGTCATTAAATAATGCTGCAGAGTCCTTAAATAATGCAGCAAATTCCTTAAATAATGCAGCAAAGTCTTTAAATAATGCAATAAAGTCCATAAATAATGCAGCAAAGTCCTTAAATAATGCAGCAGAGTACTGAAATACCGCAGCAGGGTCCTTAAATAATGCAGCAAAGTCATTAAATAATGAAGTAGAGTCCTTAAATAATGCAACAACGTCCTTAAATGATGCAGCAGAGTCCTTAAATAATGCAACAAAGTCCTTAAATAATGCAGCAGAGTCCTTAAATAATGCAGCAGAGTACTGAAATACTGCAGCAGGGTCCTTAAATAATGCAGCAAAGTCGTTAAATAATGAAGTAGAGTCCTTAAATAATGCAAAAAAGTCCTTAAATGATGAAACAGAGTCCTTAAATAATGCAACAAATTCCTTAAATAATGCAGCAGAGTCCTTAAATAATGCAACAAAGTCCTTAAACAATGCAGCAGAGTCCTTAAATAATGCAGAAGAGTCCTTAAATAATGCAACCAAGACCTTAAATAATGCAGCAGAGTCCTTAAATAATGCAACAAAGTACTTAAATAATGCAGCAGAGTCCTTAAGTAACGTAGCAGAGTACTTAAATAATGCAGCAAAGTCATTAAATAATGCAGCAGAGTCCTTTAATAATGCAACAAATTCCTTAAATAATGCAGCAGAGTCCTTAAATAATGCAATAAAGTCCATAAATAATGCAGCAAAGTCCTTAAATAATTCAGCAGAGTGCTGAAATACCGCAGCAGGGTCCTTAAATAATGCAGCAGAGTCCTTAAATAATGCAACAAAGTCCTTAAATAATGCAGCAGGGTCCTTAAATAATGCAACAAAGTCCTTAAATAATGCAGCAGAGTCCTTAAATAATGCAGCAAAGTCCTTAAATAATGCAACAAAGTCCTTAAATAATGCAGCAGGGTCCTTAAATAATGCAACAAAGTCCTTAAATAATGCAGCAGAGTCCTTAAATAATGCAGCAAAGTCCTTAAATAATGCAGCAGAGTCCTTAAATAATCCAGCCAAGTCCTTAAATAATGCAGCAAAGTCCTTAAATAATGCAGCAGAGTACTGAAATACTGCAGCAGGATCCTTAAATAATGCAGCAGAGTCCTTAAATAATGCAACAAAGTCCTTAAATAATGCAGAACAGTCCTTAAATAATGCAGCAAAGTCCTTAAATAATGCAACAAAGTCCTTAAATAATGCAGCAGAGTCCTTAAATAATAATGCAACAAAGTACTTAAATAATGCAGAAGAGTCCTTAAATAATGCAACAAAGTCCTTAAATAATGCAGCTGAGTACTTAAATAATGCAACAAAGTACTTAAATAATGCAGCAGAGTCCTTAAGTACCGTATCAGAGTCCTTAAATAATGCAGCAAAGTCCTTAAATAATGCAGCAAAGTCCTTAAATAATGCAACAAAGTCCTTAAATAATGCAGCAGATTACTGAAATACTGCAGCAGGGTCCTTAAATAATGCAGCAGAGTACTTAAATAATGCAACAAAGTCCTTAAATAATGCAGCAGAGTCCTTAAATAATGCAACAAAGTCCTTAAATAATGCAGCAGAGTCCTTAAATAATGCAGCATAGTACTGAAATACCGCAGCAGGGTCCTTAAATAATGCAGCAAAGTCGTTAAATAATGAAGTAGAGTCCTTAAATAATGCAACAAAGTCCCTAAATGATGCAGCAGAGTCCTTAAATAATTCAGCAGAGTGCTGAAATACCGCAGCAGGGTCCTTAAATAATGCAGCAGAGTCCTTAAATAATGCAACAAAGTCCTTAAATAATGCAGCAGGGTCCTTAAATAATGCAACAAAGTCCTTAAATAATGCAGCAGAGTCCTTAAATAATGCAGCAAAGTCCTTAAATAATGCAGCAGAGTCCTTAGATAATCCAGCCAAGTCCTTAAATAATGCAGCAAAGTCCTTAAATAATGCAGCAGAGTACTGAAATACCGCAGCAGGATCCTTAAATAATGCAGCACAGTCCTTAAATAATACAGCCAAGTCCTTAAATAATGCAGCAAAGTCTTTAAATAATGCAATAAAGTCCATAAATAATGCAGCAAAGTCCTTAAATAATGCAGCAGAGTACTGAAATACCGCAGCAGGATCCTTAAATAATGCAGCAGAGTCCTTAAATAATGCAACAAAGTCCTTAAATAATGCAGAACAGTCCTTAAATAATGCAATAAAGTCCTTAAATAATGCAGCAAAGTCCTTAAATATTGCAACAAAGTCCTTAAATAATGCAGCAGAGTCCTTAAATAATGCAGCAGAGTCCTTAAATAATCCAGCCAAGTCCTTAAATACTGCAGCAGAGTACTTAAATAATGCAGCAAGGTCCTTAAATAATGCAGCAGAGTCCTTAAATAATGCAGCAAAGTCCTTAAATAATGCAGCACAGTCCTTAAATAATCCAGCCAAGTCCTTAAATAATGCAGCAATGTCTTTAAATAATGCAATAAAGTCCATAAATAATGCAGCAAATTCCTTAAATAATGCAGCAGAGTACTGAAATACCGCAGCAGGATCCTTAAATAATGCAGCAGAGTCCTTAAATAATGCAACAAAGTCCTTAAATAATGCAGAACAGTCCTTAAATAATGCAATAAAGTCCTTAAATAATGCAGCAAAGTCCTTAAATAATGCAGCAGAGTCCTTAAATAATGCAACAAAGTCCTTAAATAATGCAGCAGAGTCCTTAAATAATGCAAGAAAGTCCTTAAATAATGCAGCACATTCCTTAAATAATGCAGCAGAGTCCTTAAATAATGCAACAAAATCCTTAAATAATGCAGCAGAGTCCTTAAATAATGCAACAAAGTCCTTAAATAATGCAGAACAGTCTTTAAATAATGCAATAAAGTCCTTAAATAATGCAGCAAAGTCCTTAAATAATGCAGCATAGTCCTTAAATAATGCAACAAAGTCCTTAAATAATGCAACAAAGTCCTTAAATAATGCAGCAGAGTCCTTAAATAATGCAGCACATTACTTAAATAATGCAGCAGAGTCCTTAAATAATCCAGCCAAGTCCTTAAATACTGCAGCAGAGTACTTAAATAATGCAGCAGAGTCCTTAAATAATGCAACAAATTCCTTAAATAATGCAGCAGAGTCCTTAAATAATGCAATAAAGTCCATAAATAATGCAGCAAAGTCCTTAATTAATTCAGCAGAGTGCTGAAATACCGCAGCAGGGTCCTTAAATAATGCAGCAGAGTCCTTAAATAATGCAGCAAAGTCCTTAAATAATGCAGCAGGGTCCTTAAATAATGCAACAAAGTCCTTAAATAATGCAGCAGAGTCCTTAAATAATGCAGCAAAATCCTTAAATAATGCAGCAGAGTCCTTAAATAATCCAGCCAAGTCCTTAAATAATGCAGCAAAGTCCTTAAATAATGCAGCAGAGTACTAAAATACCGCAGCAGGATCCTTAAATAATGCAGCAGAGTCCTTAAATAATGCAACAAAGTCCTTAAATAATGCAGAACAGTCCTTAAATAATGCAATAAAGTCCTTAAATAATGCAGCAAAGTCCTTAAATAATGCAGCAGAGTCCTTAAATAATGCAACAAAGTCCTTAAATAATGCAACAAAGTCCTTAAATAATGCAGCAGAGTCCTTAAATAATGCAACAAAATACTTAAATAATGCAGAAGAGTCCTTAAATAATGCAACAAAGTCCTTAAATAATGCAGCTGAGTACTTAAATAATGCAACAAAGTACTTAAATAATGCAGCAGAGTCCTTAAGTACCGTATCAGAGTCCTTAAATAATGCAGCAAAGTCCTTAAATAATGCAGCAGAGTCCTTAAATAATGCAGCAAAGTCCTTAAATAATGCAACAAAGTCCTTAAATAATGCAGCAGATTACTGAAATACTGCAGCAGGGTCCTTAAATAATGCAGCAGAGTCCTTAAATAATGCAACAAAGTCCTTAAATAATGCAGCAGAGTCCTTAAATAATGCAACAAAGTCCTTAAATAATGCAGCAGAGTCCTTAAATAATGCAGCAGAGTACTGAAATACCGCAGCAGGGTCCTTAAATAATGCAGCAAAGTCGTTAAATAATGAAGTAGAGTCCTTAAATAATGCAACAAAGTCCTTAAATGATGCAGCAGAGTCCTTAAATAATGCAACAAAGTCCTTAAATAATGCAGCAGAGTCCTTAAATAATGCAACAAAGTCCTTAAACAATGCAGCAGAGTCCTTAAATAATGCAGAAGAGTCCTTAAATAATGCAACCAAGACCTTAAATAATGCAGCAGAGTCCTTAAATAATGCAACAAAGTACTTAAATAATGCAGCAGAGTCCTTAAGTACCGTAGCAGAGTCCTTAAATACTGCAGCAAAGTCCATAAATAAAGCAGCAGAGTCCTTAAATAATGCAGCAAAGTCATTAAATAATGCAGCAGAGTCCTTAAATAATGCAACAAATTCCTTAAATAATGCAGCAGAGTCCTTAAATAATGCAATAAAGTCCATAAATAATGCAGCAAAGTCCTTAAATAATTCAGCAGAGTGCTGAAATACCGCAGCAGGGTCCTTAAATAATGCAGCAGAGTCCTTAAATAATGCAACAAAGTCCTTAAATAATGCAGCAGGGTCCTTAAATAATGCAACAAAGTCCTTAAATAATGCAGCAGAGTCCTTAAAAAATGCAGCAAAGTCTGTAAATAATGCAGCAGAGTCCTTAAATAATCCAGCCAAGTCCTTAAATAATGCAACAACGTCCTTAAATAATGCAGCAGATTACTGAAATACTGCAGCAGGGTCCTTAAATAATGCAGCAGAGTCCTTAAATAATGCAACAAAGTCCTTAAATAATGCAGCAGAGTCCTTAAATAATGCAACAAAGTCCTTAAATAATGCAGCAGAGTCCTTAAATAATGCAGTAAAGTCCTTAAATAATGCAGCACAGTCCTTAAATAATACAGCCAAGTCCTTAAATAATGCAGCAAAGTCTTTAAATAATGCAATAAAGTCCATAAATAATGCAGCAAAGTCCTTAAATAATGCAGCAGAGTACTGAAATACCGCAGCAGGATCCTTAAATAATGCAGCAGAGTCCTTAAATAATGCAACAAAGTCCTTAAATAATGCAGAACAGTCCTTAAATAATGCAATAAAGTCCTTAAATAATGCAGCAAAGTCCTTAAATATTGCAGCAGAGTCCTTAAATAATGCAACAAAGTCCTTAAATAATGCAACAAAGTCCTTAAATAATGCAGCAGAGTCCTTAAATAATGAAGCAGAGTCCTTAAATAATCCAGCCAAGTCCTTAAATACTGCAGCAGAGTACTTAAATAATGCAGCAAGGTCCTTAAATAATGCAGCAGAGTCCTTAAATAATGCAGCAAAGTCCTTAAATAATGCAGCACAGTCCTTAAATAATCCAGCCAAGTCCTTAAATAATGCAGCAATATCTTTAAATAATGCAATAAAGTCCATAAAAAATGCAGCAAATTCCTTAAATAATGCAGCAGAGTACTGAAATACCGCAGCAGGATCCTTAAATAATGCAGCAGAGTCCTTAAATAATGCAACAAAGTCCTTAAATAATGCAGAACAGTACTTAAATAATGCAATAAAGTCCTTAAATAATGCAGCAAAGTCATTAAATAATGCAGCAGAGTCCTTAAATAATGCAACAAAGTCCTTAAATAATGCAGCAGAGTCCTTAAATAATGCAAGAAAGTCCTTAAAGAAATGCAGCAAATTCCTTAAATAATGCAGCAAAGTCTTTAAATAATGCAATAAAGTCCTTAAATAATGCAGCAGATTACTGAAATACTGCAGCAGGGTCCTTAAATAATGCAGCAGAGTTCTTAAATAATGCAACAAAGTCCTTAAATAATGCAGGAGAGTCCTTAAATAATGCAATAAAGTCCTTAAATAATGCAGCAAAGTCCTTAAATAATGCAGCAGAGTCCTTAAATAATGCAGCAAAGTCCTTAAATAATGCAACAAAGTCCTTAAATAATGCAGCAGAGTCCTTAAATAATGCAACAAAGTCCTTAAATAATGCAGCAGAGTCCTTAAATAATGCAGCACATTCCTTAAATAATACAGCAGAGTCCTTAAATAATCCAGCCAAGTCCTTAAATAATGCAGCAGAGTCCTTAAATAATGCAGAAAAGTCCTTAAATAATGCAGCAGAGTCCTTAAATACTGCTGCAGAGTCCTTAAATAATGCAGCAAAGTCCTTAAATACCACAGCAGAGTCCTTAAATAATGCAGCAAAGTATTTAAATAATGCAGCACAGTCCCTAAATAATCCAGCCAAGTCCTTAAATAATGCAGCAGAGTCCTTAAATAATGCAGAAAAGTCCTTAAATAATGCAGCAGAGTCCTTAAATACTTCTGCATAGTCCTTAAATAATGCAGCAAAGTCCTTGAATAATGCAGCAGAGTCCTTAAATAATGCAACAAAGTCCTTAAATAATGCAGAAGAGTCCTTAAATAATGCAACAAAGTTCTTAAATAATGCAGCAGAGTCCTAAAATACCACAGCAGAGTCCTTAAATAATGCAGCAAAGTCTTTAAATAATGCAACAAAGTCCTTAAATAATGCAGCAGAGACCTTAAATAATGCAGAAGAGTCCTTAAATAATCCAGCCAAGTCCTTAAATAATCCAGCCAAGTCCTTAAATAATGCAGCAGAGTCCTTAAATAATGCAACAAAATCCTTAAATAATGCAGAAGAGTCCTTAAATAATCCAGCCAAGTCCTTAAATCATGCAGCAGGGTCCTTAAATAATCCAGCCAAGTCCTTAAATAATGCAGCAGAGTCCTTAAATAATGCAGCAAAGTCCTTAAATAATGCAGCAGAGTCCTTAAATACTTCAGCATAGTCCTTAAATAATGCAGCAAAGTCCTTGAATAATGCATCAGAGTCCTTAAATAATGCAACAAAGTCCTTAAATAATGCAGCAGAATCCTTAAATAATGCAACAAAGTACTTAAATAATGCAGCAGAGTCCTTAAATAATGCAGCAAAGTCATTAAATAATGCTGCAGAGTCCTTAAATAATGCAGCAAATTCCTTAAATAATGCAGCAAAGTCTTTAAATAATGCAATAAAGTCCATAAATAATGCAGCAAAGTCCTTAAATAATGCAGCAGAGTACTGAAATACCGCAGCAGGGTCCTTAAATAATGAAGCAAAGTCATTAAATAATGAAGTAGAGTCCTTAAATAATGCAACAACGTCCTTAAATGATGCAGCAGAGTCCTTAAATAATGCAACAAAGTCCTTAAATAATGCAGCAGAGTCCTTAAATAATGCAGCAGAGTACTGAAATACTGCAGCAGGGTCCTTAAATAATGCAGCAAAGTCGTTAAATAATGAAGTAGAGTCCTTAAATAATGCAAAAAAGTCCTTAAATGATGCAACAGAGTCCTTAAATAATGCAACAAATTCCTTAAATAATGCAGCAGAGTCCTTAAATAATGCAACAAAGTCCTTAAACAATGCAGCAGAGTCCTTAAATAATGCAGAAGAGTCCTTAAATAATGCAACCAAGACCTTAAATAATGCAGCAGAGTCCTTAAATAATGCAACAAAGTACTTAAATAATGCAGCAGAGTCCTTAAGTAACGTAGCAGAGTACTTAAATAATGCAGCAAAGTCATTAAATAATGCAGCAGAGTCCTTTAATAATGCAACAAATTCCTTAAATAATGCAGCAGAGTCCTTAAATAATGCAATAAAGTCCATAAATAATGCAGCAAAGTCCTTAAATAATTCAGCAGAGTGCTGAAATACCGCAGCAGGGTCCTTAAATAATGCAGCAGAGTCCTTAAATAATGCAACAAAGTCCTTAAATAATGCAGCAGGGTCCTTAAATAATGCAACAAAGTCCTTAAATAATGCAGCAGAGTCCTTAAATAATGCAGCAAAGTCCTTAAATAATGCAACAAAGTCCTTAAATAATGCAGCAGGGTCCTTAAATAATGCAACAAAGTCCTTAAATAATGCAGCAGAGTCCTTAAATAATGCAGCAAAGTCCTTAAATAATGCAGCAGAGTCCTTAAATAATCCAGCCAAGTCCTTAAATAATGCAGCAAAGTCCTTAAATAATGCAGCAGAGTACTGAAATACTGCAGCAGGATCCTTAAATAATGCAGCAGAGTCCTTAAATAATGCAACAAAGTCCTTAAATAATGCAGAACAGTCCTTAAATAATGCAGCAAAGTCCTTAAATAATGCAACAAAGTCCTTAAATAATGCAACAAAGTCCTTAAATAATGCAGCAGAGTCCTTAAATAATGCAACAAAGTACTTAAATAATGCAGAAGAGTCCTTAAATAATGCAACAAAGTCCTTAAATAATGCAGCTGAGTACTTAAATAATGCAACAAAGTACTTAAATAATGCAGCAGAGTCCTTAAGTACCGTATCAGAGTCCTTAAATAATGCAGCAAAGTCCTTAAATAATGCAGCAAAGTCCTTAAATAATGCAACAAAGTCCTTAAATAATGCAGCAGATTACTGAAATACTGCAGCAGGGTCCTTAAATAATGCAGCAGAGTACTTAAATAATGCAACAAAGTCCTTAAATAATGCAGCAGAGTCCTTAAATAATGCAACAAAGTCCTTAAATAATGCAGCAGAGTCCTTAAATAATGCAGCATAGTACTGAAATACCGCAGCAGGGTCCTTAAATAATGCAGCAAAGTCGTTAAATAATGAAGTAGAGTCCTTAAATAATGCAACAAAGTCCCTAAATGATGCAGCAGAGTCCTTAAATAATTCAGCAGAGTGCTGAAATACCGCAGCAGGGTCCTTAAATAATGCAGCAGAGTCCTTAAATAATGCAACAAAGTCCTTAAATAATGCAGCAGGGTCCTTAAATAATGCAACAAAGTCCTTAAATAATGCAGCAGAGTCCTTAAATAATGCAGCAAAGTCCTTAAATAATGCAGCAGAGTCCTTAGATAATCCAGCCAAGTCCTTAAATAATGCAGCAAAGTCCTTAAATAATGCAGCAGAGTACTGAAATACCGCAGCAGGATCCTTAAATAATGCAGCAGAGTCCTTAAATAATGCAACAAAGTCCTTAAATAATGCAGAACAGCCTTTAAATAATGCAATAAAGTCCTTAAATAATGCAGCAAAGTCCTTAAATAATGCAGCAGAGTCCTTAAATAATGCAACAAAGTCCTTAAATAATGCAACAAAGTCCTTAAATAATGCAGCAGAGTCCTTAAATAATGCAGCACATTACTTAAATAATGCAGCAGAGTCCTTAAATAATCCAGCCAAGTCCTTAAATACTGCAGCAGAGTACTTAAATAATGCAGCAGAGTCCTTAAATAATGCAACAAATTCCTTAAATAATGCAGCAGAGTCCTTAAACAATGCAATAAAGTCCATAAATAATGCAGCAAAGTCCTTAAATAATTCAGCAGAGTGCTGAAATACCGCAGCAGGGTCCTTAAATAATGCAGCAGAGTCCTTAAATAATGCAACAAAGTCCTTAAATAATGCAGCAGGGTCCTTAAATAATGCAACAAAGTCCTTAAATAATGCAGCAGAGTCCTTAAATAATGCAGCAAAGTCCTTAAATAATGCAGCAGAGTCCTTAAATAATCCAGCCAAGTCCTTAAATAATGCAGCAAAGTCCTTAAATAATGCAGCAGAGTACTGAAATACCGCAGCAGGATCCTTAAATAATGCAGCAGAGTCCTTAAATAATGCAACAAAGTCCTTAAATAATGCAGAACAGTCCTTACATAATGCAATAAAGTCCTTAAATAATGCAGCAAAGTCCTTAAATAATGCAGCAGAGTCCTTAAATAATGCAACAAAGTCCTTAAATAATGCAACAAAGTCCTTAAATAATGCAGCAGAGTCCTTAAATAATGCAACAAAATACTTAAATAATGCAGAAGAGTCCTTAAATAATACAACAAAGTCCTTAAATAATGCAGCTGAGTACTTAAATAATGCAACAAAGTACTTAAATAATGCAGCAGAGTCCTTAAGTACCGTATCAGAGTCCTTAAATAATGCAGCAAAGTCCTTAAATAATGCAGCAGAGTCCTTAAATAATGCAGCAAAGTCCTTAAATAATGCAACAAAGTCCTTAAATAATGCAGCAGATTACTGAAATACTGCAGCAGGGTCCTTAAATAATGCAGCAGAGTCCTTAAATAATGCAACAAAGTCCTTAAATAATGCAGCAGAGTCCTTAAATAATGCAACAAAGTCCTTAAATAATGCAGCAGAGTCCTTAAATAATGCAGCAGAGTACTGAAATACCGCAGCAGGGTCCTTAAATAATGCAGCAAAGTCGTTAAATAATGAAGTAGAGTCCTTAAATAATGCAACAAAGTCCTTAAATGATGCAGCAGAGTCCTTAAATAATGCAACAAAGTCCTTAAATAATGCAGCAGAGTCCTTAAATAATGCAACAAAGTCCTTAAACAATGCAGCAGAGTCCTTAAATAATGCAGAAGAGTCCTTAAATAATGCAACCAAGACCTTAAATAATGCAGCAGAGTCCTTAAATAATGCAACAAAGTACTTAAATAATGCAGCAGAGTCCTTAAGTACCGTAGCAGAGTCCTTAAATACTGCAGCAAAGTCCTTAAATAAAGCAGCAGAGTCCTTAAATAATGCAGCAAAGTCATTAAATAATGCAGCAGAGTCCTTAAATAATGCAACAAATTCCTTAAATAATGCAGCAGAGTCCTTAAATAATGCAATAAAGTCCATAAATAATGCAGCAAAGTCCTTAAATAATTCAGCAGAGTGCTGAAATACCGCAGCAGGGTCCTTAAATAATGCAGCAGAGTCCTTAAATAATGCAGCAGGGTCCTTAAATAATGCAACAAAGTCCTTAAATAATGCAGCAGAGTCCTTAAAAAATGCAGCAAAGTCTGTAAATAATGCAGCAGAGTCCTTAAATAATCCAGCCAAGTCCTTAAATAATGCAACAAAGTCCTTAAATAATGCAGCAGATTACTGAAATACTGCAGCAGGGTCCTTAAATAATGCAGCAGAGTCCTTAAATAATGCAACAAAGTCCTTAAATAATGCAGCAGAGTCCTTAAATAATGCAACAAAGTCCTTAAATAATGCAGCAGAGTCCTTAAATAATGCAGTAAAGTCCTTAAATAATGCAGCACAGTCCTTAAATAATACAGCCAAGTCCTTAAATAATGCAGCAAAGTCTTTAAATAATGCAATAAAGTCCATAAATAATGCAGCAAAGTCCTCAAATAATGCAGCAGAGTACTGAAATACCGCAGCAGGATCCTTAAATAATGCAGCAGAGTCCTTAAATAATGCAACAAAGTCCTTAAATAATGCAGAACAGTCCTTAAATAATGCAATAAAGTCCTTAAATAATGCAGCAAAGTCCTTAAATATTGCAACAAAGTCCTTAAATAATGCAGCAGAGTCCTTAAATAATGCAGCAGAGTCCTTAAATAATCCAGCCAAGTCCTTAAATACTGCAGCAGAGTACTTAAATAATGCAGCAAGGTCCTTAAATAATGCAGCAGAGTCCTTAAATAATGCAGCAAAGTCCTTAAATAATGCAGCACAGTCCTTAAATAATCCAGCCAAGTCCTTAAATAATGCAGCAATGTCTTTAAATAATGCAATAAAGTCCATAAATAATGCAGCAAATTCCTTAAATAATGCAGCAGAGTACTGAAATACCGCAGCAGGATCCTTAAATAATGCAGCAGAGTCCTTAAATAATGCAACAAAGTCCTTAAATAATGCAGAACAGTCCTTAAATAATGCAATAAAGTCCTTAAATAATGCAGCAAAGTCCTTAAATAATGCAGCAGAGTCCTTAAATAATGCAACAAAGTCCTTAAATAATGCAGCAGAGTCCTTAAATAATGCAAGAAAGTCCTTAAATAATGCAGCACATTCCTTAAATAATGCAGCAGAGTCCTTAAATAATGCAACAAAGTCCTTAAATAATGCAGCAGAGTCCTTAAATAATGCAACAAAGTCCTTAAATAATGCAACAAAGTCCTTAAATAATGCAGAACAGTCTTTAAATAATGCAATAAAGTCCTTAAATAATGCAGCAAAGTCCTTAAATAATGCAGCATAGTCCTTAAATAATGCAACAAAGTCCTTAAATAATGCAACAAAGTCCTTAAATAATGCAGCAGAGTCCTTAAATAATGCAGCACATTACTTAAATAATGCAGCAGAGTCCTTAAATAATCCAGCCAAGTCCTTAAATACTGCAGCAGAGTACTTAAATAATGCAGCAGAGTCCTTAAATAATGCAACAAATTCCTTAAATAATGCAGCAGAGTCCTTAAATAATGCAATAAAGTCCATAAATAATGCAGCAAAGTCCTTAATTAATTCAGCAGAGTGCTGAAATACCGCAGCAGGGTCCTTAAATAATGCAGCAGAGTCCTTAAATAATGCAGCAAAGTCCTTAAATAATGCAGCAGGGTCCTTAAATAATGCAACAAAGTCCTTAAATAATGCAGCAGAGTCCTTAAATAATGCAGCAATGTCCTTAAATAATGCAGCAGAGTCCTTAAATAATCCAGCCAAGTCCTTAAATAATGCAGCAAAGTCCTTAAATAATGCAGCAGAGTACTGAAATACCGCAGCAGGATCCTTAAATAATGCAGCAGAGTCCTTAAATAATGCAACAAAGTCCTTAAATAATGCAGAACAGTCCTTAAATAATGCAATAAAGTCCTTAAATAATGCAGCAAAGTCCTTAAATAATGCAGCAGAGTCCTTAAATAATGCAACAAAGTCCTTAAATAATGCAGCAGAGTCCTTAAATAATGAAAGAAAGTCCTTAAATAATGCAGCACATTCCTTAAATAATGCAGCAGAGTCCTTAAATAATGCAACAAAGTCCTTAAATAATGCAGCAGAGTCCTTAAATAATGCAACAAAGTCCTTAAATAATGCAACAAAGTCCTTAAATAATGCAGAACAGTCTTTAAATAATGCAATAAAGTCCTTAAATAATGCAGCAAAGTCCTTAAATAATGCAGCATAGTCCTTAAATAATGCAACAAAGTCCTTAAATAATGCAACAAAGTCCTTAAATAATGCAGCAGAGTCCTTAAATAATGCAGCACATTACTTAAATAATGCAGCAGAGTCCTTAAATAATCCAGCCAAGTCCTTAAATACTGCAGCAGAGTACTTAAATAATGCAGCAGAGTCCTTAAATAATGCAACAAATTCCTTAAATAATGCAGCAGAGTCCTTAAATAATGCAATAAAGTCCATAAATAATGCAGCAAAGTCCTTAATTAATTCAGCAGAGTGCTGAAATACCGCAGCAGGGTCCTTAAATAATGCAGCAGAGTCCTTAAATAATGCAGCAAAGTCCTTAAATAATGCAGCAGGGTCCTTAAATAATGCAACAAAGTCTTTAAATAATGCAGCAGAGTCCTTAAATAATGCAGCAAAGTCCTTAAATAATGCAGCAGAGTCCTTAAATAATCCAGCCAAGTCCTTAAATAATGCAGCAAAGTCCTTAAATAATGCAGCAGAGTACTGAAATACCGCAGCAGGATCCTTAAATAATGCAGCAGAGTCCTTAAATAATGCAACAAAGTCCTTAAATAATGCAGAACAGTCCTTAAATAATGCAATAAAGTCCTTAAATAATGCAGCAAAGTCCTTAAATAATGCAGCAGAGTCCTTAAATAATGCAACAAAGTCCTTAAATAATGCAACAAAGTCCTTAAATAATGCAGCAGAGTCCTTAAATAATGCAACAAAATACTTAAATAATGCAGAACAGTCCTTAAATAATGCAATAAAGTCCTTAAATAATGCAGCAAAGTCCTTAAATATTGCAACAAAGTCCTTAAATAATGCAGCAGAGTCCTTAAATAATGCAGCAGAGTCCTTAAATAATCCAGCCAAGTCCTTAAATACTGCAGCAGAGTACTTAAATAATGCAGCAAGGTCCTTAAATAATGCAGCAGAGTCCTTAAATAATGCAGCAAAGTCCTTAAATAATGCAGCACAGTCCTTAAATAATCCAGCCAAGTCCTTAAATAATGCAGCAATGTCTTTAAATAATGCAATAAAGTCCATAAATAATGCAGCAAATTCCTTAAATAATGCAGCAGAGTACTGAAATACCGCAGCAGGATCCTTAAATAATGCAGCAGAGTCCTTAAATAATGCAACAAAGTCCTTAAATAATGCAGAACAGTCCTTAAATAATGCAATAAAGTCCTTAAATAATGCAGCAAAGTCCTTAAATAATGCAGCAGAGTCCTTAAATAATGCAACAAAGTCCTTAAATAATGCAGCAGAGTCCTTAAATAATGCAAGAAAGTCCTTAAATAATGCAGCACATTCCTTAAATAATGCAGCAGAGTCCTTAAATAATGCAACAAAGTCCTTAAATAATGCAGCAGAGTCCTTAAATAATGCAACAAAGTCCTTAAATAATGCAACAAAGTCCTTAAATAATGCAGAACAGTCTTTAAATAATGCAATAAAGTCCTTAAATAATGCAGCAAAGTCCTTAAATAATGCAGCATAGTCCTTAAATAATGCAACAAAGTCCTTAAATAATGCAACAAAGTCCTTAAATAATGCAGCAGAGTCCTTAAATAATGCAGCACATTACTTAAATAATGCAGCAGAGTCCTTAAATAATCCAGCCAAGTACTTAAATACTGCAGCAGAGTACTTAA
This sequence comes from Phyllobates terribilis, assembly GCF_046119375.1. NCBI lineage: Eukaryota > Metazoa > Chordata > Amphibia > Anura > Dendrobatidae > Phyllobates > Phyllobates terribilis. The sequence continues at coordinate 951,998 of NW_027363363.1, forward strand.
ATAATGCAGCAGAGTCCTTAAATAATGCAACAAATTCCTTAAATAATGCAACAAAGTCCTTAAATAATGCAGCAGAGTCCTTAAATAATGCAACAAAATACTTAAATAATGCAGAAGAGTCCTTAAATAATGCAGAACAGTCCTTAAATAATGCAATAAAGTCCTTAAATAATGCAGCAAAGTCCTTAAATAATGCAGCAGAGTCCTTAAATAATGCAACAAAGTCCTTAAATAATGCAACAAAGTCCTTAAATAATGCAGCAGAGTCCTTAAATAATGCAACAAAATACTTAAATAATGCAGAACAGTCCTTAAATAATGCAATAAAGTCCTTAAATAATGCAGCAAAGTCCTTAAATATTGCAACAAAGTCCTTAAATAATGCAGCAGAGTCCTTAAATAATGCAGCAGAGTCCTTAAATAATCCAGCCAAGTCCTTAAATACTGCAGCAGAGTACTTAAATAATGCAGCAAGGTCCTTAAATAATGCAGCAGAGTCCTTAAATAATGCAGCAAAGTCCTTAAATAATGCAGCACAGTCCTTAAATAATCCAGCCAAGTCCTTAAATAATGCAGCAATGTCTTTAAATAATGCAATAAAGTCCATAAATAATGCAGCAAATTCCTTAAATAATGCAGCAGAGTACTGAAATACCGCAGCAGGATCCTTAAATAATGCAGCAGAGTCCTTAAATAATGCAACAAAGTCCTTAAATAATGCAGAACAGTCCTTAAATAATGCAATAAAGTCCTTAAATAATGCAGCAAAGTCCTTAAATAATGCAGCAGAGTCCTTAAATAATGCAACAAAGTCCTTAAATAATGCAGCAGAGTCCTTAAATAATGCAAGAAAGTCCTTAAATAATGCAGCACATTCCTTAAATAATGCAGCAGAGTCCTTAAATAATGCAACAAAGTCCTTAAATAATGCAGCAGAGTCCTTAAATAATGCAACAAAGTCCTTAAATAATGCAACAAAGTCCTTAAATAATGCAGAACAGTCTTTAAATAATGCAATAAAGTCCTTAAATAATGCAGCAAAGTCCTTAAATAATGCAGCATAGTCCTTAAATAATGCAACAAAGTCCTTAAATAATGCAACAAAGTCCTTAAATAATGCAGCAGAGTCCTTAAATAATGCAGCACATTACTTAAATAATGCAGCAGAGTCCTTAAATAATCCAGCCAAGTACTTAAATACTGCAGCAGAGTACTTAAATAATGCAGCAGAGTCCTTAAATAATGCAACAAATTCCTTAAATAATGCAACAAAGTCCTTAAATAATGCAGCAGAGTCCTTAAATAATGCAACAAAATACTTAAATAATGCAGAAGAGTCCTTAAATAATGCAACAAAGTCCTTAAATAATGCAGCTGAGTACTTAAATAATGCAACAAAGTACTTAAATAATGCAGCAGAGTCCTTAAGTACCGTATCAGAGTCCTTAAATAATGCAGCAAAGTCCTTAAATAATGCAGCAGAGTCCTTAAATAATGCAGCAAAGTCCTTAAATAATGCAACAAAGTCCTTAAATAATGCAGCAGATTACTGAAATACTGCAGCAGGGTCCTTAAATAATGCAGCAGAGTCCTTAAATAATGCAACAAAGTCCTTAAATAATGCAGCAGAGTCCTTAAATAATGCAACAAAGTCCTTAAATAATGCAGCAGAGTCCTTAAATAATGCAGCAGAGTACTGAAATACCGCAGCAGGGTCCTTAAATAATGCAGCAAAGTCGTTAAATAATGAAGTAGAGTCCTTAAATAATGCAACAAAGTCCTTAAATGATGCAGCAGAGTCCTTAAATAATGCAACAAAGTCCTTAAATAATGCAGCAGAGTCCTTAAATAATGCAACAAATTCCTTAAATAATGCAGCAGAGTCCTTAAATAATGCAATAAAGTCCATAAATAATGCAGCAAAGTCCTTAAATAATTCAGCAGAGTGCTGAAATACCGCAGCAGGGTCCTTAAATAATGCAGCAGAGTCCTTAAATAATGCAACAAAGTCCTTAAATAATGCAGCAGGGTCCTTAAATAATGCAACAAAGTCCTTAAATAATGCAGCAGAGTCCTTAAAAAATGCAGCAAAGTCTGTAAATAATGCAGCAGAGTCCTTAAATAATCCAGCCAAGTCCTTAAATAATGCAACAACGTCCTTAAATAATGCAGCAGATTACTGAAATACTGCAGCAGGGTCCTTAAATAATGCAGCAGAGTCCTTAAATAATGCAACAAAGTCCTTAAATAATGCAGCAGAGTCCTTAAATAATGCAACAAAGTCCTTAAATAATGCAGCAGAGTCCTTAAATAATGCAGTAAAGTCCTTAAATAATGCAGCACAGTCCTTAAATAATACAGCCAAGTCCTTAAATAATGCAGCAAAGTCTTTAAATAATGCAATAAAGTCCATAAATAATGCAGCAAAGTCCTTAAATAATGCAGCAGAGTACAGAAATACTGCAGCAGGATCCTTAAATAATGCAGCAGAGTCCTTAAATAATGCAACAAAGTCCTTAAATAATGCAGAACAGTCCTTAAATAATGCAATAAAGTCCTTAAATAATGCAGCAAAGTCCTTAAATATTGCAGCAGAGTCCTTAAATAATGCAACAAAGTCCTTAAATAATGCAACAAAGTCCTTAAATAATGCAGCAGAGTCCTTAAATAATGAAGCAGAGTCCTTAAATAATCCAGCCAAGTCCTTAAATACTGCAGCAGAGTACTTAAATAATGCAGCAAGGTCCTTAAATAATGCAGCAGAGTCCTTAAATAATGCAGCAAAGTCCTTAAATAATGCAGCACAGTCCTTAAATAATCCAGCCAAGTCCTTAAATAATGCAGCAATATCTTTAAATAATGCAATAAAGTCCATAAAAAATGCAGCAAATTCCTTAAATAATGCAGCAGAGTACTGAAATACCGCAGCAGGATCCTTAAATAATGCAGCAGAGTCCTTAAATAATGCAACAAAGTCCTTAAATAATGCAGAACAGTACTTAAATAATGCAATAAAGTCCTTAAATAATGCAGCAAAGTCCTTAAATAATGCAGCAGAGTCCTTAAATAATGCAACAAAGTCCTTAAATAATGCAGCAGAGTCCTTAAATAATGCAAGAAAGTCCTTAAATAATGCAGCACATTCCTTAAATAATGCAGCAGAGTCCTTAAATAATGCAACAAAGTCCTTAAATAATGCAGCAGAGTCCTTAAATAATGCAAGAAAGTCCTTAAATAATGCAGCAAATTCCTTAAATAATGCAGCAAAGTCTTTAAATAATGCAATAAAGTCCTTAAATAATGCAGCAGATTACTGAAATACTGCAGCAGGGTCCTTAAATAATGCAGCAGAGTTCTTAAATAATGCAACAAAGTCCTTAAATAATGCAGGAGAGTCCTTAAATAATGCAACAAAGTCCTTAAATAATGCAGCAGAGTCCTTAAATAATGCAGCAAAGTCCTTAAATAATGCAGCACAGTCCTTAAATAATCCAGCCAAGTCCTTCAATAATGCAGCAAAGTCTTTAAATAATGCAATAAAGTCCATAAATGATGCAGCAAATTCCTTAAATAATGCAGCAGAGTACTGAAATACCGCAGCAGAATCCTTAAATAATGCAACAGAGTCCTTAAATAATGCAACAAAGTCCTTAAATAATGCAGAACAGTCCTTAAATAATGCAATAAAGTCCTTAAATAATGCAGCAAAGTCCTTAAATAATGCAGCAGAGTCCTTAAATAATGCAGCAAAGTCCTTAAATAATGCAACAAAGTCCTTAAATAATGCAGCAGAGTCCTTAAATAATGCAACAAAGTCCTTAAATAATGCAGCAGAGTCCTTAAATAATGCAGCACATTCCATAAATAATACAGCAGAGTCCTTAAATAATCCAGCCAAGTCCTTAAATAATGCAGAAAAGTCCTTAAATAATGCAGCAGAGTCCTTAAATACTGCTGCAGAGTCCTTAAATAATGCAGCAAAGTCCTTAAATACCACAGCAGAGTCCTTAAATAATGCAGCAAAGTATTTAAATAATGCAGCACAGTCCCTAAATAATCCAGCCAAGTCCTTAAATAATGCAGCAGAGTCCTTAAATAATGCAGAAAAGTCCTTAAATAATGCAGCAGAGTCCTTAAATACTTCTGCATAGTCCTTAAATAATGCAGCAAAGTCCTTGAATAATGCAGCAGAGTCCTTAAATAATGCAACAAAGTCCTTAAATAATGCAGAAGAGTCCTTAAATAATGCAACAAAGTTCTTAAATAATGCAGCAGAGTCCTAAAATACCACAGCAGAGTCCTTAAATAATGCAGCAAAGTCTTTAAATAATGCAACAAAGTCCTTAAATAATGCAGCAGAGACCTTAAATAATGCAGAAGAGTCCTTAAATAATCCAGCCAAGTCCTTAAATAATCCAGCCAAGTCCTTAAATAATGCAACAAAGTCCTTAAATAATGCATCAGAGTCCTTAAATAATGCAACAAAGTCCTTAAATAATGCAGCAGAGTCCTTAAATAATGCAGCACATTCCATAAATAATACAGCAGAGTCCTTAAATAATCCAGCCAAGTCCTTAAATAATGCAGAAAAGTCCTTAAATAATGCAGCAGAGTCCTTAAATACTGCTGCAGAGTCCTTAAATAATGCAGCAAAGTCCTTAAATACCACAGCAGAGTCCTTAAATAATGCAGCAAAGTATTTAAATAATGCAGCACAGTCCCTAAATAATCCAGCCAAGTCCTTAAATAATGCAGCAGAGTCCTTAAATAATGCAGAAAAGTCCTTAAATAATGCAGCAGAGTCCTTAAATACTTCTGCATAGTCCTTAAATAATGCAGCAAAGTCCTTGAATAATGCAGCAGAGTCCTTAAATAATGCAACAAAGTCCTTAAATAATGCAGAAGAGTCCTTAAATAATGCAACAAAGTTCTTAAATAATGCAGCAGAGTCCTAAAATACCACAGCAGAGTCCTTAAATAATGCAGCAAAGTCTTTAAATAATGCAACAAAGTCCTTAAATAATGCAGCAGAGACCTTAAATAATGCAGAAGAGTCCTTAAATAATCCAGCCAAGTCCTTAAATAATCCAGCCAAGTCCTTAAATAATGCAGCAGAGTCCTTAAATAATGCAACAAAATCCTTAAATAATGCAGAAGAGTCCTTAAATAATCCAGCCAAGTCCTTAAATCATGCAGCAGGGTCCTTAAATAATCCAGCCAAGTCCTTAAATAATGCAGCAGAGTCCTTAAATAATGCAGCAAAGTCATTAAATAATGCAGCAGAGTCCTTAAATACTTCAGCATAGTCCTTAAATAATGCAGCAAAGTCCTTGAATAATGCATCAGAGTCCTTAAATAATGCAACAAAGTCCTTAAATAATGCAGAAGAGTCCTTAAATAATGCAACAAAGTCCTTAAATAATGCAGCAGAATCCTTAAATAATGCAACAAAGTACTTAAATAATGCAGCAGAGTCCTTAAATAATGCAGCAAAGTCATTAAATAATGCTGCAGAGTCCTTAAATAATGCAGCAAATTCCTTAAATAATGCAGCAAAGTCTTTAAATAATGCAATAAAGTCCATAAATAATGCAGCAAAGTCCTTAAATAATGCAGCAGAGTACTGAAATACCGCAGCAGGGTCCTTAAATAATGCAGCAAAGTCATTAAATAATGAAGTAGAGTCCTTAAATAATGCAACAACGTCCTTAAATGATGCAGCAGAGTCCTTAAATAATGCAACAAAGTCCTTAAATAATGCAGCAGAGTCCTTAAATAATGCAGCAGAGTACTGAAATACTGCAGCAGGGTCCTTAAATAATGCAGCAAAGTCGTTAAATAATGAAGTAGAGTCCTTAAATAATGCAAAAAAGTCCTTAAATGATGCAACAGAGTCCTTAAATAATGCAACAAATTCCTTAAATAATGCAGCAGAGTCCTTAAATAATGCAACAAAGTACTTAAATAATGCAGCAGAGTCCTTAAATAATGCAACAAAGTACTTAAATAATGCAGCAGAGTCCTTAAGTAACGTAGCAGAGTACTTAAATAATGCAGCAAAGTCATTAAATAATGCAGCAGAGTCCTTTAATAATGCAACAAATTCCTTAAATAATGCAGCAGAGTCCTTAAATAATGCAATAAAGTCCATAAATAATGCAGCAAAGTCCTTATATAATTCAGCAGAGTGCTGAAATACCGCAGCAGGGTCCTTAAATAATGCAGCAGAGTCCTTAAATAATGCAACAAAGTCCTTAAATAATGCAGCAGGGTCCTTAAATAATGCAACAAAGTCCTTAAATAATGCAGCAGAGTCCTTAAATAATGCAGCAAAGTCCTTAAATAATGCAACAAAGTCCTTAAATAATGCAGCAGGGTCCTTAAATAATGCAACAAAGTCCTTAAATAATGCAGCAGAGTCCTTAAATAATGCAGCAAAGTCCTTAAATAATGCAGCAGAGTCCTTAAATAATCCAGCCAAGTCCTTAAATAATGCAGCAAAGTCCTTAAATAATGCAGCAGAGTACTGAAATACTGCAGCAGGATCCTTAAATAATGCAGCAGAGTCCTTAAATAATGCAACAAAGTCCTTAAATAATGCAGAACAGTCCTTAAATAATGCAGCAAAGTCCTTAAATAATGCAACAAAGTCCTTAAATAATGCAACAAAGTCCTTAAATAATGCAGCAGAGTCCTTAAATAATGCAACAAAGTACTTAAATAATGCAGAAGAGTCCTTAAATAATGCAACAAAGTCCTTAAATAATGCAGCTGAGTACTTAAATAATGCAACAAAGTACTTAAATAATGCAGCAGAGTCCTTAAGTACCGTATCAGAGTCCTTAAATAATGCAGCAAAGTCCTTAAATAATGCAGCAGAGTCCTTAAATAATGCAGCAAAGTCCTTAAATAATGCAACAAAGTCCTTAAATAATGCAGCAGATTACTGAAATACTGCAGCAGGGTCCTTAAATAATGCAGCAGAGTCCTTAAATAATGCAACAAAGTCCTTAAATAATGCAGCAGAGTCCTTAAATAATGCAACAAAGTCCTTAAATAATGCAGCAGAGTCCTTAAATAATGCAGCAGAGTACTGAAATACCGCAGCAGGGTCCTTAAATAATGCAGCAAAGTCGTTAAATAATGAAGTAGAGTCCTTAAATAATGCAACAAAGTCCTTAAATGATGCAGCAGAGTCCTTAAATAATGCAACAAAGTCCTTAAATAATGCAGCAGAGTCCTTAAATAATGCAACAAAGTCCTTAAACAATGCAGCAGAGTCCTTAAATAATGCAGAAGAGTCCTTAAATAATGCAACCAAGACCTTAAATAATGCAGCAGAGTCCTTAAATAATGCAACAAAGTACTTAAATAGTGCAGCAGAGTCCTTAAGTACCGTAGCAGAGTCCTTAAATACTGCAGCAAAGTCCATAAATAAAGCAGCAGAGTCCTTAAATAATGCAGCAAAGTCATTAAATAATGCAGCAGGGTCCTTAAATAATGCAACAAAGTCCTTAAATAATGCAGCAGAGTCCTTAAAAAATGCAGCAAAGTCTGTAAATAATGCAGCAGAGTCCTTAAATAATCCAGCCAAGTCCTTAAATAATGCAACAACGTCCTTAAATAATGCAGCAGAGTCCTTAAATACTTCTGCATAGTCCTTAAATAATGCAGCAAAGTCCTTGAATAATGCAGCAGAGTCCTTAAATAATGCAACAAAGTCCTTAAATAATGCAGAAGAGTCCTTAAATAATGCAACAAAGTTCTTAAATAATGCAGCAGAGTCCTAAAATACCACAGCAGAGTCCTTAAATAATGCAGCAAAGTCCTTAAATAATGCAACAAAGTCCTTAAATAATGCAGCAGATTACTGAAATACTGCAGCAGGGTCCTTAAATAATGCAGCAGAGTCCTTAAATAATGCAACAAAGTCCTTAAATAATGCAGCAGAGTCCTTAAATAATGCAACAAAGTCCTTAAATAATGCAGCAGAGTCCTTAAATAATGCAGCAGAGTACTGAAATACCGCAGCAGGGTCCTTAAATAATGCAGCAAAGTCGTTAAATAATGAAGTAGAGTCCTTAAATAATGCAACAAAGTCCTTAAATGATGCAGCAGAGTCCTTAAATAATGCAACAAAGTCCTTAAATAATGCAGCAGAGTCCTTAAATAATGCAACAAATTCCTTAAATAATGCAGCAGAGTCCTTAAATAATGCAATAAAGTCCATAAATAATGCAGCAAAGTCCTTAAATAATTCAGCAGAGTGCTGAAATACCGCAGCAGGGTCCTTAAATAATGCAGCAGAGTCCTTAAATAATGCAACAAAGTCCTTAAATAATGCAGCAGGGTCCTTAAATAATGCAACAAAGTCCTTAAATAATGCAGCAGAGTCCTTAAAAAATGCAGCAAAGTCTGTAAATAATGCAGCAGAGTCCTTAAATAATCCAGCCAAGTCCTTAAATAATGCAACAACGTCCTTAAATAATGCAGCAGATTACTGAAATACTGCAGCAGGGTCCTTAAATAATGCAGCAGAGTCCTTAAATAATGCAACAAAGTCCTTAAATAATGCAGCAGAGTCCTTAAATAATGCAACAAAGTCCTTAAATAATGCAGCAGAGTCCTTAAATAATGCAGTAAAGTCCTTAAATAATGCAGCACAGTCCTTAAATAATACAGCCAAGTCCTTAAATAATGCAGCAAAGTCTTTAAATAATGCAATAAAGTCCATAAATAATGCAGCAAAGTCCTTAAATAATGCAGCAGAGTACAGAAATACTGCAGCAGGATCCTTAAATAATGCAGCAGAGTCCTTAAATAATGCAACAAAGTCCTTAAATAATGCAGAACAGTCCTTAAATAATGCAATAAAGTCCTTAAATAATGCAGCAAAGTCCTTAAATATTGCAGCAGAGTCCTTAAATAATGCAACAAAGTCCTTAAATAATGCAACAAAGTCCTTAAATAATGCAGCAGAGTCCTTAAATAATGAAGCAGAGTCCTTAAATAATCCAGCCAAGTCCTTAAATACTGCAGCAGAGTACTTAAATAATGCAGCAAGGTCCTTAAATAATGCAGCAGAGTCCTTAAATAATGCAGCAAAGTCCTTAAATAATGCAGCACAGTCCTTAAATAATCCAGCCAAGTCCTTAAATAATGCAGCAATATCTTTAAATAATGCAATAAAGTCCATAAAAAATGCAGCAAATTCCTTAAATAATGCAGCAGAGTACTGAAATACCGCAGCAGGATCCTTAAATAATGCAGCAGAGTCCTTAAATAATGCAACAAAGTCCTTAAATAATGCAGAACAGTACTTAAATAATGCAATAAAGTCCTTAAATAATGCAGCAAAGTCCTTAAATAATGCAGCAGAGTCCTTAAATAATGCAACAAAGTCCTTAAATAATGCAGCAGAGTCCTTAAATAATGCAAGAAAGTCCTTAAATAATGCAGCACATTCCTTAAATAATGCAGCAGAGTCCTTAAATAATGCAACAAAGTCCTTAAATAATGCAGCAGAGTCCTTAAATAATGCAAGAAAGTCCTTAAATAATGCAGCAAATTCCTTAAATAATGCAGCAAAGTCTTTAAATAATGCAATAAAGTCCTTAAATAATGCAGCAGATTACTGAAATACTGCAGCAGGGTCCTTAAATAATGCAGCAGAGTTCTTAAATAATGCAACAAAGTCCTTAAATAATGCAGGAGAGTCCTTAAATAATGCAACAAAGTCCTTAAATAATGCAGCAGAGTCCTTAAATAATGCAGCAAAGTCCTTAAATAATGCAGCACAGTCCTTAAATAATCCAGCCAAGTCCTTCAATAATGCAGCAAAGTCTTTAAATAATGCAATAAAGTCCATAAATGATGCAGCAAATTCCTTAAATAATGCAGCAGAGTACTGAAATACCGCAGCAGAATCCTTAAATAATGCAACAGAGTCCTTAAATAATGCAACAAAGTCCTTAAATAATGCAGAACAGTCCTTAAATAATGCAATAAAGTCCTTAAATAATGCAGCAAAGTCCTTAAATAATGCAGCAGAGTCCTTAAATAATGCAGCAAAGTCCTTAAATAATGCAACAAAGTCCTTAAATAATGCAGCAGAGTCCTTAAATAATGCAACAAAGTCCTTAAATAATGCAGCAGAGTCCTTAAATAATGCAGCACATTCCATAAATAATACAGCAGAGTCCTTAAATAATCCAGCCAAGTCCTTAAATAATGCAGAAAAGTCCTTAAATAATGCAGCAGAGTCCTTAAATACTGCTGCAGAGTCCTTAAATAATGCAGCAAAGTCCTTAAATACCACAGCAGAGTCCTTAAATAATGCAGCAAAGTATTTAAATAATGCAGCACAGTCCCTAAATAATCCAGCCAAGTCCTTAAATAATGCAGCAGAGTCCTTAAATAATGCAGAAAAGTCCTTAAATAATGCAGCAGAGTCCTTAAATACTTCTGCATAGTCCTTAAATAATGCAGCAAAGTCCTTGAATAATGCAGCAGAGTCCTTAAATAATGCAACAAAGTCCTTAAATAATGCAGAAGAGTCCTTAAATAATGCAACAAAGTTCTTAAATAATGCAGCAGAGTCCTAAAATACCACAGCAGAGTCCTTAAATAATGCAGCAAAGTCTTTAAATAATGCAACAAAGTCCTTAAATAATGCAGCAGAGACCTTAAATAATGCAGAAGAGTCCTTAAATAATCCAGCCAAGTCCTTAAATAATCCAGCCAAGTCCTTAAATAATGCAACAAAGTCCTTAAATAATGCATCAGAGTCCTTAAATAATGCAACAAAGTCCTTAAATAATGCAGCAGAGTCCTTAAATAATGCAGCACATTCCATAAATAATACAGCAGAGTCCTTAAATAATCCAGCCAAGTCCTTAAATAATGCAGAAAAGTCCTTAAATAATGCAGCAGAGTCCTTAAATACTGCTGCAGAGTCCTTAAATAATGCAGCAAAGTCCTTAAATACCACAGCAGAGTCCTTAAATAATGCAGCAAAGTATTTAAATAATGCAGCACAGTCCCTAAATAATCCAGCCAAGTCCTTAAATAATGCAGCAGAGTCCTTAAATAATGCAGAAAAGTCCTTAAATAATGCAGCAGAGTCCTTAAATACTTCTGCATAGTCCTTAAATAATGCAGCAAAGTCCTTGAATAATGCAGCAGAGTCCTTAAATAATGCAACAAAGTCCTTAAATAATGCAGAAGAGTCCTTAAATAATGCAACAAAGTTCTTAAATAATGCAGCAGAGTCCTAAAATACCACAGCAGAGTCCTTAAATAATGCAGCAAAGTCTTTAAATAATGCAACAAAGTCCTTAAATAATGCAGCAGAGACCTTAAATAATGCAGAAGAGTCCTTAAATAATCCAGCCAAGTCCTTAAATAATCCAGCCAAGTCCTTAAATAATGCAGCAGAGTCCTTAAATAATGCAACAAAATCCTTAAATAATGCAGAAGAGTCCTTAAATAATCCAGCCAAGTCCTTAAATCATGCAGCAGGGTCCTTAAATAATCCAGCCAAGTCCTTAAATAATGCAGCAGAGTCCTTAAATAATGCAGCAAAGTCATTAAATAATGCAGCAGAGTCCTTAAATACTTCAGCATAGTCCTTAAATAATGCAGCAAAGTCCTTGAATAATGCATCAGAGTCCTTAAATAATGCAACAAAGTCCTTAAATAATGCAGAAGAGTCCTTAAATAATGCAACAAAGTCCTTAAATAATGCAGCAGAATCCTTAAATAATGCAACAAAGTACTTAAATAATGCAGCAGAGTCCTTAAATAATGCAGCAAAGTCATTAAATAATGCTGCAGAGTCCTTAAATAATGCAGCAAATTCCTTAAATAATGCAGCAAAGTCTTTAAATAATGCAATAAAGTCCATAAATAATGCAGCAAAGTCCTTAAATAATGCAGCAGAGTACTGAAATACCGCAGCAGGGTCCTTAAATAATGCAGCAAAGTCATTAAATAATGAAGTAGAGTCCTTAAATAATGCAACAACGTCCTTAAATGATGCAGCAGAGTCCTTAAATAATGCAACAAAGTCCTTAAATAATGCAGCAGAGTCCTTAAATAATGCAGCAGAGTACTGAAATACTGCAGCAGGGTCCTTAAATAATGCAGCAAAGTCGTTAAATAATGAAGTAGAGTCCTTAAATAATGCAAAAAAGTCCTTAAATGATGCAACAGAGTCCTTAAATAATGCAACAAATTCCTTAAATAATGCAGCAGAGTCCTTAAATAATGCAACAAAGTACTTAAATAATGCAGCAGAGTCCTTAAATAATGCAACAAAGTACTTAAATAATGCAGCAGAGTCCTTAAGTAACGTAGCAGAGTACTTAAATAATGCAGCAAAGTCATTAAATAATGCAGCAGAGTCCTTTAATAATGCAACAAATTCCTTAAATAATGCAGCAGAGTCCTTAAATAATGCAATAAAGTCCATAAATAATGCAGCAAAGTCCTTATATAATTCAGCAGAGTGCTGAAATACCGCAGCAGGGTCCTTAAATAATGCAGCAGAGTCCTTAAATAATGCAACAAAGTCCTTAAATAATGCAGCAGGGTCCTTAAATAATGCAACAAAGTCCTTAAATAATGCAGCAGAGTCCTTAAATAATGCAGCAAAGTCCTTAAATAATGCAACAAAGTCCTTAAATAATGCAGCAGGGTCCTTAAATAATGCAACAAAGTCCTTAAATAATGCAGCAGAGTCCTTAAATAATGCAGCAAAGTCCTTAAATAATGCAGCAGAGTCCTTAAATAATCCAGCCAAGTCCTTAAATAATGCAGCAAAGTCCTTAAATAATGCAGCAGAGTACTGAAATACTGCAGCAGGATCCTTAAATAATGCAGCAGAGTCCTTAAATAATGCAACAAAGTCCTTAAATAATGCAGAACAGTCCTTAAATAATGCAGCAAAGTCCTTAAATAATGCAACAAAGTCCTTAAATAATGCAACAAAGTCCTTAAATAATGCAGCAGAGTCCTTAAATAATGCAACAAAGTACTTAAATAATGCAGAAGAGTCCTTAAATAATGCAACAAAGTCCTTAAATAATGCAGCTGAGTACTTAAATAATGCAACAAAGTACTTAAATAATGCAGCAGAGTCCTTAAGTACCGTATCAGAGTCCTTAAATAATGCAGCAAAGTCCTTAAATAATGCAGCAGAGTCCTTAAATAATGCAGCAAAGTCCTTAAATAATGCAACAAAGTCCTTAAATAATGCAGCAGATTACTGAAATACTGCAGCAGGGTCCTTAAATAATGCAGCAGAGTCCTTAAATAATGCAACAAAGTCCTTAAATAATGCAGCAGAGTCCTTAAATAATGCAACAAAGTCCTTAAATAATGCAGCAGAGTCCTTAAATAATGCAGCAGAGTACTGAAATACCGCAGCAGGGTCCTTAAATAATGCAGCAAAGTCGTTAAATAATGAAGTAGAGTCCTTAAATAATGCAACAAAGTCCTTAAATGATGCAGCAGAGTCCTTAAATAATGCAACAAAGTCCTTAAATAATGCAGCAGAGTCCTTAAATAATGCAACAAAGTCCTTAAACAATGCAGCAGAGTCCTTAAATAATGCAGAAGAGTCCTTAAATAATGCAACCAAGACCTTAAATAATGCAGCAGAGTCCTTAAATAATGCAACAAAGTACTTAAATAGTGCAGCAGAGTCCTTAAGTACCGTAGCAGAGTCCTTAAATACTGCAGCAAAGTCCATAAATAAAGCAGCAGAGTCCTTAAATAATGCAGCAAAGTCATTAAATAATGCAGCAGGGTCCTTAAATAATGCAACAAAGTCCTTAAATAATGCAGCAGAGTCCTTAAAAAATGCAGCAAAGTCTGTAAATAATGCAGCAGAGTCCTTAAATAATCCAGCCAAGTCCTTAAATAATGCAACAACGTCCTTAAATAATGCAGCAGAGTCCTTAAATACTTCTGCATAGTCCTTAAATAATGCAGCAAAGTCCTTGAATAATGCAGCAGAGTCCTTAAATAATGCAACAAAGTCCTTAAATAATGCAGAAGAGTCCTTAAATAATGCAACAAAGTTCTTAAATAATGCAGCAGAGTCCTAAAATACCACAGCAGAGTCCTTAAATAATGCAGCAAAGTCTTTAAATAATGCAACAAAGTCCTTAAATAATGCAGCAGAGACCTTAAATAATGCAGAAGAGTCCTTAAATAATCCAGCCAAGTCCTTAAATAATCCAGCCAAGTCCTTAAATAATGCAGCAGAGTCCTTAAATAATGCAACAAAATCCTTAAATAATGCAGAAGAGTCCTTAAATAATCCAGCCAAGTCCTTAAATCATGCAGCAGGGTCCTTAAATAATCCAGCCAAGTCCTTAAATAATGCAGCAGAGTCCTTAAATAATGCAGCAAAGTCATTAAATAATGCAGCAGAGTCCTTAAATACTTCAGCATAGTCCTTAAATAATGCAGCAAAGTCCTTGAATAATGCATCAGAGTCCTTAAATAATGCAACAAAGTCCTTAAATAATGCAGAAGAGTCCTTAAATAATGCAACAAAGTCCTTAAATAATGCAGCAGAATCCTTAAATAATGCAACAAAGTACTTAAATAATGCAGCAGAGTCCTTAAATAATGCAGCAAAGTCATTAAATAATGCTGCAGAGTCCTTAAATAATGCAGCAAATTCCTTAAATAATGCAGCAAAGTCTTTAAATAATGCAATAAAGTCCATAAATAATGCAGCAAAGTCCTTAAATAATGCAGCAGAGTACTGAAATACCCGCAGCAGGGTCCTTAAATAATGCAGCAAAGTCATTAAATAATGAAGTAGAGTCCTTAAATAATGCAACAACGTCCTTAAATGATGCAGCAGAGTCCTTAAATAATGCAACAAAGTCCTTAAATAATGCAGCAGAGTCCTTAAATAATGCAGCAGAGTACTGAAATACTGCAGCAGGGTCCTTAAATAATGCAGCAAAGTCGTTAAATAATGAAGTAGAGTCCTTAAATAATGCAAAAAAGTCCTTAAATGATGCAACAGAGTCCTTAAATAATGCAACAAATTCCTTAAATAATGCAGCAGAGTCCTTAAATAATGCAACAAAGTACTTAAATAATGCAGCAGAGTCCTTAAATAATGCAACAAAGTACTTAAATAATGCAGCAGAGTCCTTAAGTAACGTAGCAGAGTACTTAAATAATGCAGCAAAGTCATTAAATAATGCAGCAGAGTCCTTTAATAATGCAACAAATTCCTTAAATAATGCAGCAGAGTCCTTAAATAATGCAATAAAGTCCATAAATAATGCAGCAAAGTCCTTATATAATTCAGCAGAGTGCTGAAATACCGCAGCAGGGTCCTTAAATAATGCAGCAGAGTCCTTAAATAATGCAACAAAGTCCTTAAATAATGCAGCAGGGTCCTTAAATAATGCAACAAAGTCCTTAAATAATGCAGCAGAGTCCTTAAATAATGCAGCAAAGTCCTTAAATAATGCAACAAAGTCCTTAAATAATGCAGCAGGGTCCTTAAATAATGCAACAAAGTCCTTAAATAATGCAGCAGAGTCCTTAAATAATGCAGCAAAGTCCTTAAATAATGCAGCAGAGTCCTTAAATAATCCAGCCAAGTCCTTAAATAATGCAGCAAAGTCCTTAAATAATGCAGCAGAGTACTGAAATACTGCAGCAGGATCCTTAAATAATGCAGCAGAGTCCTTAAATAATGCAACAAAGTCCTTAAATAATGCAGAACAGTCCTTAAATAATGCAGCAAAGTCCTTAAATAATGCAACAAAGTCCTTAAATAATGCAACAAAGTCCTTAAATAATGCAGCAGAGTCCTTAAATAATGCAACAAAGTACTTAAATAATGCAGAAGAGTCCTTAAATAATGCAACAAAGTCCTTAAATAATGCAGCTGAGTACTTAAATAATGCAACAAAGTACTTAAATAATGCAGCAGAGTCCTTAAGTACCGTATCAGAGTCCTTAAATAATGCAGCAAAGTCCTTAAATAATGCAGCAGAGTCCTTAAATAATGCAGCAAAGTCCTTAAATAATGCAACAAAGTCCTTAAATAATGCAGCAGATTACTGAAATACTGCAGCAGGGTCCTTAAATAATGCAGCAGAGTCCTTAAATAATGCAACAAAGTCCTTAAATAATGCAGCAGAGTCCTTAAATAATGCAACAAAGTCCTTAAATAATGCAGCAGAGTCCTTAAATAATGCAGCAGAGTACTGAAATACCGCAGCAGGGTCCTTAAATAATGCAGCAAAGTCGTTAAATAATGAAGTAGAGTCCTTAAATAATGCAACAAAGTCCTTAAATGATGCAGCAGAGTCCTTAAATAATGCAACAAAGTCCTTAAATAATGCAGCAGAGTCATTAAATAATGCAACAAAGTCCTTAAACAATGCAGCAGAGTCCTTAAATAATGCAGAAGAGTCCTTAAATAATGCAACCAAGACCTTAAATAATGCAGCAGAGTCCTTAAATAATGCAACAAAGTACTTAAATAATGCAGCAGAGTCCTTAAGTACCGTAGCAGAGTCCTTAAATACTGCAGCAAAGTCCATAAATAAAGCAGCAGAGTCCTTAAATAATGCAGCAAAGTCATTAAATAATGCAGCAGGGTCCTTAAATAATGCAACAAAGTCCTTAAATAATGCAGCAGAGTCCTTAAAAAATGCAGCAAAGTCTGTAAATAATGCAGCAGAGTCCTTAAATAATCCAGCCAAGTCCTTAAATAATGCAACAAAGTCCTTAAATAATGCAGCAGATTACTGAAATACTGCAGCAGGGTCCTTAAATAATGCAGCAGAGTCCTTAAATAATGCAACAAAGTCCTTAAATAATGCAGCAGAGTCCTTAAATAATGCAACAAAGTCCTTAAATAATGCAGCAGAGTCCTTAAATAATGCAGTAAAGTCCTTAAATAATGCAGCACAGTCCTTAAATAATACAGCCAAGTCCTTAAATAATGCAGCAAAGTCTTTAAATAATGCAATAAAGTCCATAAATAATGCAGCAAAGTCCTTAAATAATGCAGCAGAGTACAGAAATACCGCAGCAGGATCCTTAAATAATGCAGCAGAGTCCTTAAATAATGCAACAAAGTCCTTAAATAATGCAGAACAGTCCTTAAATAATGCAATAAAGTCCTTAAATAATGCAGCAAAGTCCTTAAATATTGCAGCAGAGTCCTTAAATAATGCAACAAAGTCCTTAAATAATGCAACAAAGTCCTTAAATAATGCAGCAGAATCCTTAAATAATGAAGCAGAGTCCTTAAATAATCCAGCCAAGTCCTTAAATACTGCAGCAGAGTACTTAAATAATGCAGCAAGGTCCTTAAATAATGCAGCAGAGTCCTTAAATAATGCAGCAAAGTCCTTAAATAATGCAGCACAGTCCTTAAATAATCCAGCCAAGTCCTTAAATAATGCAGCAATATCTTTAAATAATGCAATAAAGTCCATAAAAAATGCAGCAAATTCCTTAAATAATGCAGCAGAGTACTGAAATACCGCAGCAGGATCCTTAAATAATGCAGCAGAGTCCTTAAATAATGCAACAAAGTCCTTAAATAATGCAGAACAGTACTTAAATAATGCAATAAAGTCCTTAAATAATGCAGCAAAGTCCTTAAATAATGCAGCAGAGTCCTTAAATAATGCAACAAAGTCCTTAAATAATGCAGCAGAGTCCTTAAATAATGCAAGAAAGTCCTTAAATAATGCAGCACATTCCTTAAATAATGCAGCAGAGTCCTTAAATAATGCAACAAAGTCCTTAAATAATGCAGCAGAGTCCTTAAATAATGCAAGAAAGTCCTTAAATAATGCAGCAAATTCCTTAAATAATGCAGCAAAGTCTTTAAATAATGCAATAAAGTCCTTAAATAATGCAGCAGATTACTGAAATACTGCAGCAGGGTCCTTAAATAATGCAGCAGAGTTCTTAAATAATGCAACAAAGTCCTTAAATAATGCAGGAGAGTCCTTAAATAATGCAACAAAGTCCTTAAATAATGCAGCAGAGTCCTTAAATAATGCAGCAAAGTCCTTAAATAATGCAGCACAGTCCTTAAATAATCCAGCCAAGTCCTTCAATAATGCAGCAAAGTCTTTAAATAATGCAATAAAGTCCATAAATGATGCAGCAAATTCCTTAAATAATGCAGCAGAGTACTGAAATACCGCAGCAGAATCCTTAAATAATGCAACAGAGTCCTTAAATAATGCAACAAAGTCCTTAAATAATGCAGAACAGTCCTTAAATAATGCAATAAAGTCCTTAAATAATGCAGCAAAGTCCTTAAATAATGCAGCAGAGTCCTTAAATAATGCAGCAAAGTCCTTAAATAATGCAACAAAGTCCTTAAATAATGCAGCAGAGTCCTTAAATAATGCAACAAAGTCCTTAAATAATGCAGCAGAGTCCTTAAATAATGCAGCACATTCCATAAATAATACAGCAGAGTCCTTAAATAATCCAGCCAAGTCCTTAAATAATGCAGAAAAGTCCTTAAATAATGCAGCAGAGTCCTTAAATACTGCTGCAGAGTCCTTAAATAATGCAGCAAAGTCCTTAAATACCACAGCAGAGTCCTTAAATAATGCAGCAAAGTATTTAAATAATGCAGCACAGTCCCTAAATAATCCAGCCAAGTCCTTAAATAATGCAGCAGAGTCCTTAAATAATGCAGAAAAGTCCTTAAATAATGCAGCAGAGTCCTTAAATACTTCTGCATAGTCCTTAAATAATGCAGCAAAGTCCTTGAATAATGCAGAAGAGTCCTTAAATAATGCAACAAAGTCCTTAAATAATGCAGAAGAGTCCTTAAATAATGCAACAAAGTTCTTAAATAATGCAGCAGAGTCCTAAAATACCACAGCAGAGTCCTTAAATAATGCAGCAAAGTCTTTAAATAATGCAACAAAGTCCTTAAATAATGCAGCAGAGACCTTAAATAATGCAGAAGAGTCCTTAAATAATCCAGCCAAGTCCTTAAATAATCCAGCCAAGTCCTTAAATAATGCAGCAGAGTCCTTAAATAATGCAACAAAATCCTTAAATAATGCAGAAGAGTCCTTAAATAATCCAGCCAAGTCCTTAAATCATGCAGCAGGGTCCTTAAATAATCCAGCCAAGTCCTTAAATAATGCAGCAGAGTCCTTAAATAATGCAGCAAAGTCATTAAATAATGCAGCAGAGTCCTTAAATACTTCAGCATAGTCCTTAAATAATGCAGCAAAGTCCTTGAATAATGCATCAGAGTCCTTAAATAATGCAACAAAGTCCTTAAATAATGCAGAAGAGTCCTTAAATAATGCAACAAAGTCCTTAAATAATGCAGCAGAATCCTTAAATAATGCAACAAAGTACTTAAATAATGCAGCAGAGTCCTTAAATAATGCAGCAAAGTCATTAAATAATGCTGCAGAGTCCTTAAATAATGCAGCAAATTCCTTAAATAATGCAGCAAAGTCTTTAAATAATGCAATAAAGTCCATAAATAATGCAGCAAAGTCCTTAAATAATGCAGCAGAGTACTGAAATACCGCAGCAGGGTCCTTAAATAATGCAGCAAAGTCATTAAATAATGAAGTAGAGTCCTTAAATAATGCAACAACGTCCTTAAATGATGCAGCAGAGTCCTTAAATAATGCAACAAAGTCCTTAAATAATGCAGCAGAGTCCTTAAATAATGCAGCAGAGTACTGAAATACTGCAGCAGGGTCCTTAAATAATGCAGCAAAGTCGTTAAATAATGAAGTAGAGTCCTTAAATAATGCAAAAAAGTCCTTAAATGATGCAACAGAGTCCTTAAATAATGCAACAAATTCCTTAAATAATGCAGCAGAGTCCTTAAATAATGCAACAAAGTACTTAAATAATGCAGCAGAGTCCTTAAATAATGCAACAAAGTACTTAAATAATGCAGCAGAGTCCTTAAGTAACGTAGCAGAGTACTTAAATAATGCAGCAAAGTCATTAAATAATGCAGCAGAGTCCTTTAATAATGCAACAAATTCCTTAAATAATGCAGCAGAGTCCTTAAATAATGCAATAAAGTCCATAAATAATGCAGCAAAGTCCTTATATAATTCAGCAGAGTGCTGAAATACCGCAGCAGGGTCCTTAAATAATGCAGCAGAGTCCTTAAATAATGCAACAAAGTCCTTAAATAATGCAGCAGGGTCCTTAAATAATGCAACAAAGTCCTTAAATAATGCAGCAGAGTCCTTAAATAATGCAGCAAAGTCCTTAAATAATGCAACAAAGTCCTTAAATAATGCAGCAGGGTCCTTAAATAATGCAACAAAGTCCTTAAATAATGCAGCAGAGTCCTTAAATAATGCAGCAAAGTCCTTAAATAATGCAGCAGAGTCCTTAAATAATCCAGCCAAGTCCTTAAATAATGCAGCAAAGTCCTTAAATAATGCAGCAGAGTACTGAAATACTGCAGCAGGATCCTTAAATAATGCAGCAGAGTCCTTAAATAATGCAACAAAGTCCTTAAATAATGCAGAACAGTCCTTAAATAATGCAGCAAAGTCCTTAAATAATGCAACAAAGTCCTTAAATAATGCAACAAAGTCCTTAAATAATGCAGCAGAGTCCTTAAATAATGCAACAAAGTACTTAAATAATGCAGAAGAGTCCTTAAATAATGCAACAAAGTCCTTAAATAATGCAGCTGAGTACTTAAATAATGCAACAAAGTACTTAAATAATGCAGCAGAGTCCTTAAGTACCGTATCAGAGTCCTTAAATAATGCAGCAAAGTCCTTAAATAATGCAGCAGAGTCCTTAAATAATGCAGCAAAGTCCTTAAATAATGCAACAAAGTCCTTAAATAATGCAGCAGATTACTGAAATACTGCAGCAGGGTCCTTAAATAATGCAGCAGAGTCCTTAAATAATGCAACAAAGTCCTTAAATAATGCAGCAGAGTCCTTAAATAATGCAACAAAGTCCTTAAATAATGCAGCAGAGTCCTTAAATAATGCAGCAGAGTACTGAAATACCGCAGCAGGGTCCTTAAATAATGCAGCAAAGTCGTTAAATAATGAAGTAGAGTCCTTAAATAATGCAACAACGTCCTTAAATGATGCAGCAGAGTCCTTAAATAATGCAACAAAGTCCTTAAATAATGCAGCAGAGTCCTTAAATAATGCAGCAGAGTACTGAAATACTGCAGCAGGGTCCTTAAATAATGCAGCAAAGTCGTTAAATAATGAAGTAGAGTCCTTAAATAATGCAAAAAAGTCCTTAAATGATGCAACAGAGTCCTTAAATAATGCAACAAATTCCTTAAATAATGCAGCAGAGTCCTTAAATAATGCAACAAAGTACTTAAATAATGCAGCAGAGTCCTTAAATAATGCAACAAAGTACTTAAATAATGCAGCAGAGTCCTTAAGTAACGTAGCAGAGTACTTAAATAATGCAGCAAAGTCATTAAATAATGCAGCAGAGTCCTTTAATAATGCAACAAATTCCTTAAATAATGCAGCAGAGTCCTTAAATAATGCAATAAAGTCCATAAATAATGCAGCAAAGTCCTTATATAATTCAGCAGAGTGCTGAAATACCGCAGCAGGGTCCTTAAATAATGCAGCAGAGTCCTTAAATAATGCAACAAAGTCCTTAAATAATGCAGCAGGGTCCTTAAATAATGCAACAAAGTCCTTAAATAATGCAGCAGAGTCCTTAAATAATGCAGCAAAGTCCTTAAATAATGCAACAAAGTCCTTAAATAATGCAGCAGGGTCCTTAAATAATGCAACAAAGTCCTTAAATAATGCAGCAGAGTCCTTAAATAATGCAGCAAAGTCCTTAAATAATGCAGCAGAGTCCTTAAATAATCCAGCCAAGTCCTTAAATAATGCAGCAAAGTCCTTAAATAATGCAGCAGAGTACTGAAATACTGCAGCAGGATCCTTAAATAATGCAGCAGAGTCCTTAAATAATGCAACAAAGTCCTTAAATAATGCAGAACAGTCCTTAAATAATGCAGCAAAGTCCTTAAATAATGCAACAAAGTCCTTAAATAATGCAGCAGAGTCCTTAAATAATGCAACAAAGTCCTTAAATAATGCAGCAGAGTCCTTAAATAATGCAGCAGAGTACTGAAATACCGCAGCAGGGTCCTTAAATAATGCAGCAAAGTCGTTAAATAATGAAGTAGAGTCCTTAAATAATGCAACAACGTCCTTAAATGATGCAGCAGAGTCCTTAAATAATGCAACAAAGTCCTTAAATAATGCAGCAGAGTCCTTAAATAATGCAGCAGAGTACTGAAATACTGCAGCAGGGTCCTTAAATAATGCAGCAAAGTCGTTAAATAATGAAGTAGAGTCCTTAAATAATGCAAAAAAGTCCTTAAATGATGCAACAGAGTCCTTAAATAATGCAACAAAGTCCTTAAATAATGCAGCAGAGTCCTTAAAAAATGCAGCAAAGTCTGTAAATAATGCAGCAGAGTCCTTAAATAATCCAGCCAAGTCCTTAAATAATGCAACAACGTCCTTAAATAATGCAGCAGAGTCCTTAAATACTTCTGCATAGTCCTTAAATAATGCAGCAAAGTCCTTGAATAATGCAGCAGAGTCCTTAAATAATGCAACAAAGTCCTTAAATAATGCAGAAGAGTCCTTAAATAATGCAACAAAGTTCTTAAATAATGCAGCAGAGTCCTAAAATACCACAGCAGAGTCCTTAAATAATGCAGCAAAGTCTTTAAATAATGCAACAAAGTCCTTAAATAATGCAGCAGAGACCTTAAATAATGCAGAAGAGTCCTTAAATAATCCAGCCAAGTCCTTAAATAATCCAGCCAAGTCCTTAAATAATGCAGCAGAGTCCTTAAATAATGCAACAAAATCCTTAAATAATGCAGAAGAGTCCTTAAATAATCCAGCCAAGTCCTTAAATCATGCAGCAGGGTCCTTAAATAATCCAGCCAAGTCCTTAAATAATGCAGCAGAGTCCTTAAATAATGCAGCAAAGTCATTAAATAATGCAGCAGAGTCCTTAAATACTTCAGCATAGTCCTTAAATAATGCAGCAAAGTCCTTGAATAATGCATCAGAGTCCTTAAATAATGCAACAAAGTCCTTAAATAATGCAGAAGAGTCCTTAAATAATGCAACAAAGTCCTTAAATAATGCAGCAGAATCCTTAAATAATGCAACAAAGTACTTAAATAATGCAGCAGAGTCCTTAAATAATGCAGCAAAGTCATTAAATAATGCTGCAGAGTCCTTAAATAATGCAGCAAATTCCTTAAATAATGCAGCAAAGTCTTTAAATAATGCAATAAAGTCCATAAATAATGCAGCAAAGTCCTTAAATAATGCAGCAGAGTACTGAAATACCCGCAGCAGGGTCCTTAAATAATGCAGCAAAGTCATTAAATAATGAAGTAGAGTCCTTAAATAATGCAACAACGTCCTTAAATGATGCAGCAGAGTCCTTAAATAATGCAACAAAGTCCTTAAATAATGCAGCAGAGTCCTTAAATAATGCAGCAGAGTACTGAAATACTGCAGCAGGGTCCTTAAATAATGCAGCAAAGTCGTTAAATAATGAAGTAGAGTCCTTAAATAATGCAAAAAAGTCCTTAAATGATGCAACAGAGTCCTTAAATAATGCAACAAATTCCTTAAATAATGCAGCAGAGTCCTTAAATAATGCAACAAAGTACTTAAATAATGCAGCAGAGTCCTTAAATAATGCAACAAAGTACTTAAATAATGCAGCAGAGTCCTTAAGTAACGTAGCAGAGTACTTAAATAATGCAGCAAAGTCATTAAATAATGCAGCAGAGTCCTTTAATAATGCAACAAATTCCTTAAATAATGCAGCAGAGTCCTTAAATAATGCAATAAAGTCCATAAATAATGCAGCAAAGTCCTTATATAATTCAGCAGAGTGCTGAAATACCGCAGCAGGGTCCTTAAATAATGCAGCAGAGTCCTTAAATAATGCAACAAAGTCCTTAAATAATGCAGCAGGGTCCTTAAATAATGCAACAAAGTCCTTAAATAATGCAGCAGAGTCCTTAAATAATGCAGCAAAGTCCTTAAATAATGCAACAAAGTCCTTAAATAATGCAGCAGGGTCCTTAAATAATGCAACAAAGTCCTTAAATAATGCAGCAGAGTCCTTAAATAATGCAGCAAAGTCCTTAAATAATGCAGCAGAGTCCTTAAATAATCCAGCCAAGTCCTTAAATAATGCAGCAAAGTCCTTAAATAATGCAGCAGAGTACTGAAATACTGCAGCAGGATCCTTAAATAATGCAGCAGAGTCCTTAAATAATGCAACAAAGTCCTTAAATAATGCAGAACAGTCCTTAAATAATGCAGCAAAGTCCTTAAATAATGCAACAAAGTCCTTAAATAATGCAACAAAGTCCTTAAATAATGCAGCAGAGTCCTTTAATAATGCAACAAAGTACTTAAATAATGCAGAAGAGTCCTTAAATAATGCAACAAAGTCCTTAAATAATGCAGCTGAGTACTTAAATAATGCAACAAAGTACTTAAATAATGCAGCAGAGTCCTTAAGTACCGTATCAGAGTCCTTAAATAATGCAGCAAAGTCCTTAAATAATGCAGCAGAGTCCTTAAATAATGCAGCAAAGTCCTTAAATAATGCAACAAAGTCCTTAAATAATGCAGCAGATTACTGAAATACTGCAGCAGGGTCCTTAAATAATGCAGCAGAGTCCTTAAATAATGCAACAAAGTCCTTAAATAATGCAGCAGAGTCCTTAAATAATGCAACAAAGTCCTTAAATAATGCAGCAGAGTCCTTAAATAATGCAGCAGAGTACTGAAATACCGCAGCAGGGTCCTTAAATAATGCAGCAAAGTCGTTAAATAATGAAGTAGAGTCCTTAAATAATGCAACAAAGTCCTTAAATGATGCAGCAGAGTCCTTAAATAATGCAACAAAGTCCTTAAATAATGCAGCAGAGTCCTTAAATAATGCAACAAAGTCCTTAAACAATGCAGCAGAGTCCTTAAATAATGCAGAAGAGTCCTTAAATAATGCAACCAAGACCTTAAATAATGCAGCAGAGTCCTTAAATAATGCAACAAAGTACTTAAATAATGCAGCAGAGTCCTTAAGTACCGTAGCAGAGTCCTTAAATACTGCAGCAAAGTCCATAAATAAAGCAGCAGAGTCCTTAAATAATGCAGCAAAGTCATTAAATAATGCAGCAGGGTCCTTAAATAATGCAACAAAGTCCTTAAATAATGCAGCAGAGTCCTTAAAAAATGCAGCAAAGTCTGTAAATAATGCAGCAGAGTCCTTAAATAATCCAGCCAAGTCCTTAAATAATGCAACAACGTCCTTAAATAATGCAGCAGATTACTGAAATACTGCAGCAGGGTCCTTAAATAATGCAGCAGAGTCCTTAAATAATGCAACAAAGTCCTTAAATAATGCAGCAGAGTCCTTAAATAATGCAACAAAGTCCTTAAATAATGCAGCAGAGTCCTTAAATAATGCAGTAAAGTCCTTAAATAATGCAGCACAGTCCTTAAATAATACAGCCAAGTCCTTAAATAATGCAGCAAAGTCTTTAAATAATGCAATAAAGTCCATAAATAATGCAGCAAAGTCCTTAAATAATGCAGCAGAGTACAGAAATACCGCAGCAGGATCCTTAAATAATGCAGCAGAGTCCTTAAATAATGCAACAAAGTCCTTAAATAATGCAGAACAGTCCTTAAATAATGCAATAAAGTCCTTAAATAATGCAGCAAAGTCCTTAAATATTGCAGCAGAGTCCTTAAATAATGCAACAAAGTCCTTAAATAATGCAACAAAGTCCTTAAATAATGCAGCAGAATCCTTAAATAATGAAGCAGAGTCCTTAAATAATCCAGCCAAGTCCTTAAATACTGCAGCAGAGTACTTAAATAATGCAGCAAGGTCCTTAAATAATGCAGCAGAGTCCTTAAATAATGCAGCAAAGTCCTTAAATAATGCAGCACAGTCCTTAAATAATCCAGCCAAGTCCTTAAATAATGCAGCAATATCTTTAAATAATGCAATAAAGTCCATAAAAAATGCAGCAAATTCCTTAAATAATGCAGCAGAGTACTGAAATACCGCAGCAGGATCCTTAAATAATGCAGCAGAGTCCTTAAATAATGCAACAAAGTCCTTAAATAATGCAGAACAGTACTTAAATAATGCAATAAAGTCCTTAAATAATGCAGCAAAGTCCTTAAATAATGCAGCAGAGTCCTTAAATAATGCAACAAAGTCCTTAAATAATGCAGCAGAGTCCTTAAATAATGCAAGAAAGTCCTTAAATAATGCAGCACATTCCTTAAATAATGCAGCAGAGTCCTTAAATAATGCAACAAAGTCCTTAAATAATGCAGCAGAGTCCTTAAATAATGCAAGAAAGTCCTTAAATAATGCAGCAAATTCCTTAAATAATGCAGCAAAGTCTTTAAATAATGCAATAAAGTCCTTAAATAATGCAGCAGATTACTGAAATACTGCAGCAGGGTCCTTAAATAATGCAGCAGAGTTCTTAAATAATGCAACAAAGTCCTTAAATAATGCAGGAGAGTCCTTAAATAATGCAACAAAGTCCTTAAATAATGCAGCAGAGTCCTTAAATAATGCAGCAAAGTCCTTAAATAATGCAGCACAGTCCTTAAATAATCCAGCCAAGTCCTTCAATAATGCAGCAAAGTCTTTAAATAATGCAATAAAGTCCATAAATGATGCAGCAAATTCCTTAAATAATGCAGCAGAGTACTGAAATACCGCAGCAGAATCCTTAAATAATGCAACAGAGTCCTTAAATAATGCAACAAAGTCCTTAAATAATGCAGAACAGTCCTTAAATAATGCAATAAAGTCCTTAAATAATGCAGCAAAGTCCTTAAATAATGCAGCAGAGTCCTTAAATAATGCAGCAAAGTCCTTAAATAATGCAACAAAGTCCTTAAATAATGCAGCAGAGTCCTTAAATAATGCAACAAAGTCCTTAAATAATGCAGCAGAGTCCTTAAATAATGCAGCACATTCCATAAATAATACAGCAGAGTCCTTAAATAATCCAGCCAAGTCCTTAAATAATGCAGAAAAGTCCTTAAATAATGCAGCAGAGTCCTTAAATACTGCTGCAGAGTCCTTAAATAATGCAGCAAAGTCCTTAAATACCACAGCAGAGTCCTTAAATAATGCAGCAAAGTATTTAAATAATGCAGCACAGTCCCTAAATAATCCAGCCAAGTCCTTAAATAATGCAGCAGAGTCCTTAAATAATGCAGAAAAGTCCTTAAATAATGCAGCAGAGTCCTTAAATACTTCTGCATAGTCCTTAAATAATGCAGCAAAGTCCTTGAATAATGCAGCAGAGTCCTTAAATAATGCAACAAAGTCCTTAAATAATGCAGAAGAGTCCTTAAATAATGCAACAAAGTTCTTAAATAATGCAGCAGAGTCCTAAAATACCACAGCAGAGTCCTTAAATAATGCAGCAAAGTCTTTAAATAATGCAACAAAGTCCTTAAATAATGCAGCAGAGACCTTAAATAATGCAGAAGAGTCCTTAAATAATCCAGCCAAGTCCTTAAATAATCCAGCCAAGTCCTTAAATAATGCAGCAGAGTCCTTAAATAATGCAACAAAATCCTTAAATAATGCAGAAGAGTCCTTAAATAATCCAGCCAAGTCCTTAAATCATGCAGCAGGGTCCTTAAATAATCCAGCCAAGTCCTTAAATAATGCAGCAGAGTCCTTAAATAATGCAGCAAAGTCATTAAATAATGCAGCAGAGTCCTTAAATACTTCAGCATAGTCCTTAAATAATGCAGCAAAGTCCTTGAATAATGCATCAGAGTCCTTAAATAATGCAACAAAGTCCTTAAATAATGCAGAAGAGTCCTTAAATAATGCAACAAAGTCCTTAAATAATGCAGCAGAATCCTTAAATAATGCAACAAAGTACTTAAATAATGCAGCAGAGTCCTTAAATAATGCAGCAAAGTCATTAAATAATGCTGCAGAGTCCTTAAATAATGCAGCAAATTCCTTAAATAATGCAGCAAAGTCTTTAAATAATGCAATAAAGTCCATAAATAATGCAGCAAAGTCCTTAAATAATGCAGCAGAGTACTGAAATACCGCAGCAGGGTCCTTAAATAATGCAGCAAAGTCATTAAATAATGAAGTAGAGTCCTTAAATAATGCAACAACGTCCTTAAATGATGCAGCAGAGTCCTTAAATAATGCAACAAAGTCCTTAAATAATGCAGCAGAGTCCTTAAATAATGCAGCAGAGTACTGAAATACTGCAGCAGGGTCCTTAAATAATGCAGCAAAGTCGTTAAATAATGAAGTAGAGTCCTTAAATAATGCAAAAAAGTCCTTAAATGATGCAACAGAGTCCTTAAATAATGCAACAAATTCCTTAAATAATGCAGCAGAGTCCTTAAATAATGCAACAAAGTACTTAAATAATGCAGCAGAGTCCTTAAATAATGCAACAAAGTACTTAAATAATGCAGCAGAGTCCTTAAGTAACGTAGCAGAGTACTTAAATAATGCAGCAAAGTCATTAAATAATGCAGCAGAGTCCTTTAATAATGCAACAAATTCCTTAAATAATGCAGCAGAGTCCTTAAATAATGCAATAAAGTCCATAAATAATGCAGCAAAGTCCTTATATAATTCAGCAGAGTGCTGAAATACCGCAGCAGGGTCCTTAAATAATGCAGCAGAGTCCTTAAATAATGCAACAAAGTCCTTAAATAATGCAGCAGGGTCCTTAAATAATGCAACAAAGTCCTTAAATAATGCAGCAGAGTCCTTAAATAATGCAGCAAAGTCCTTAAATAATGCAACAAAGTCCTTAAATAATGCAGCAGGGTCCTTAAATAATGCAACAAAGTCCTTAAATAATGCAGCAGAGTCCTTAAATAATGCAGCAAAGTCCTTAAATAATGCAGCAGAGTCCTTAAATAATCCAGCCAAGTCCTTAAATAATGCAGCAAAGTCCTTAAATAATGCAGCAGAGTACTGAAATACTGCAGCAGGATCCTTAAATAATGCAGCAGAGTCCTTAAATAATGCAACAAAGTCCTTAAATAATGCAGAACAGTCCTTAAATAATGCAGCAAAGTCCTTAAATAATGCAACAAAGTCCTTAAATAATGCAACAAAGTCCTTAAATAATGCAGCAGAGTCCTTAAATAATGCAACAAAGTACTTAAATAATGCAGAAGAGTCCTTAAATAATGCAACAAAGTCCTTAAATAATGCAGCTGAGTACTTAAATAATGCAACAAAGTACTTAAATAATGCAGCAGAGTCCTTAAGTACCGTATCAGAGTCCTTAAATAATGCAGCAAAGTCCTTAAATAATGCAGCAGAGTCCTTAAATAATGCAGCAAAGTCCTTAAATAATGCAACAAAGTCCTTAAATAATGCAGCAGATTACTGAAATACTGCAGCAGGGTCCTTAAATAATGCAGCAGAGTCCTTAAATAATGCAACAAAGTCCTTAAATAATGCAGCAGAGTCCTTAAATAATGCAACAAAGTCCTTAAATAATGCAGCAGAGTCCTTAAATAATGCAGCAGAGTACTGAAATACCGCAGCAGGGTCCTTAAATAATGCAGCAAAGTCGTTAAATAATGAAGTAGAGTCCTTAAATAATGCAACAAAGTCCTTAAATGATGCAGCAGAGTCCTTAAATAATGCAACAAAGTCCTTAAATAATGCAGCAGAGTCCTTAAATAATGCAACAAAGTCCTTAAACAATGCAGCAGAGTCCTTAAATAATGCAGAAGAGTCCTTAAATAATGCAACCAAGACCTTAAATAATGCAGCAGAGTCCTTAAATAATGCAACAAAGTACTTAAATAATGCAGCAGAGTCCTTAAGTACCGTAGCAGAGTCCTTAAATACTGCAGCAAAGTCCATAAATAAAGCAGCAGAGTCCTTAAATAATGCAGCAAAGTCATTAAATAATGCAGCAGAGTCCTTAAATAATGCAACAAATTCCTTAAATAATGCAGCAGAGTCCTTAAATAATGCAATAAAGTCCATAAATAATGCAGCAAAGTCCTTAAATAATTCAGCAGAGTGCTGAAATACCGCAGCAGGGTCCTTAAATAATGCAGCAGAGTCCTTAAATAATGCAACAAAGTCCTTAAATAATGCAGCAGGGTCCTTAAATAATGCAACAAAGTCCTTAAATAATGCAGCAGAGTCCTTAAAAAATGCAGCAAAGTCTGTAAATAATGCAGCAGAGTCCTTAAATAATCCAGCCAAGTCCTTAAATAATGCAACAACGTCCTTAAATAATGCAGCAGATTACTGAAATACTGCAGCAGGGTCCTTAAATAATGCAGCAGAGTCCTTAAATAATGCAACAAAGTCCTTAAATAATGCAGCAGAGTCCTTAAATAATGCAACAAAGTCCTTAAATAAAGCAGCAGAGTCCTTAAATAATGCAGTAAAGTCCTTAAATAATGCAGCACAGTCCTTAAATAATACAGCCAAGTCCTTAAATAATGCAGCAAAGTCTTTAAATAATGCAATAAAGTCCATAAATAATGCAGCAAAGTCCTTAAATAATGCAGCAGAGTACAGAAATACCGCAGCAGGATCCTTAAATAATGCAGCAGAGTCCTTAAATAATGCAACAAAGTCCTTAAATAATGCAGAACAGTCCTTAAATAATGCAATAAAGTCCTTAAATAATGCAGCAAAGTCCTTAAATATTGCAGCAGAGTCCTTAAATAATGCAACAAAGTCCTTAAATAATGCAACAAAGTCCTTAAATAATGCAGCAGAGTCCTTAAATAATGAAGCAGAGTCCTTAAATAATCCAGCCAAGTCCTTAAATACTGCAGCAGAGTACTTAAATAATGCAGCAAGGTCCTTAAATAATGCAGCAGAGTCCTTAAATAATGCAGCAAAGTCCTTAAATAATGCAGCACAGTCCTTAAATAATCCAGCCAAGTCCTTAAATAATGCAGCAATATCTTTAAATAATGCAATAAAGTCCATAAAAAATGCAGCAAATTCCTTAAATAATGCAGCAGAGTACTGAAATACCGCAGCAGGATCCTTAAATAATGCAGCAGAGTCCTTAAATAATGCAACAAAGTCCTTAAATAATGCAGAACAGTACTTAAATAATGCAATAAAGTCCTTAAATAATGCAGCAAAGTCCTTAAATAATGCAGCAGAGTCCTTAAATAATGCAACAAAGTCCTTAAATAATGCAGCAGAGTCCTTAAATAATGCAAGAAAGTCCTTAAATAATGCAGCACATTCCTTAAATAATGCAGCAGAGTCCTTAAATAATGCAACAAAGTCCTTAAATAATGCAGCAGAGTCCTTAAATAATGCAAGAAAGTCCTTAAATGATGCAACAGAGTCCTTAAATAATGCAACAAATTCCTTAAATAATGCAGCAGAGTCCTTAAATAATGCAACAAAGTACTTAAATAATGCAGCAGAGTCCTTAAATAATGCAACAAAGTACTTAAATAATGCAGCAGAGTCCTTAAGTAACGTAGCAGAGTACTTAAATAATGCAGCAAAGTCATTAAATAATGCAGCAGAGTCCTTTAATAATGCAACAAATTCCTTAAATAATGCAGCAGAGTCCTTAAATAATGCAATAAAGTCCATAAATAATGCAGCAAAGTCCTTATATAATTCAGCAGAGTGCTGAAATACCGCAGCAGGGTCCTTAAATAATGCAGCAGAGTCCTTAAATAATGCAACAAAGTCCTTAAATAATGCAGCAGGGTCCTTAAATAATGCAACAAAGTCCTTAAATAATGCAGCAGAGTCCTTAAATAATGCAGCAAAGTCCTTAAATAATGCAACAA